>NC_060158.1:23055493-23057497 GCF_021292245.1 Micropterus dolomieu | reverse complement strand
AATAATAATTATAGTAAAAGACAACCAGCCGAACAGGAGCAATAAACAGCTGACATAGTATGATAACTAAGAGAAAAATGAAAACAAGAAACAGTTCAGTACACTAAATAAGCAACACAGCACAGCCATGAGAGCTGGAATAATAACAATTAATTTAAATAAGTAACTGAAAGAAAAGCATCAGGAATAATTCTACCAGGGACAACCTAAATTTGTTTGTGTCTATGTGTGAGACTGTGTGTGTCTGTGTGCGTGTGGGTACATGTGTGTGCGCATAAGCCTGTTAAAGAATGTAGTTGTTAGTGAGAGTGGGAGGCCACGACTGTGCCACACTAACCCCAGCAACAGGCAGGCAAGAACCCCAGTAGTCAATAGGTGTGGGACAAAGAAAAAAAAAGAAAAAAATCAATCAAAAAAACAAAAACTCCCAGATGCACCGCGATGCAAACGTGGAAGACCCTGACCCAAATGCCAGTTGACAACGTAATGCCAACGGAACGCAACAAGCATAACCCACGGAAGAGCAGCACCCGGGCCGACCGCAGCGCGCACACAACATAGACCAGTCCCTCCAAGCCACTGAGGAAATGCCTCCCCCGGACTCCAATGCACAAACTAAACGCCCAGCAGCCATTCAGAGACCCTGCCCAGGTAAAAAGCACAATGCATCAAGATGCATTGACAATCGCCCTACAATCCCACCGCAGCCCTCCAAACCGCAAACGGATCAACCCGCGCAGAGACCCCCACCCCCAGAAGCCAGGGCACCCCGCGACCCCCCAAAGCGCAAAGGACCCCAGACCGCATGTCCCGGGGGAAGATGTACCTTGCCCCAAGGAAGAACAGCAGAAGGCCGTGCCAGGAAGCTCCCTGCCGCCAGGGAGCAGTAACGTGGGAGAACCAGGCCAACGGTCCCCCAGCCCAGCCAGAGGCATCCCTCCCCAGAGTGCAGGCAGTACCAGCAGCCCCCGTAGCCGATCTCATCCCCGGACGTGGGCCCAGTCCCCCCAGTCAAGCACCCCCAAGGAGGAGCACCAAAACCTACCCCGACAACACCGGCCATGCGCCCCAGAGATTCCCGAATGCCCCCACTGTGAGAGAGCTGGCAGGGGGAAGCAGCGGGAGCCCCACCCCTGCCGAAGAGGGCCCAGGCGAGGAGAAGAGACAACGGGCCCCCAGGCCCAGGGACACACCACCCGCCCAGAAATGAGCAAAAGCCAGAAGCCCGAGTCCCCAGATCCCTAGGTCAAGAGCGGGCTCCCACGCCAGGGGAGCCCAGCCCACCCCAGATCAGGCAAGGCCGTCACCAACCCCACAGCACCCCCGACACCCGGGGCTCCAGGGGCAGGACACAAGGCCAATGAGAATCTCCCCCACTCCTTCAACCCCTCTGCCTGCCTCTGTAAATGTATTGTTTTGTGTTGGATGCATGTCAAGTGTTGTATGGTGGAGTAAAGATAAGGTGTGTGGTAACTAAGGTGCAGTTAAAATTGGAGGGTAGTTGTAACACAGGCACCATCAGGTAGTGGAGCCTCCCATCGTGCCCCTCCCACTCCCCAAGACCTCTGTGTCTAATGTGTAATTAAAATTGAGGGGCGGCTGGTGGGGGAGGAAGAAGGGCGAGGCCGCAATAAAGCAGCCCCACCCACCAAACGCCCTGCAGCCTGCCTGCCCCCCAGAGTCCTAAGGGTGTATGTTGTGAGACATGACCAAAGGGGGAAAGGTGAAGGAGGTCATAGGGAGGCTAGAATGGTCCTCCTCACTGGGACCAGATTCCTGACTGGCCCCATCATTCATTCAGTCCCGTCCCCCACCCCCCTAAGAAGGAGGACGCCAGGTCCCTCCAGCCCAGGGCTTATAGCAAGAGCCTCTCTAGCACCGGCAGCACCCCAGAGTCAGCGACAACCCCGCAGGACAGGTCCAGGGGGGCCCAGCCCCCCCAGTGCACAGACCCGCCCCAGACGCTCCAAAGCCCCGAGCCCCAGACCCCCACACACCCCCGAG
>NC_060158.1:23054919-23055473 GCF_021292245.1 Micropterus dolomieu | reverse complement strand
GAGACAGGTTAGTGCAGCCCCAACCCAAAGTCCAACAATCCACCGTCCTCACCGGGGCCCTTCCGGCAGCCCCACTGCCACCCACCCACCTCACCGTTCCCACACAATCAGGAGCACTTCGAGCACCACCAGGCCATTGGAGCTGGCACAACCCCCTTCCCCCCCACAAGGGAGCAGGTCCGGAGCAGCAAGGACCCCGCCCAAGGACAGAACAGCCCAACGGCCCAGACCCGAAGGTCCGTCCACACCCAGGAGGCAATGTCACTCAGGCCACGTCAGGCCAGAAGACCCCCACCCCCGCGCCCTTCCCTCCCTAGCAGCGAAGCACCCCACACACACACCCCCACTGTCCCCACAGAAAAGAGACAGCAATCACCCCACGACAGCAGCAACAGCCCCTCAGCCCTAGGGAGTCAGCAGATGCACCCAGCCCCTAGGACTCAACACGACTACAATCCGCACAACCACCAAGCATCCAGTCCGGGCACTAAAATCCAGAGGAGACACCCCCCAACTAGCTCAAAAAGGACCAGCCCGCACCCCCAACCACCCCG
>NC_060158.1:23053405-23054894 GCF_021292245.1 Micropterus dolomieu | reverse complement strand
GCACCCCCAACCACCCCGTCAACCCCTTCTTCCCGGTCCCCCACCCTTCCAACAACCAGTCGCCAGACCCCTCAGAGAACCGAAATACAATTATCAGGATGCACAGCATGCACACAGGACAGAGCCACACACCAGCCCAGTCCAGGCCCGCACCTGATGCTCCCAACCCCTGACAAGCACGCAAGCCAATCATGACCTACAGGTGAGCCAACCAACACTACCCAGCTACCAATCTAACTAGCGGCACAAAACAGCCAAGTAATGCGCTGCACAGGAGAGATGCCAGCCGGCACAAACCGCCCCCATCCCCCCCGCAGCCAGGGAGATCACAGACCCCCACCCACGGCTACACCGTGACCCACACCGCACGTTCACCACCGGACCGCAATGCCTGCCGCCCGCCCCCTCCCCCCAACCCGGACCCACACACAGGACCCACAGAGAGGCAGCCAAGCACCGAGTGCCACCACATCCGCACAGCGCGCGAGTCAAAATCACCAACATCACCGATACCAACAACCGCGCGACACCCAAGCAGAGTGGCTACCCACCCCGCAGCAGCGGCACGCCGAATATAGGGCAAACACCGGTCCCCCCGTCAAGCCCGCGCCCCAGGCAGCCCGAGCGCCGCTCCACCACCCCCCGCCAAAACCAGGCCATCAACCAACATTCAAAAAAAACAAAAACAAGTCCCCCATGCCCGCACCGCGATTCATCTAAGAATCAACCCACCCCCAGACACACCTACCGGCCACACAGGACCCTGACCAGCAAGGCAGTACACACCCACCCCCATTAAGTGATAAAGTTGATCAAGGGGAACCAGAGAGATTGGAATTGTGTCAATTTGATTTTTTTTATAGCAGACATTTTCTCCATGCTAATGTGATCTATAAGGTGATTCCGATATTGGGTGATACTTATATTTTTTTGGCCTTCCAGTTCATGAGGATAGTTTTCTTGGCGATGCTTAAGGCAGTGAGAAGCATGTATGATGTGTCAACCTCTATACTAATGTCACTTAGGTCCCCCATCACGCAGAGTGATGGGGAAACTGGGATGGGGTAACTTAGCCATATCGATAGGTCTTCACACGCTCTGACTGATCCATTTTGAGATATATTGTAGTCTATTGGACAGGAAGTAATGATAAAAATTTGGCAGTTCTAAACCACCACAGTCTTTTGCTTTTTGCATAGTTTTTAAACTGATTTGTGGGGGTTTATTTTTCCACAAAAATTTTGAGATGTTTGAGTCCAGTGATTTAAACCAGACAGCAGAGGGTTTGGTGTGTAACATTGAAAACAGGTAATTGATTTTAGGTAGGACCATCATTTTTATGGTGGAGACTCTTCCCATGAGTGATATAGGTAATGATGTCCACCGTACAAGGTCATCCTCTATAGATTTAAGTAAAGGCGTGTAGTTTAGCCATGTCAGTTCTGACAGCCTGGAGGAAATATTGACACCCAGATATTTAATATTCCCA
>NC_060158.1:23052255-23053385 GCF_021292245.1 Micropterus dolomieu | reverse complement strand
CACCAAGCTGCCAAGGAAGTGCTTATGTTAATGCTTTTAAAGCAGGTATGACGTTTGATGCTGGAACTGATGAATGGCATATCGGAAATTTTAATTTCATTACAGAAGGTTTGTTCTACAGTATGTCCATCCATGAGTGGTCCAGGGGGCTCTGATTGATCCATTTTGAGATATATTGTAGTCTATTAGACAGGAAGTAATGATAAAAATTTGGCAGTTCTAAACCACCACAGTCTTTTGCTTTTTGCATAGTTTTTAGACTGATTCGTGGGGGTTTATTTTTCCACAAAAATTTTGAGATGTTTGAGTCCAGTGATTTAAACCAGACAGCAGAGGGTTTGGTGGGTAACATTGAAAACAGATAATTGATTTTAGGTAGGACCATCATTTTTATGGTGGAGACTCTTCCCATGAGTGATATAGGTAATGATGTCCACCGTACAAGGTCATCCTCTATAGATTTAAGTAAAGGCGTGTAGTTTAGCCATGTCAGTTCTGACAGCCTGGAGGAAATATTGACACCCAGATATTTAATATTCCCAGACTTTAGCGGTGTGGTAGATATACTCTGGAAATCACACTTTACAGGTAAAACTATGGATTTACTCACAGTTAATGGAGTAGTCTGAGATTGGATTTGTGAGTTTAGGAGGAAAAGTAATACATCATCTGCATAAAGGCTTATCTTGTGGTGTATATTTTCTCTTTGAATTCCTTTAATATTATTATTTTGTCTGATCGCAGCTGCTAGTGGTTCTATAAAAATAGCAAATAGCGAGGGAGAGAGTGGGCAACCCTGCCTGGTACCCCTCTGGAGACTAAAGCATGGAGAAGTATGATCATTTGTTTTGACAGAAGCTCTTGGGGAACTGTATAAGATTTTAATCCAATCTATGAAAGAGTTTGCATCTAACTAGCTCTGCATCTAAAGAAACAACTGTAGTTTCCAGGTTATGAATAGTGGCATAGTCTATTACGTTAAGTAGCCTGCGTGTATTGTTGGTGGAGTGCCTGCCCTTAATAAATCCTGTTTGGTCAGAGTGTATTATACCAGGAGTGACCTTCTCTAGCCTTCTTGCTAGGGTTTTGCAGATGATTTTAAGATCTGCGTTAATAAGTGATATTGGGCG
>NC_060158.1:22980747-23052155 GCF_021292245.1 Micropterus dolomieu | reverse complement strand
CTGTCAAATGCTTTCTCTGCATCTAAAGAAACAACTGTAGTTTCCAGGTTATGAATAGTGGCATAGTCTATTACGTTAAGTAGCCTGCGTGTATTGTTGGTGGAGTGCCTGCCCTTAATAAATCCTGTTTGGTCAGAGTGTATTATACCAGGAGTGACCTTCTCTAGCCTTCTTGCTAGGGTTTTGCAGATGATTTTAAGATCTGCGTTAATAAGTGATATTGGGCGATAACTGGACGGGAGCCTGGGGTCTTTGTCTGGTTTAAGGAGCAGGCTGATATTAGCAGAGTTCATTGTTGGAGGCAACATGCAAGTACCCCTAATTTGCATAACCATCCTATAGAATGTGGGCGCAAGTATTTCCCAGAATTCCTTATAGAGTTCAGCGGGAAAACCATCTGGCCCAGGGGCTTTATTATTCGGCATATGTAAGAGAGTTTCCTGGAGTTCAGCCATTGAAACAGGTGAATCCAGAGCCCTGATCTGTTCATCATCTAACCTTGGCAAATCTATATTGTTCAGAAATGCATCGATGTTAGAGCTAGATGGATCAATTTGTGATGTATATAAGTTTTTATTATAATCTCTGAATGCATTGTTGATTTCTTCTGGGTTATAAGTCACATTCCCAGCTGAGTCCTTTAAGGAAGAAATAGTTATTTTTTCTTTATTCAATTTCAATTGGCTGGCTAAGAATCTGCCGGATTTATTGCCATGTTCAAAGTTCTCCAAGCGTAGTCTTTACAACTGAAATTGGGTCTTTTTATTAATAATTTCATTTAATTCAAGTTTTGATTTTCTCAGATCATTCAGCATGTGTTCCTGTGTGGAGGTAGCAAGGGTAGTTTCTAATGTTTTTATTTTTTGTTCTAGCTCTAATTCACAAGATCTTTCTTTTTTTTGTATGATGAATAGGAGATTATTTTACCTCTCATGACTGCTTTTGCTGCCTCCCAAAGAAGACATGGCGAGGTTCCTGGCAGGTCATTAGTTTCCATATCCTACTCCTTTTTGAAGTAACTTATAAAATCTAGGTCTTTAAGCAATGATGGTTTAAATCTCCAACTTCTAGTTGGCCGTGTGACCCTTTTTTTAGTAAGAGTGATAGAAACCGGTGCATGATCACTGATAGTGATAGGGTGAATCTGAGTGTTGGAAATGTCTGTCATAATTGAGCTGCTAACCAAAAAATAGTCAAGGCGAGAATATGAGTGGTGGACTGGTGAAAAGAAGGTATATTCTCTAAGAGTGGGGTGGTGAGAACGCCAAACATCGCAAAGACCAAAATCGCTCATGTATTGTTTAAGGATGTCTGTTGATTTCCAAATACGGTGACCACCTGCCGTACTGAGCCTGTCAACTGCTGGATTACATACCATGTTGAAGTCCCCTCCTAATATAAGAGCTGTGTCTGAGTGAGCAGAGAGTGAGTTGAAGAAAGCATGAAAAAAGGAGGGGTCGTCAACATTTGGGCCATAGATGTTAGCAATGCATAAAGGAGTATTTTGAATCGAAATGTTAACAATAATGAATCGACCCTCTGGATCAATAATAGTGGTATTATGATTGAAGTGTGTTTTTCTATTTATCATAATGGTGACACCCCTTTGTTTTGAGTTATAACAGGCTGAGTACAAGTGAGGAAACTGTGGTGAGGTTAGTTTATCTGCTGTCTTGGGTAAATGAGTCTCCTGTAGTAGGACAATGTCTGCTTGCAGATTATTTAGAGGGTTAAAAATTTTTAATCTCTTTTCCCATGAACCAACTCCGCGTACATTCCAAGAGGTGAGTTTAAGTGTGGTCATCATTCAACTAAGGGATGTGGTGTAGTGTGTGCAGTGTGCGTGTTGTATCATTGTGTGTGTTGTATGCGCCTGTATGTGTGTGTTTGTGTGTTCATGTTGCGGTTTCTCTTTGATTTCCCCATGACCACTCGATGAAAACACTGGTCAATGTAAACTTCAAGGTCCTCCAAACACTCGTCCTCGAGGTCCTCCACTGCAATTTGACTGCTATTATTTGTTAATTTGCTTAAAATTGGCGGATTGTTTGTTTAATGAAATGTTTGTTTAGCTGCGCACTGCCATGTTTGAATTGCACCAAGTCTCACGAGATTACACAAACGCTCACCGTGTCATCCAGAGGATGAATCCTAATGGCTTTAGCCATCCTCTGACTATTCCTCTAGCACCACCATAAGGTTTAAATTTGTGGTTTTAAGTGGAATGCCTCTACAACTATTGGAAAATGTGCCCTAACATTTGGTGCACATATTCATGTTCTCCTCAGGATAAATTGTAATAACTTTGATCATCCATTAACTCTTCATATAGACACTTTCATCCACAATTCAGCGGTAAAAGGTAATGACATTCAGCTTTAGCTCTATTTTGTGTTTAGCCCTACGTAGCACGCTAATATGCTAAAATAAGATGGTGATCTAAGCACGCTAATGTTGGCATTTAGCTAAAAGCACTCTAGTTTGACAAAACTTTCATCATTATTTGTCACCGACATGTCTGACTGACTTTGCATCCATCTGGCTCTTCTCCAGCTATAAAGACACCTTCCAGTTTTAGAAGAAATTCTGACTTGTATTTCCCTAAGATTTAAATGATCTATTGCCACTATTTCATTTTCACCTGGACCAAAAAAAGTTACACATATTTTATTTAGCCCCAGCTTTGACATGCTTTTTTGCTGGGACAGATTTACAAATGATGGTACGGTACATGACACATTATTATTTTGTTTATTTGTAAGCAGCTTAAACTTAAATAACATTATGTCAATATGTCAGCATTGGAAGTTGCAAGTTCTCACTTTTTTAAAGGAAATCACATATTTAAGATCTTTAAGATTGACTGTTGAGATATTTTGCATTACAAAATATCAGCTTAATCTTTCATATTATTCACACTTATGGTAATGACCACACCCAAACTGGCAACCCAGATAACCAGAACTTCATCCTCTCAGCTGAGTGCGCAGAGTGATGAAACATGGACAGACGCCCCCTCACCTTGGTGAGCAGATCGGTACCACAGCAGGACAGAATGATGGCCAACGCACCCCGGAGAGGTTGTGTGTGTGTGTGTGTGTGTTGTGTATTCATGTTTGGGCATGCGTGTGTGTGTGCACTTAGCAACAAGACATACTGGCAGCCCCAAGACCCCTATAGAGAAAGGAGAAGGAAGAAAGAGCCAGAGAAAAAAAGTATCAGTGGGTGAGGGGCTGAAACAGTACAGTATAGAGAGACAGAGACACCTAGAGTGGAGCAGAGAGATGGATGACCCTGAAAGATGATGGAGGGGAGATAAACCCAGCGATGACGCAGGGTCTAAAGTGGAAAAGAAGCAGATGACAACAGAATCAAGGCAAGGAGTGAGAGAAAGAGGGAGAAAGATTCAAGAGAAGCTTTTCTGTTGGGAAAATGAAATAAAGACAAAAGGGGAGGAGAGGTGCGAGTGTGTGAACGGCTGGATGAGGAAGTATAGTTAGACGGAAGGCTCTGAAGAAGATGACTCCTCTCAACAGCGCTTTTGTCAGGGTGAGAACACATCACTAAATAAACTCCTTGTTGAATTATGAACAATATCCTTCGTGGCCTTGTGGCCAAATGTCATTTTTCCTGCTTCCTGTGTGTTATGTTCTGCTGCTCTGACCTTCTGTCCCCATGTTGGTTATGTTATCCAGATGTCATAGTTGACTCTGTGCTATATTATCACAGTAATATTATTATTACTGCCACAGTTACACTCTCAGGGCTTTGCTATCACTGCCAAGACCTCTCTCTTTGATGTCTTCATAACCTTACAGTCAATAATAAATAAATAAAATCGAGGATAAAGCATTTTATTGAAACGTCATACAGAAGAAATGTCAGTCTAGATGTTATTCTGATTGCAATGACTTGTTACATGTGCATGTGTGTGTGTGTGTGTGATCATGTGACTGTGTGTGTAATTAACCAAAAATTTTTGATTAGTTGTGATTAACAAGCAAAGCGAGCATGGCATCTGTGATCATATTGTTCCTGAAGCCAGCCACCTCCTACCACACTGGCAGGAGTCCCTGCACTGTAGCTTTTAATGAGGAAGCATTATAGCAATTAAAAACACACACACTGATGGTGTGGTCACACTGCGAGCAGCGTGGTTCATCCATCGCTCTATTCTGACCAATTATGGACCGTCTGAAAGGCTATTATTGCATCCATGTTGTTACACATACCGTGTATTTGTGGATGTCATATCACTACGTTAATCTGGTTACCAAGTATTAAAAGACATGTTTACTCAAATTACAAAAGAGGTTAAGCTTGAAAGTTCATTACTGACCTTGGAAATAGCAGCCAAAAACAAATTCACCATAAGGTCCACTCAGCAGAATGTTTCTGAAACTTCCCACCTCATCTCATGGTCATTATCAGCGGATGGAGTTTGCTTAATTGTCATGGAGTAACATCTTCATATGGTGAGGGTTTTTTTGGAAACAAAATAACACATTTTCTCACTCACTGTACCTCTACTGATATCCAGCCATGCAGAAACATGGTTTTATGTGCTAAGGTTTTGAGATAAGCACCTTTGAGATTTCTGCCTTTATCTTAATACAGTGGAGGTAAATGTAATATGCAAAGCTCAAAGCATAAAAAATGCCTAGTTCTAGATGTTCTGCAGAACACACTGTCAACAGTTTTTAGTGGATCATTTTGCCAAACTCTACGACATCTGACAATACGTCGGCAGGATTCTTTTGTTTGTAAATTTGTTTTTGCTGGTTTTGGGGTGATTTGAGATGTGCTGTTTTTGAGTTATACCCTTTCTGAGAAGCTTTGAGTTAGTTATCAACTTCTCATCTTGGCAGACCAAACTATCACTGACACAATCAGAAGTTGTTGATGGCTGATAACCAGGAAAAGTTTGGAAACAACATCTGACAAGCTTGGTGACTATCAGTAAAGTTTTCTCAGCCAGTACTGCCAAACATTTTTCTTGTAAAGTAGCCATTGGCTGCTTACAAAGCTGGAAGAAGTATTCAGATCTTTTACTTTAGGGAAGTGGCAATACCTCAGTGAAGATATAGTCCACTACAAGGAAAATATCCAGTGCCAAATGTTCATTTTGTGATAGTAGATTATTATATCAAAGCAAAATTAGCTTAAAGTATCAAAAGCAAAAAATATTCATTATGCGGAATTGCCCCTCTCAGGGTTATACTATTATGTATAACATTATGGGATTATTACTATGGAATGTATTACCAGGTAAGCAGCATTTTAATCAATGGATTTCTGAGAATGCTTATGTACAGGGCCCTGATTTTTGAGGGACGCCCCTGCTGACAGAGGTGCAGACTGATGGCTTTGGGTGGAAAATGTCTCACATTATTTCACCTAAACTTTTGCAGTGAAAAACATGAAACGTGTGCAGAGTCTCTGTTCATGATCCCGAGTGGCTGATAAATAATAGGCTACTTATTAAATCCTGCATTTACCCTGTTTGTTAGGAGTGAAATTTGCAGTTGTGCAATGCAACACACAAATGTCTGGTATATTTCAAGGAAACCGCATAATTTTTACACATGCTGAGATTATTCCTTTAATATCCAAGGTGAGAAAGGAACTTGCAGTAGTGCAGCAGTCAAACAACAGGAGTTTCATTTTTAATGCTAATGTTACTTACTGCGAGGGGCTTCTTTATTTTTAATCCGTGCTGCTGGTTAATGTTTGGGACATTCACAGTTCACTTCTCACAATCTGTAGAGCTAACTTTGTACTGTCATGGTTATCATTATCATTGCAACTAGCTGCTTAATTTAAATAATTTTTAATGTAATTTAATTGACTGTATAACGAAGCATTTATCATTCTGCAAAGAAGCTGTCATATGAATGTAATGAAGCAATAAAATATTTGCCTCAGAAATGTAGTGAAGTATAAATATAAAGCAGCATAAAATTGAAGTTCAAGTATGTCAAATTTCTACATGAGTACAGTACTTGAGTAAATGTGCTTAGTGCTGCTTAGTTGTCAGAGGACAAATATAATGCAATTGTCCCTTCTTTGCAAAATCACGGACTATGCTGTATGTGCATTGGAGTCAACAAAGTAATATTGCTCCCCATCACAGTAAAGAAACACACTTTACCAGTCCATGCCTAACAGTGTTACAGTAAAGTGTTGCTCTCAGTTCCCCTGAAATAAAAAAACACTTTTCAACCATTCTATTACAGCGGAGGACAACAAAATAGATTTTCTCCCCTTCAGAAAACGTTTTGAAGCGGACTTGGATGTTATATTGAATTCTATCAGCCAGGTAGTAGCTATCACTAAAGGCTGCACATACACACACACACACACACCTACACACTTACATACACATGACACGGTGGGACGGTGTTACACTGAACACAAAGAACCTTTTACACTTACACTTTCCATTTCTTGGCTTGGTTAATGGTCTTATCTAACAGAAATCAAGACTGGGAGGAGGGGAGGTGATTCAAGCCACTCGGTATGAGTGAGCTACCGTCACGAGGTCGAGTCTGCTTAGATTGCTCTGATCAATAATGCAGTGTGTGAGAGAGAGAGAGAGAGAGAGAGAGAGAGAGCGAGAGAGAGAGAGCATCATCTCTGATTCAGATGACTCACAAGGATACACTGGAACAAAAGACAGACGAGGATAAAGAGAGACGAGGAGAGATCAAAGGTGGGAGGACTGAGCACACAGAAAGCAGAGAAACTAGTGTGACAAAGAATCACTGAAACCCACAAAGATAGTGTCAACATAATTAGTATTCAATTAGTCCACAATAAGCTGAATATTAATGACTATCATCACTGTGTGAACTCTTGGCTCTCAGGCCAACACACATTTGAGGGTTGTGTTTCTCTGTATGGTTTTTTATTCAGATACAAACACTCACACAGTTCATGTTACATAAAATATAGACACTGAAGGAGTCCAACACAACCTTGAATTATTACCAAAATATTGCTTCACGCCCACAAGGGATCATTTGGAAAATTCAGACTGTTGTCATCTAGTTAGAAGGCCCAATGATTTGCAACCAGCACATAACTAAAATACATTAATCTGTCATTTGAGTGTGAAATACTATTTCCAAAAGCAGTTTAAATATTAACTATTTTATAAAATTCTCGGTATAAATATTTTTTGCTGTGGTGGGTTGACAGTCACAGTGCACTCCGCCTCCTCCATAACCCCCTCTGTCGATTGTCTGCTTATGCTAATGCTCACCAAATGCTCATCACAACACTGAAATTAACTAAAATGTTGTCTCGTTGACAGAGAACAGCAGCTGAAGGCAGCCTGGATTCACAGTGCTCACATTAGGTCCCAGTAGTGCCAATCTTCATGTGTGGTCCAATGGTGATGTTAAGTATGCAGGCAGGTGCATTGGCTTGCACACATTAGAGCATGAGTGCTTTTCCATGAACATTTCATCATTCATTTGTTTGAATTATTATTGTAGTGTAGGCCTTCAGGTATGTCACTCAAACGATTTCATCCTCTATAAATGAAATACTAGACTCAAGGCAGCTGGTTACGGTGCTGAAACCTAATTACATTTTCGTTCTTTTCACACAAAACAAACCTTGAAAAACCGTGAAAATTTTGATCCATTGTACACTGCTATGAATCTAAGTTGACCACAGTCTTTGTGAAGAATAAAATTACAAACCGTTGCCGCCATCTCTCAAGCCTACAGGGTTTCAAATAATGGATCTATAATGTTATCTGTCACAACAGCACAACACTCTTATTGATGAACACTGGCTGTTGGACATCCTGCCTTGCATTTTCTAGTTATCCATAAGCCGAAAGGGTTTGCCAATTATGTTGTGAATCTCAACACACACTGAGACACATACAATGGATTCAGACACACAGTTTGCAGCTGGAATCCTGTTGGAAATAAGCAGATGTGCAACACACCCTGAGAGGACTGTGAAAACCCTTCTACAAGAAGTGTGTCACACATATACAGACACACATACATATACACAAGTGTTCAAACACCAAAAACACTAACCCTGCCCCTTCTCTGTCTGCCTATCACCCTGACCCAGATACAGTAGCTAAAGGAGTGAGAGGGGGCGGGGAAGCCTGCATCCATACAAAAGGAACAAGAATCACTCTGGGTTGTGTAGGCTACATCACCAGGGTGTCTGAATTTCATTTCATCAGGGGCTGCATCGACAGTTTTACCCTTTTACTGAGGCTGCTTCTCTGTGGTAGATTTGTCACACTGCAGAGTGAAAGGATGTGTGCCATCTTTTTTATACCAAATCTGCTTTGAAGCTGTAATAAGACACTGACTCGGGCCTTCGTTGCAGGTGGGGAACATGCGGATTTCAGCAGTGAGGATGAGTAGCCTACAAGAGAACACTCAGGTGTGTTCACAGAACATCTGGCTCTAGATGATATGGGAAAAACTCATAGGGTGTAGTTGGCTAACTACTGTAGCTGGCTGAATGTAACAATGGTTACTACTACCTCTAAGCCAGCCAGAAACATGCTAGCACTAGTCTGTCGCTATAGCTCGTCAAGCATCTCTCTATTTTCTCTGATGTATCTTGATTGTACATCATTTCATTCAATAAAGAGTAACTGAAGAGGACAAAAAAACTTGTTAGCTAATGGGTAAATAAGTTCACACAACTAGCTTAATGTCTTGGTGCCTCCGCTTCAAGTCAACTGCTCAGAGCCAAGTAATAATCCTAAAACTGCAGATTTTTGCTTTTAGACTTATGTTTAAACAAATGAGAAAAAAAATCTTTAATTAGTCACCTTCAGAGGTGCTCGTTGTCAGATATCGTTACCATTTGACAGAACCTGGTGAGTCGTTCTTTCTGTTTCTGTAGCCTTATATTTAATGGACAGATATGAGAGTTTTATCAAAATATGTAAATAAGCATATTTTTGCTTTAAAGGTTCAGTGTGTAAGTTTAGTAACATCTAGTGGTGAGGGTTGGGAATTGCAACCAGTGGCTCATAGTGCATTCATGTGCTCCTTGGATGGTCCTATATCCCGAGTTGTGAAGTCGATCTTCCAACTTCAGCATGTTCATGTGCTCCTAAGTCGGAATGTGGAATCAACATGGACGCTACTACAAAGATGTGTTGGATTAGCATTATCAGAGCATATAAACAACACGCAGACATCTAGTTCACTCTACATGGACAGCAAACCATATTACAAATTACGTTTGCAAAATCTGTATATTCAGTACGTGATTTTGCACGATTCAAAATTCTGTATACTTTTTTATGTCCCATGTACACTTTATTTCTCTTTTTGCATTAAAGATTTAAGGAGGAAAAATAAGATTCTGATTATTCTGACACCATGAGTGCACCGCTCACCCCTCCCCTTTCGAGTGCGCGGGAGAAGCTACAGTGGCCGACACGCTCTGTCATCTCTTTTGCTAAATAATACATGTGGGCCTCCATTTGTCCAAATTTCTCTTCTTTACTTACTTCTGATAAACCAGTTGACAACTACTTGACAACTACTTCTTCTTCTTCTTCTTCTTCTTTGTACGTATTCAATGTAGTGACAATACACGCTCTGTAGAGCCATTTCTCCGTTCGGGCTACTATAGAAACATGGCGGCCCAACATGGTGACGTCCATGTAAGGGAACCCTCGGTGTATGTAGCTAGAAATGGCTCATTCTAAGGTAATATGGTTCATTATGTAAGGTCTTTATACACTACTGAAAACATAGTTATGTATATTATATTTCATATCTGTCTATGTAGACATAGATCCTCCTAAATATTGCACACTGAACCTATAAGACATATCATATTTCCCTGTTGTTGCAATTGTCACCACTACAGACCAAGTGGAGAGTCCATCTCTTCAAACAAGAAGAGATGTCAAAACACGGAGGTGAGTGGCAACCTTTTCCTCACTAAATCCCCTTCCTTCCACTTCTTGCTTCTGGCCTGTTGTCCACCCTGCTGGCTCCTGTGTGTTCCCAAATACATACAGTTAGAGAGGTTTAAACAGCCAGGCGTGAGATTAGGTTCAGAGGGATGATTACTGCGCACCCTTGTTTTCCTTAGTCCCCATGTTCTCACTGGCCCCGGGGGTCAGGGGTCACCGGTAACCCGTGGCGGCATCGTGACACCTCATTACTCTTCTCCCCGCTGCCTGGTCACCACGTTACGTTGTTATGGCAACGACAAGACAGAAAGCTTATCATGATGCTGAGAAAATTGCACCTAAGCATCAGACCCCAGGGTGTAGCCGGTGCACATTTATGTGTGTGTGTGTGTGTGTGTGTGTGTGTGTACGTGGCATATGGTGTCCACTGCATGGGGAGGTTGTGGGCAGTGAAGAGAGGAGAGTTCCTCTCATGCTGTGTAATGTTCAAACACCCCCACAGTGATGGAGGTTTCCCAAATAATGGGGATGAGGCGCAGGGGCAGAAGGTAAAACCCGAGCATCAACAAAATGTATATTTATGTCTAAAATCCTGACCAAAGGGCAAAGAGATTTGGAAAGGTGAATAGTCATCTTATTGTAATCCATTTCCATGATGGTGTGTCATTAAATATCTACGATTGGTACTTTACCATAATGTTTAAGTTAGATGTTTTAAAATATGTACATTGAAACCAAAATATACTTACAATTGTATCACTTAAGACCACTTCAATTTCTAAAGTTTTTTCAGCAGTGAAGTAGGAAAACAGTTTTATGTAAAAATGCACGTTATCAGTCTGTAATTAAATCTATCTGCAGTACTTGAGACTGCATAGACTTTTATTATTTAAACCAATTAATGGTATCCAGTAGTGGTATCGGGTCACTGACTGGAGGTCTTTCCCACACACAAGAAGTGACAAATTAGAGCAAGTACAGAGTGAAACATAGTACCACAGTACCTTATTAGCTATCGGCAAGCTTCTCCCATGACAAGCTGGACTCCTCAAGACACACTCATAACCTTTTTACACCAAAATTAGCATATATATGCAGATTCTTTAGGAGACAAAACTGCTAAAAATAGCGTTTTTCTTTCTGTTTTATTTTGATTTGTCTTGTTCAACATCACAAACGCACTGGAAACAGAGTTAGTGAACAGTAAAGAGGCCAGTGACAATGTTACGCTGGTTGCTGTGTGTAGCCCACAGACTGTAAAAAATTCAGTGTTTCTGGTTAACAGCACAGTGCTGGGCAGGTGGCAGGTGTGTTTATGTTGTTTGTGTACTCTGAAAGACGTCTTGCTAGCATAGCCACGTAGCATGCTAATATACATAAACATATGAATGAGACGTTTATTGACATCTGAAGATGGGCTGGAAATTAGCATGTCCAACAGGGTGTCATGTTTACATCAGTGCCAATTAGAACTGGAGCCAATAAATTCCCCATTTGACCCGAGAATGAATGTCGATTGTACCCTTTCCCACTGAAGACAAAAGCCAGATGTTAGCTGATGTTGTTTTTTTGTCCTGTGTAAAAGGGACTTCAGCTCTAAACACTCACCAAAGTAATCAAAGCTTAGCAATGTCATTGAACCCAGAATTGGAGCAGAGTTGTGGAGCCAGGTTGTATAATCCATTCTGACACATTCAAACCAGTGACAAACATGCGTCCTTGCTTCAGTGTATGAGGAGTATTAAGCGAACAATTGTTAGTCAGTCAGCATAAAATGAATTGCTATTTTGATAATCTTTTTATCATTTCAGTTGTTTAACAAGCAAAAATGCCAAATCCATGCCACATTTACTGCTTCCATCATCTAAAATGTGAGGACTTTGTGCTTTTGTCATATATGATAGCAAACTTTTAATCTTTTGGTTTTGAACAAAGCAACATGAATATGTTATCTTGTGCACTGGAATATTATAATTTCCTTTTTTTTCTGACACTTAAAGGGGCATTATGGAGTTTCCAGCGGCCATTAGCGGTGCGGTTTTAAGATTGCTACCACGCGTGTGCTCGTACGCGTGCTCACTTGAACTCATGAGCGAGCATAATCCAAAACACAACCACTTTCATACATAAATCCTGCAATAAACGCAGGAACACCAGCATGCAGGCTGTGGCTTTTCACTCAGACATGTTCAGGCTCTGCTACTTCAATGTTCCCTTCTCAAAGGCAGATCAACACCAGCTCCGTAATGTTACTTAATTCAGCGCAGCCGCATATCAGCACAATCCTCCCGGAAAAAAGGCAGAGTGACAGTGGTTAAAGACAGGCAGGGAGACAGCTTCACACAATATACTGGAAACTCAGGTAAACCCCTACTGCAAAGTTACAGTAAGTCTTATCAGCTGCAGGTTGAACTAATCCATGCTTACATGATAATGGTACATTGGCTGCATTTAGCCGACGTGCTACAGCGTTAGCTCGTCTGCAGCTTTCACTAACTATCTTTACTATCTGTGAATCTTTCACCGGAGGCTCAGTAATGTCAGCACAGCTAAATGTATTAGATGATAAAGAAATGGGTAGTGAGCTGGACTGAATATCAAGATTGTGTCACACTTTATAATAATAAGACCACAGTAAGTAACTTTACAGTAGTGTTAGTGCATGCCTCTTCCTCTGGGTTGTTGTCGCTGTGAAGTTGCAGTATTGTATATTATGTGGGTTACGTTAGCTACAGCGACGGAGAGGTAGAGAAGCTGTGTACTTGAGTATCCGTAAAACCACAATAAATACTAACTGAACGTTATAAAGCAAACAACGGCAGATCCGAGCTACTGTAGTGTTAGCTGACTGCTCCTGGCTGCATCACTATAGGCTACCTTTAGTAAACAAATCGCTCCACATTTGCTTTTTACAGTTACATCCTTTCTTGCAAGCTAAATCAACAGTGGAACACAGGATAGTAACATGGGTTGCGTTAGTTGGTGAAGTAATGTGGAAAGCGATATAACTTTGCACTGGATAACATTAGCAACTGCTTGGCGTTAGCCAGCCAGCTAACAGGACTTTCTCTGTGTTTCTCCAGCTTTACTAATGCTCACTGAGTTCTTACTCGACATCATCTGAACCTGTTTGGTCTGATGGGCTTCAGCACATACTGTAAAACTTTATTGTTGTTTTGTATCCTTACGTGGAATCTGTGTTTTGCTGTGAGCTGGTTGTTTTATGGTGTTAGTGGACTGCATGTCATTAGCTGCCGTGTTGTCACTGTATTCTGAGAGAGGCTCGGGAGCGCGCACAGGGCTGAATCCGACCCGGAGTCCCCACATTAAAAGCAGAATAGTGGCTGATGCAAGCAACGGAGAAAACAGGTGTGTGCTTCATTTCTTAGTGAGTTTTGAGCCCATTGACAATAAGGCAATGAAAATTTGATTAATTTCATTGAAAAACTTACATAGTCCCTTAAAGATAAAAACAATTAATCTATTAATTAAGAAAATAATCAGCAGATTAATTGATACAAAATTGATTTTAATTAATATAAAACCCAAATGTTGTTCCTTCACTGTCGTATAGTAAATAATCATCAAATAATTAACTTATTATCACAGATCAAGAATAACAGAACTAATCCA
The DNA here is from genome assembly GCF_021292245.1 of Micropterus dolomieu. Classification (NCBI taxonomy): domain Eukaryota; kingdom Metazoa; phylum Chordata; class Actinopteri; order Centrarchiformes; family Centrarchidae; genus Micropterus; species Micropterus dolomieu. Next base: position 23,038,600 of record NC_060158.1, on the reverse strand, counting down.
AAATAACTGACTCTACACACTGAAATGTCCTCTGATCACTTTTTTCATGTCAGAATGTAGCCAGTCTTTCTCTGACCTTCACGCATACACAACATTAACAACTGATGATAATGATGCAACATTAACAAATGGCACTCCTTTTATAGCAAACCCTTACGTGGATAGCACGGAAACACGACCTCTATTTTCATTAGTGAGCAATTGTGTGATTTAGAAACAGGAACACACGCACACTTTAAGATGGTCAGTCACAGATAAGGTGAAGGGAAGCAGAGAGGGTCAGACTTTTAATTTGGAGCCTTAATACGCTCTGGCTTTATCGCTCTGTCTCTCGCGCTGTTTGACAGTCCTCTTATTGTGCCTGCTGGTAACTGATTGTTGGGGTAGACGGTTTAAGGAATCAATGTTCATTTACAAGTCTGTAAACACCCATCACAGACAAACAAAGCACACACTCAGTCTGAAGCACATCTAGATGCGAGTCAGACAGAATGGATAGCTGTTCCTGTAAGGGCTATCGACTGTGCTCTATTTCCTCTTTGTGGAGATAAGACACGCCCACCCAGAATAGTTTGGCCTGTGGACGAAGTCATCTGATAGCGCCAATGGCCTGTCCATCAATCTCTAATGTACCAGTCAAGCCGAAACCAATCAGTCAGACAGAGTGAAACCCAGCTGGCATGAGGAGGGACTGAGCCACTCTTCAGCAATATCTTTCCATCTTCTGTTCCTCCCTTCTCCTCTTCTTCTTTTTTGTTTCTTTTCATTCTTCATTATTTCATCTGGTGGTTGCTTTCAGATGGAGATTCCTGTCTCACGAGGAACATTAGCTCAAAAGAATCCATGACAAGGATAATCAAAGTAAACAAAACAAAGCAGCAATCAAACTGCCAGACAGGGCTTCATGAAAAACAAATTCAAACCTCAGAGAAAATGATAATTTAGGTGTGCAGTATTTGAATCAGACTCACAGTGTGATCTAGCACCATAAATAAAGGATTGTGGAGCAACAGAGTAGTTTAAAATGTCAAGCCTGTTGGATACTGCAATTCATTTCACTTCTGAAACACCAACTTTTTGATTTTGATAAATCTCCATGGTTACTGTGAAATGTATTGCCTCTAATAAAAAACAAAGCATTGAATGAAAATTCACCCATTATCATTGGAGTGGAAGGCAGCATGTGAATAGAAAACATCTCCATAATCAAATTCAGGGATGATGCATTTTTCTAGATATAAAAGGAATAGTTCCAGGGAAATGGAAAAATGTTTTGGTTTTAGATGTGAAGATCAATACCACTCTCATGTCGGTATACTAAAAATAATGCCACGGCTAGCAGCAGGTTCTTTTAAATACTGGAAACAAGGGGAAACAGAAATAGTCCAACACATAATCCTACATAAACCATTTTTTGCCTATTTGCTTTTGTGAAAATGGAACAGAAAATGTCCCATCACTACAGCTTCCCCTGGCTAAATTGTCCCCCATCAAATCCAGGGTAAGGACACATCCTACAACTGCATCAACTTTTATTTTGTGAGTTATCCAATCTTTTAATGAAACTGTTCTGGTGCTAGTAAATGTACAATCAACCAAAGACAGTTTGTTAGAAAGAGAAATGCCATTCTGTACCGTTTTGATATTTAAAAAGTTAGCAAGGATTGCATCTTTTCCAGAGTGACAAGTCTGCCGATCAGTAAACAAGCTAGCATTAGCTGTGCGTGTCATTTTCTAGCCCCTTACATTGTAGATACACTAACAGCTGAGGCTAGTAAATAATAATCAGAATGGCAAGAAAATGAATAAGTCTATCTCACAAAATGTCTAACCTTGGTGGCTTTCCATCCACCTCATTTAATGCGCATTTTCAATTTGCGCATAAAATAGAATAAAGTGGAAAAGCAGAAATGTTGGAAAAAAATATTACGCTTAGGTGAGGTGGAAAAGTTGGTGTATCGCAAAAAAAGAAAATACAACAAAGATAAATGACTTAGCGAGAAATCATGAAGTACGTGAAGCATGTGGCTGTGTAACCTAACCTCACGTTTTCTAAATGTTTTCCACCAATTAAGATTTGACTGGCACTTTATTTGCTATGTCATCTTGTTGTGCCCCTCATTCTACAGTGGTTTAATGTCACCTGACTGGAGCATTAGCGTCACTAATGCTTATCTTCATGAACCAACCAATCCACTAAACGTTGATGAAAACACGGCTAAATTCTCATTTTGTTTTGCAGGTTTTCATAAAATTTTGTTACATTTTGCACCACTTTTGGATGGAAACCTGGCACCAGTTTTCACCTTCAGTTCAAGTTTTCCCCCCTCTGCTGTTTCCTTTACCTCCTTTTTTCCCCTCAGCCCTCACACCTGTGTTTCTCCTTCACCAGGAAACAGAAGCTTAACATCAGCCCAGCAGAGTGAGAAGTCAGGCCTTAAGAGGTGAATAAATATTTTATCATCTCCAAGCTTGTCACATTATTTTGACTCAGCCAAATAAAAAATAACAGCACTGCTCCGGCATCCACTGCCAATGCACTTTTACTGCTAAATTGAACATTTTCACTTTCATTCCAGGTTCGCCAAACCACTATAGGCTTATCCCTGAGGTCATCAGCGATGTCAATAGCCTCAGTAGATAGAAATCTTTCATTAACCTTTCATTTCATTGCAACCTCCACAAATATTCAACAGAATACAAAACTGTAGCTTTCAATTTGTCTTTCAGCAGGAAGAGGAAATTGGAACAATATAATGAAGCAGTGTTATGCCGTTTAAGCTGTCTTGGTGTTTGAGGGATTCTGAATAAAAGTTTTGAGCCAGCATTATTCCTCTATTTAAAAGCAGCACAGCCTGTTCCTCATAATGGGCAAACAGAGACCATGAATCATGTTGTTACTGTGAATACAACAAATTGGTGCAGTGCATTTTTCTCCAGTGATTCCTGTAGTACTGATGTACTGTAGAGCCAGCGTTTATTACCAAGGCCAGAGTGAGAAAAGCCAGTGAAGTGTGCTCCAACAACAAAATTACCAAAACATCATAAATTCCCAATATGCGGTATATTTTATTCAGTAGCTCAGTGAATCCAACTTGTCACTCGGAGTAGGAGCTTCTATTCTGTTACAGAGATGAGAGCATTGAGTGCATTGCCATTCCCCAAAACACTGCCTGGATATGATTTACAGTAACACAGAAAAACACACTGGCAGAGGCGCTTGTTTCAGGCTGGGCTAATTTCCACTGAGTTTTGACCCAGACTCTGAAATAATCTTGGGGCAATTTCTACTCGCAGGTCATGAAATATTCACCTCATATCAAATCAATAATAGATCCAGTATTACTCACTTTTACTCCAATGCTGTTCCAGCCCTTTGTCTCCCTCTCTGTCTATTGTCACAACAGGACAAGAAATGAAATGCATCTAGTAATATACTCTGCTGACATATGAGTTATATAACCAATACTGCTGTTCGAGGACAGATGGGATAGTTTCAGCGCAGTCTATCATGAATGATGGTAACATATTCTGACATGGCTGCATGTATTCTTGACATGTTTTAAATGAAAGCGCACTGTTTTCAAACCAAACCAGTGCCTAGATGGCTTTTCACCCAGTTCTCCTGTAAATCAATGAAAAGTATGTTGACTTTAATAGATTTTGTCTTTAAATCATTTCAGGATAGAGTGCTATAAATGGATACCTTTGATTAAGAACATATGAAACGCTGTACTCAGTCCCCCACATCTCATTGACTCCCCTCTTTGTTCCTTTCACTCTCATACCCTCCCAGCACACCCTCTCCCTCATCTGTCAGTCATCACAGCAAGCAGCATTTTTTTTCTCTCCTATCATTCCTTCACTCATTCGTCCTTCTCTCAAGGGATCCATAAAGGTGCCATTGATTTAGTAGTGGGAGACTCTCCCAAGGAAATCCAACCTTGGCTTCATCTGACACAAATGATGAACAAAGTGATGAAGCGGTATCACAACTGTAGTTTTCTTGGCTCCAGGAGCAAGTAGAGTAGCTGCATCATAAAGGTGCGTTCCCACCGAAAGCGAATCCAGTGTTTTGGGCAGCTTGATTACATACAAAGTCAATGCAAAGACGTGAATTCCTGCAAATTGGCTCCGGGCGGCACGAATGAGGCGTTTTTGTTCTGCTCTGACAACTACGCCGTTTACCAGCGAGAGGAGGTCAGAGTTAACTGCTTTTATTAAATTAGATTTTTTACAACTTGATTTATCTTCACTCGCGCTTGTCGGCAGCTAGCTTCTGTGCACATCCGGTTCTACTGTTGTTGTTAGCGTCGAATGCTGGACTACTACTTCATTTTTATATAAAAACCGGACAAAGCTGGACATTACGTGGAGAAAAGAAAGCGAGGAAGTTGAACTACCTGGTGAGTTTAGAAAATGTGTGTCTGTAACTTTATTCCAGCTTTTGTTGTACTTTACTGTGAACAGGTTAGCATAGCATAGCCCTGATCAATCCGAACTCCAAACACATATTTTAAAAGTTGTCGTCCGGCTGTCTTGCTGACAGACCTGACAAAGTATGAATTCATATGTCTAACAAAACGGCATCATATTGTAGTTATTTCAGCATCAGTTTGATCCGTTTATTGCAATTAAATCACAGCTAAGGGTTTACTTTGTGTTCATGTAGCTGTAGTATCCGCGGGCTGCGGACAATCATGACTGCACTGTTGGTTTTATAAAATAGTAGGACATGATGGAAGTAAAATACGTCTCTGCTTAGGATGCCATTACTCCACTATATCTTTACATAGCAAATAGTTGTTTGCTACTATATCAATGTTCAAAATCTCAAACACAAGCATTTTACTTGATCAGCGTGGTAAATCATAGCATTTCAAAGTGGAAGGAGGTAATTCAGGCCTGTGACAGCCCTATCGACTGTAACACCTTGAAGTTTTTGTAATGTTTTTTTTGGTTTTCAAACATACCAGTCCCTCCAGATTTTCTCAGGCCTTCTTAGTGATTGTTGCGGCGTAAAATGCCTGATTTTGGAGCAGCTTTTCTAATAAATTGCTATTAAAGTTCTGATGTATTGGGGCATTTTTTTGCGATGAACTTGTAGGAATAACTGAAAACTGCAAGAGTAGATAGATTTTTTTACTTCAGAATTATAGTTGAATCATTGAACAGTCACTCCATGATTTTGCAGGTCTAACCCTAACCTTGCATATTTAAAACAACTGACCTTGATTCTCTTAGCGCTTGTAATTGACAGCCTGTGTCATAGTCATTGTCTGAAGTATTTGTCAATAGACAATTTGCCTTATGTTTGAACAAAATACTGCACATATCGTTTACCCCTGCTTTGGGGAGACGTCTGCTGCGCCTTGTAAACAAGGAAATGACAAGTTGACATATGACAACGTTTTGTGGAATGGTAATTGTAATGGTAACTTACGGTGAGCGGCTTACCTGCTCCGGAGCAGGTTAAGTTCGAGATAAGAACGCCACCTACTGACCAATCAGTTCTCTTGGAAAATGACATCACCATCTGTACGATATCCCACAAACTGTTTTATAGGCTGCTTTTGCTTGGTAGGCCTATAGAAATTAAGTTTAACATGAATGTCTTAATTTTAGGTTTATAGCGATCTTTCATTACAGACTGATCATGTGGGCACAGGTAATGCGGGGGAGTTTTCATTAGCATAAATGTTGAGATCCAGTATTTCGACCACTAGTTGAGCACCTATTGGCGAATGAAGGCTAAAATTGTCAAACACTCTTGAGGGGCACAACAAGATGACATAGCAAATAAAGTGCCAGTCAAATCTTAATTGGTGGAAAACATTTAGAAAACGTGAGGTTAGGTTACACAGCCACATGCTTCACGTACTTCATGATTTCTCGCAAACTCATTCATATTATAGGCTACGCTTGTTCATTTAGGCATTTACCCTGTAGCCAATTTTCCTTCACAGCTGCAGCTGTGCTACTTAGACACCAACAAGTGCCAATGCTGCTCTATGTCTGCTGGATGTGTAAATAGTATTATATCAATCCAAGAAAAACTTTAAATATGCGAATATACAGTGGGGAAATGAGCTTCAGAAACCAGCTGAAGATACTCATCCTGTACCTACAACAATACAAGACTCAGTAAAGCCATATTATGGGATATTTCTCCAAGATGGCGCTGAGTATAGCTGCCTCAGTGTTCGGTGCGCTTTGTTTCGTTTTGTTTTTGTGTTAATTCAGTTTTCGGCTGTGATTCCCGGTGCTCTTTCACCAGGGAGGAGCTCATGAACATCAGGGGAACAACTCCAGCGGATTTAATTCCCACTTTTCTTGCGTCATCAGTGGAATTATTGGACATTTTGGTGAAGGGCTCTATCGCTGTCGTTCACTTTGTGAAGCGCCACAGGAGAGGGAAAAGAGCCGGGTCGCTTGTGCGTCTTCGCCGGCGGGGACGCCACACACCGCTACCGGCAATATATACTCTCCAACGTGCGCTCACTGTGCAACAAACTGGACAAACTTCAGCTTCTGGTGGGGCAAAACAGAGACTTTTATTCATCTTCTGTTCTGTGCTTCACGGAGATGTGGCTGTGTGAGCTGATACCGGACTCCGCGCTGCAGCTGGCAGGCTTCCAACTGTACAGATATCGTACAGACCGCAACACAGAACTCTCCGGCAAAACAAAAGGTGGAGGTGTCTCTTTTTATATTAACAATGGCTGGTGTACCGACGTGACAGTGATTCAGCAGCACTGTTCTCCTGATCTGGAATTTCTTATCATTAACTGTAAACCGTTTTACTCCCCACGTGAGTTTGCTTCATTCACTCTGGTCGGTGTTTACATCTCACGGCACGCCAATGTTCAGGACGCACAGAGCATGCTGGCCGTATACTGTGTGTTGAGCCGACAAATCCGGACTCCCTTGTTATTGTTCTTGGTGATTTTAACAGGGTAAATCTCAGCCAAGAACTCCCCAAATACAGACAGCTTATAAAGTGCCCAACCAGAGAGGGGAACACTTTGGATCACTGCTACACCACCGTTAGCTGTGCCTATCACGCCGTCACACACGCTCCACTGGGACACTCTGATCACGTGATGGTCCATCTGATCCCTGCTTACAGGCAAAAACTAAAGCTCTGTAAACCTGTAGTGAGGACATCAAAGAAGTGGACTAGTGAAGCTGTTGAGGATCTCTAGGCATGTTTGGACTGTACTGACTGGGATGTTTTCAAGAAGGCTACCAACAATCTGGATGAGTTTACAGAGGCTGTGACGTCCTACATCAGCTTCTGTGAGGACAGCTGCATCCCAACACGGACCAGGGTGAGTTATAACAATGACAAACCCTGGTTCACAGCTAAACTCAGACAGCTAAGGTTGGAAAAGGAGGAGGCATTTAGGAGTGGTGACAGGGCCGGGTGCAGGGCGTTAAAGTACAGGTTTAGCAAGGAGGTGAGAGAAGCTAAACGACTGTACGCAGAGAGACTAAAGAACCAGTTCTCTGCAAACGACGCCACTTCTGTCTGGAGAGGGTTCAGACAGATCACAAACTATGAACCCAAAGTCCCCCACTCCATAAACGATTCTCGCCTGGCAAATGAGCTGAACCAATCGGACACCATCCCCCATGACTCCTCCGCTCAGCTTCAGCCTCAGTCCACCACATCTTCCCCTCCCTCCTCAGAGCTGGCCAGCTCCACCCCGTCCCCTCCTCTCCATCACAGAGAGGGAAGTCAACGGCCTTTTCAGGAGGCAGAACCTATGCCAGGATCCTGTTTGTGGATTTCAGCTCTCATCCCGGCCCTACTGCAGGACAAGCTCTCCCAGCTGAGCATGTCTGACTCCACCTGCAGGTGGATCACAGACTTCCGGACAGGAAGCAGCATGTGAAGCTGGGAAAACATGTCTCTGACTCCAGGACCATCAGCACCGGTTCCACTCAGGGCTGCGTTCTTTCCCCCCTTCTCTTCTCCCTGTACACCAACAGCTGCACCTCCAGTCACCAGTCTGTCAAGCTCCTGAAGTTTGCGGACGACACCACCCTCATTGGGCTCATCTCAGGCAGGGACGAGTCCGCCTACAGGTGGGAGATCGACCATCTGGTGACCTGGTGCAGCCAGAACAGTCTGGAGCTCAGAAGAAAGTGGAGATGGTCGTGGACTACAGAAAGCACAGCCCCACCCTCCCCCATCATCCTGTGTGACTCCTCAGTCACCACTGTGGACTCTTTCCACTTCCTGGGCACCAGCATCTCCCAGGACCTCAAGTGGGAGCTGAACATCACCTCCCTCACCAAGAAGGCCCAGCAGAGGATGTACTTCCTGCGGCAGCTGAAGAAGTTCAGCCTGCCAAAGACAATGAAGGTGCACTTCTACACCACCATCATTGAGTCCATCCTCACCTGGCAGGCTGCAGCACATCATTCGCTCTGCAGAGAAGGTGATTGGCTGCAATCTTCCTTCTCTTCTGGACCTGTACTCCTCGAGGACTCTGAGGTGAGCAGGAAAGATTGCAGCTGATTCCTCCCGCCCCGGACACAAACTGTTTCAGACTCTCCCCTCTGGCAGGAGGCTGCGGTCCATCAGGACCAAAACCTCTCGCCACAAAAACAGTTTCTTCCCGTCTGCAACTAGCCTCATTAACAAGGCCCAGGTCCCCTTTGTTGTTGTATATTTATATGTTGTCAGTTTATATATTTATATGTACACAATATTCTCTTCCGTTATGTTACTTCTTCACAGCACAGACCCAGAATAATGCACATGTATATATCTGCAACGTTGTTCTTCTATTCCATATTTATATATTTCCACATTTATTTATGTTGACTGTATGTTTGTCTACGTGTAGCACCTTATTACCACAGCAGATTCCTCGTATGTGAAAAACGCTACTTGGCAATAAAGCTCCTTCTGATTCTGATTCTGATTTCAACACCTTGCCCTGCCTCACTGATCCCCTTGGGTCCCAGGAAGGTTATATAACTGGTCCTGTCCTCTGCTGTTTTGTCCCATCTTATCCTGTGCCACGTCCTGTCTTCTCCAGTCCTGTCTATTTCCAGTTTTTCTTTGTTGGCTCCTTCTCCCACTCCTTTCTCCCTTCTCCCAAACACCCCAACAGATATCTTGCATCATTTAGTGTAATCACGCATGGGGTCTGGTAGGGGGATGGTGATGCTCCATATGGCCTACTAAGAGTTAAAAGACCTGACAGGTATTTGCCAGAATGTTCTCTCTTCTAATTAACTCACACTCCTCCTCATTCCTCCCTCACATCCTTTTCCTCCCTCCTCCCTTTTCTCCCTCCTCTTTGTTACTCCGCCCTTCCCTTTTTTCCCCCTTTTTTCCCCTGCTCATTCCTAAACAATCGAACACATTAATTCCTCCAAGGACCCTGACAGCATGGCAGGAGTTCACTGTATGACAGCCAATCAAATGTTAATCGCTGTCTCTAAGGAGCACCGCTCTCCCCGGCCCGCCATTTCCTCTGTCTCTCCTTTTATGTCAGTCCTTTTATTAAACCATTCTTTTCTTCTCCTCCAAGGATACGCTTTCTCTCTTTGTTTGCTTATATTAATGCTGTGCATCACAGTGGTTACAGACGTGGCGGCCCTCTTCTGAAAGGTTGAGTGTTTTTTGACAGTCAAGGATGGTGCAAGCAAGTTATTACAGCAGTTTAGTTCTGGAAAAAAAATTCCTACTTCCTAACAACACCAAAGCTATATTAGTGCTTTTAATTAGCCATAACAAGCTGGCACTTAATTCTAAGATGCAGTTTTGTGGCCACTCAGTCACAGCCAGCTTATGAATGTTTGTATCTGCTCATTTAGATTTTGTTTATTTTGTCTTCATATTTGTGCTAGGCTTTCATTGCTGTGTTTTTTGCACAGAGCTTCCCAGAGATCATCTGCACATCAAACACGTGTTTGATGTGTTTGAATGTATCAGCTCATGTGCACCAAAAGACTTCTCCTATAAAAGACTCACCAAACACAGAGGGTCAAGAAAGCAAATAGCTTTTATGAATGGCTACACACGAGGAAAACATAGATTTCTATTTGCATGTGTTTTACCTGCAATGAGCCGTGCATTTGACCACGTTGTCCTCTGAGTTGCGCCAGAGAAGAGATTGTGAATCCCCCAAGGTCAAACTGGAGCATAGGAAAAGATGACTCAGAGTTTACATCGTCATGACAGCAAAGGCAGACGCCACAGACATCAGCACTAGTTTTAGTTTGTGTTTATTCTCTGTATCACTTTGTCTTTCTCTTTCAGTTTATTTTTCTCCTTCAATGCAGAGTTTAAGTGAAACCAAACTATAGATAAATGGACGGATGGATGGATAGTGTTGCAGACAGTCTGTCTGGCAACACCATGTCTACCACTCCCCTGAGTGCAGTGTAGACTAAATTGACTACATAGCAGCCGAGAAGCAATGCTATGATAATGATATGATAATTGGGAGTAAAATAGGGTTGAAACTGAACATCCTGGATGCATAATCACAGAGGAGTCTCAGGCTGTTTGATCTGATATATGCTAATTCAAGACATGGGAAGCATGGTAATTTGATAGCATTTCATATTCGACGGTGGTACCTCCAACCCCCAGCACAACCCCACCCCCAACCCGAGCATCTTAACCTTTCCTTTCTGCATACCTCAGCACTGTCAAGACGTCAGGACTATTGTATGCTCAGGATCGCACCTAAAAACAAAGGCAAATAACTTATCATCTTCTGGAATTAATGGAAAATGTAAATGAAAAAAGCAAAGCAGGATTTATTAATTTTTCATGTGGACTTTTCATGTGCCAGTGTTCACACTCTGAGCTACTGATTTTTGGTCTTTTTATTCTGACTGACTGAGGGTGGTGTTAAAGACTGATTACATTCATATGTTCCACAGCCAAGCCTTGACAGGAATATTGTGTATTGTTGGCTGCTTTGATATTGTTTTTTTCTTAATTAATTTTAATGAGAAGCCAGCAGTAAGTGAGTTGGATTATTCAAAAATACATTTTACAACCATACCATCCACTTCAACTATGAATGCATTCATTCTTCAGGCCTCACTTATGAGGTGTTCCTTTGTTTCCGTGAGACCTGAGAAATGCTGGCTACAGTAAATTTCTTGCCCATTTTGCACCTGCCTTACAGAAACATTATATATTAAACAAATTTTTGTGCAAGGGTGGTAATACTTGTGCTGAGCCGAGCCGTGAGCAACTGTGATCATTCAAGTGGGCCCAGTTTCCACAGGCCTGCACGGGGACGTGCTGGTTCGCACAAACAGCAGTAAGAGCCTATCGCCTGCAGCTCTTCATCAGCTCACTGTGGCGGTTTCTGCTTGTACTATTACTCTTGAACATATTTGAAACTAATCTCTGCAGGGGCTTGTCCAGGAAGTTGCCTGGGGTGGCACAGGCCACCCCTGAAATCTGATTGGCCACCCCTTTATCATATACTATCTGCTCAGTCAGAGGCTAGTTAAATTTTTATGTGCATTATTTGCTTTTGCATGTAGCCTACTTTTGGAGTACTCGTAGGTTATTTTTGAGGACTTAAAGGGCATAAGTCAGTGTCCACCCCAGTCACAAAGGTCTGGACACGCCACTCTACACCATCTCTAGACCATATAATGCCAAATATGTCCATATCTTGTTGTGCTCACCAATTGTTATTTGTTTGAGGGGGGAAACTGATAAAAGCAGGACCACAGCAGGGCAGCAGGGCAGCATGGCGCATAGTAGAAACACATGTTTTCACAGCTTGGCAGGTTTAGCAAGATTAGAATGGCTATATCTGTGATGTTTTAAGGAAGCATAAAAATCTGATCTGATCGCTTGTCCAACTTTATAATATATAAACAAACTTCCAGTTCCTTTCTGATTGTGTTACTCTCAGTGTAAATAAAGGGAATATCTGAATTCATACTTGCTGCCTAAACAAACATTTGCTTGTTTTCTAGTGGAAATAATATCATCAAACACAAGTGTACAAGCTAGCCTACTAAACGACTAAAGAGTCACACAGTATATCATTATGGCGGACTCACACAGGTGGCGTGTGCGCCGCGTTACGGCTGTGCCACGGCTGCCGGAGCAAATCGCTGCCATTGTAGTCAATGCTTGTGCTCACACCTGAAGCGCTGCAGCGCGTCCCAGGAGCGGCTCTCCGCTCCGCTGCGCGAAGACTAAGCAGCCTGTCTATTTTTGATGGAAGACGCGTCAAGCAGCACCGAGCAGATGAGCGGGGCAGGAAGTCAGACACAGAAACGGCAAAGAGAATCCGGTTGATTTTCAAAATATAAATACCTTGTACAGATACCCGATCAACAATAAACACAGTTAAAACAGACCAAAAAGGAAACCATTTAACTATGTAGCCTTCTTAACCATGGTAGAAGCACAAAAATCAAGGACAACTTACCAAATCTGCTAAATCTAAACAATTCAGCAAAATCAGGCAGGCAAAACGCTCTTATTCTGAAATGCTCCATGTGGGAAATTCAGCCCTGCAGGGAACTGGGGGAAAACGGTTCACAGAGTGCTGTGATCGGTTGTAGAAGCACACACAACGACAAATAAACAACAAGTCAACAACATGGGGCAGGCTAATGGTGCGTTCCATTTACCTCGGAAGTCGGAGGTTTCTTCAAATGCGCGAAAATAACTGATATGTCGATATAAACTAAAAAAATAATAATAATCTACTGATTACTGCATTACATTATAATATATTTTTATATTCTGAATTGTCACCTGCCACCTAAAGTCCTTCCCTTTATAAAAATAAAGACATTTCCACCATAAATTGGTGCAGAAAATGTCTCCAGAATTCAGGAAATTAAGTGTTTAATGCTCAAAATGGACCCTGAGATGCCCCTATTGAATATTTTCTCAATAAATAATTCTTAATTCAATTCACATTTATTAAGCTAATTTATCATTGAGGTGAAAAGGGACCAGATACACATTTAAAAAGCCTTTAGGCTACTTCAGGGGGGATTAAATTAAATGACAAAAGTTTATCTACAGGAGAAACATATCTGACAGCAATACAGAATGCCTGACAGTCTTCCTGCATTATATTACAATATATTCTTGTTTTGAGTTGTCACCTGAGACATTTCCTCAATAAATTGGTGAAAAGAAATTCACCAGAATGCAGAAAATTAAGTGTTTAAAGCCCGGATTTTTAAGGGAGAGGACCTCCAGACACACACACCCCCCACCCCCACCCCCCCCCAATTCAATATTATCAGTGTTAATTATTAAGTAGTAATTATAAAATTTATAATAAAATAAATGTAGGCCACATATATAATTTACTGTTGCTTTATAGACGTACTTTGGGTAGGCGGCAATGGGGGGTGGGAGGTTAAAACATGAAACATTTCTGTGCTGGGCTAAGCCCCCGATGTTTCAAGAGCCTGGAAACGCCCCTGGTAGTGCTGTTGATGAACAATAAAGCCTGCATGTTTTCCAAGGAACATGTCTTTGCAGTCATTAAAGCAAAGACCAAGTCAGTGTTCCTATAATGCGACAAAATAAAATATAAAAAATACTGTGTGTCCTGCCTGGACCTGTCTGGACGCAGTACTGCATGATTAATTGCTTCTGCTAACTCACATGCACCCTAAATTGCACAAACAAAACAAAGCCACAGTGATTACTGCATATGCACACTTGTATGCAGTCATTTATTAAACTCTGGTGCAATTTTGAACCTGTTACTCTCCTGGGCCTGCAGAGAAAAACAGATTAACGACCTATAAACAGACGAGGAGTCAGACAGGAACTCTCATTATGAAAACACACAGCCACCTCATGAGGAGCCAAGTGAGGGTGTAATCTTAAAATAGCCATGCAGTGACATGGCATGGTGACAGTTTTTCTGCTGTGTCATCCTCAGCCATTTGCCAAATAAGGGAAGAATCACCGGCGACCTGTGAGGCTGCATAATGTCCATTACATAAGAGCGGCTCTGGGCAGGACCGTACCAGAGCGGAGACGGGTCACTCTAACATTTTACTGGCTGGCCACAAGCAGCTATTTTATGGAATTATACGTGTGATTGAATTGTGTGTTATCTATTATGTAAGGGCAAACACAATTAACGCTGTTATGGGCCTTTATATAGGAAAATAAAATCACAGTTGTCTTGATCAGTCTGAGAAACAAGTCCCAAAAACACTTAATTGATGATTGTCTCATGGGAAATAGAGCATAAATGTTGAGATCTGTATCTGTGTGTGTTTGTTTGTGTTTAAGCCCCTTATAGGGATATTCCAGTCTGTGCCGGCTGTAGCACATATTCGCTTACATAAGCTGAAGGAGCTGGACTGCCCTGACCAAAACATTGTGCGTGTGTGTGTGTGTGTGTGTGTGTGTGTGTGTGTGTGTTTGTGCAGTCAGGCTGACCTCACATAGTGACATTCAGAGTAGAAGGCCAGATGACGCTCACATTATAAACCCTTCTGCGTCACGTATACAATGGACACATTGCACTCGATCTGTGCCTTTCTCTCACACACACACACACACGTATACATCATCACGCACATACACACATGCTTATTAGGTGGAAATTATTGGTTGAGGGTGTGTACATGCATACATACACACACACACAGACATATATATATAGGCCTACTATGCAGATGGAGTGTGATGGTGAACTGCAGATGGAGTGTAACCGGAGAACATGGATTAATTAACACATATATCAGGCATGTGCACACAAGCCCATCAATCAGCATGCAAATGATCCCACCAACACACTGGCAAGGGTGATATGGCACCCTCTCTCACACACACACAAACTAATCATGCTGAAATTATAGTCAATTGAAAGGCCCTTTATGACTGTGAGCACCATTATGAAGAACAGAGAACTGTGTGTGTGTGTGTGTGTGTGTGTGTGTGTGTGTGTGTGTGTGTGTGTGTGTGTGTGTGACGGATGTATTGTAGTATTTATAATGCCACATGCTCCAGCGGCATCTCTAAGGCCTAACTCTGTTAACCTCCATTACAGAGCAAAATCCCAGCGGAGCTTTCTCGAAAAAGACTCATTGGAAATGTTATTTGGGCATACACACAAACAACCAAATACACACATACAGTGAAATGGTCCACAAACTCAATGTGTCCAGTCACTGGCTCCCAAAGTGAAAGACAGCATGTGGTCCATTATTTTTTAGGTGGCTGAGTTCAAAAGCATCAAGGGAGTCTGAGTTGGATGCTCACATGTCTCACTTTGTTGTTGCCACATCAGATGCAACCAGATGGCTGTATGTGGTCTACGGCATTTCTGTCTGTGTGTGGAAACTGCAACTTGTAATTTTTACACTCTGGGGTCGGGAATTACATTCACAGATTTTTTTAAAACAAATTCTTATTTATTTTACTCATTATCATGAGAGCTACATAAAAAATACTAAAGTTGCTTAAAATTAGATTAGATTGCAGAGATCTACTGATTATTTTTTTGATGACAGACTTGATGACGACATCTCCTCTCCTCTCCAACAACAACAATAAACACGTGAATCATCAACAATCAAGATTAACCTTATATTAACTAGAACAAATTCAGAAGATTATTAGAATTGAATATTTAAATGTAACTAAATGTTATTTCTAGAGCAGTAACAGCAATGTTTACAACAGCAAAGTCACTATATACCATCTATATATAATATATAGGCTTTCTACATGTTTATACTTGTTGAGTACATGTGTTTATTAAGTATTGGCTTAATGACTTTGCTTCGTGTGTGTGTGTGTGTGTGTAGGAGCTCACAGAAAGCAGGATTTCTATGATTTCAACACAGATTTGTTGTTCACAATGTAACCTTAGCCTAATCACTGGAAAAATAGAATGTGTCAAAAGTGAGTTTCCAGCACACCTGTAGCCAGTAGTAATGGCAATGCTGATATAGAAACTACTACTTTGGGAACTAACGTTAGTTCCAGGAACTGTGCAATGTCACGCCTTCCCATTTACTGTATGGACAGGTGGATTTGTGGTGCATTCAAACACAATAAATTATATTTGTTTCATGAGCACACTTTAGAAACACTGTAAAACATCTATAAGCAATTTCCCCCTTTTAAAAGGTGTTGATATGATGCTACAGTAAACTTTCGAAATGTTAAATGTCATAATAACATTCAACTGTTTGTATATTGTTATAATATTGTACTAATACACAACTAATACTAGTTACTCCTCCAGGTGGATAGAGCCTTTGCAGTGGACAGACTTAGATTCAGCCAGAGCCAGGATGCCATTGGACAAATATTATCTCCTTTTGCCGCCTCTTCTTTAGTGCAACATGTTCCCCTTGTTCTGTTTTACTAAAATTATTGTTGTAATTTAAAGTATGTGTGTGTGTGTGTCCATACCCATTGCCACTGTGCCACTTATTACTGGAATCCCCCACCCAGCCCCAACCTTCCACCCACTGCGGGTGTCTGTCTGCCTCCTGCCCCTACTGTCCTCTTTTTAAAAAAAAACTAAATATGGCCACCCTACTCTAATAGTACTATAGAGCTGCTAATGTGAGAATAGCTGTCAATGTGAAGTAGTCTGTTGGAAAGCAGTTCAGCATTCTTATTATTCCTCTCTGACTCTGGAGAGTTATCTATCGTAGTCTTAGAAATCTCCAAAACGACAACACAGGAGTTCCGCTTGTTACAGTTAGCACAACTCCTGTTGTGGTGGCAGCCCGGCTGACGGTGAGTGTCCTGGTTTTTTCTCCTTTTTATCAGTTTTTCTGCTTTTTTCCTTGGTTTTCTGTTCTCTGCCTGCCTCCCTGTGTTTTCTCCCCTGCGTGCTCTCTCTCTCCCTCTGCCCCTGAGCCCAGCCAACTACCTGCACCTGCACCTCATCATCCACCTCGTCAGCCTGCCACACCTGCCAGCAATCACCTCATGCCTGCCTGTATTTCAACCCCGGTTCTCCACGCCATCCTCGCTTGATCGTCGTTGCTCCATACCCGGTGCCACCCCCACGTTCAGGCTTTCATGTTTCTTGTTTTTTCACATTTACCCTGTGCCTTGTTGCTGTCATCTCTAACCCTGTCTCTCTGTCTGTTTCCCTCCCGGGTACACTCACCCTCGTCCTCCGTTCAGTCGGCTGGGCTCATCCACTGGCCCACTCCTCCTCGGACTTCCCTCACGGTGTCCTCCCTGTTCCCCCTGTCTCCTTGGTTCCCCGTGCCTGTGCTTTCCCGACATCCACCTCTTCCTCCCCTCCAGTCCCTTTACCCCTTTCTCCCTCAATAAACCTCCTTCCCTCCGAACTTTGCATTTGGGTCCTCTCTGTCCCCACACCACGCAATCCCACAACAACTCCCCCACTAATGTCAGTGCCAATAATGCAAGTGAGACTAATGCTAAATGAGGCAAAGAGGACTTGGTTTAATTAATAAAGATTAGACTAATTTTCTACAGACCAGAAGGAAGCCAAGGCCCAGACACACCACCATCCAGTTGGAGTAGTTTCGCCTCAGCTTTATTATTCCGGGAACCTCTGTGACATACCTGTGACCTAGAGCAAACAAGGGATGACATTTCCTAGAGCATGAATTCATGTCGTCACTGTCTAATCCATCTTCATCCCATCCTATTCTTGTCAGGTGAACGACATGGAATAAAGGAGGGTGAGGGTGACCTCTGCTTCTAAATAAAGATGCAGAACCTTTGGCTAGTTTTTACATAGACGTCATGGCTACACATGTTGTTTGTTGTGATTTTCTGTGAATTTCTGACTCATGTCAAAGCTATTTCCAGATCTGTGCTGCTTTAAACAAGCTCAGAGAGACACAGTGGGACAATTCTTGTGACATTTTATTTGAGTATTTTGATACTTTGGTGAGAAACAGACGCCAACAGATCAGAGATGTAAAAGCAGCAGCAGGTTTAGATGAAAGGATGACTTCTAATAAAGGACTCTGGCTTTGAATAAACATGATATTGTGAGTGATGAATATGTATAAAAAATGTATTTGTGCAGAGTGCATGCATACCGTTGTGTGAGGGTGTGAATGCATGTGTGATGTGAGAGGGGATTAAAGTAGTCCTGACTCTGCTGTAGGCAGAGTCAGATATGTATGAGGTATATAACATACAAAAGGAGCACCCCTAGAAAAATCACATGCATTTACTGTAATAAAGTCTCTACACTCTTTATTCAACCAGGGGTATTAAAACCTGTAAACTCAGACAGCTTAATTGTCTTAAATAAGCTTATGGATTTAAATAAGAAAAGCCCAAGACATCCTTACCACAGCACTAGTCTAGCTTTTCATTGTGTGGAGCCATGAGGAGGGAGAAAGTGGGTTAAGGGGAAAGAAAGATGAAGGCAGAGGGGCTGAAAAATTAAATGCAAAGCTGCTAGGTCTATGGGAAGGGATTAGTCCATAGTCCCTGCACACTCACAAATGACACACAGTTTAATTCCAAGCTATCGCATAAGAATTATTACAGGGATGAATAGATTTATGTACAAAGGTCTCAGATACATTTCCGCTGGTGACCGTGGGTAAGGGGAAGGATTGCTGATCTGACATGTCCGACCTTGACCTCATCAGCTCTCTAATGTGTTTAAAGGGATCGTGGCAATCTTTCCTGAGATATGAATCCTGCACTTACACTCTGTCATAGCAAATAACATTATCAACCGTTTTACCAAATTATGGTTTTGGTCTTTGTCATTTGCATGTATGTGTTTCAGATGTGGGGGCCACGTCCTAATTTGCCCTTCCTCTGAACTCTTACAGGGAGACTCCGGAGATTAAGTATTATATTTCCATAAAGTTGGGGGACTCATAAGAGATGGATTAAACAAGACTAACTGCTAAAATCCATGGCGCCCGGAGCTAATCGCGGCCTTTCTAGTCAATGCTTGTGAGTCCACCGGACGCGGCTGCAGCGTGTCCGCTCTGCAGAGAATAGGTAGCAGGTCTATTTTTGACTGATGACGCGGCAAGCAGCACAGAGCAGATTGTACTGGGCAGAAAGTCAGGCATGGAGAATCCGGTCAATTTTTGTGGAGACTCCCAGTCATAAAACAACAATAAACATGGATAAAACAGACACAAAAAGAAATAATTTACCTATACATAGCCTACTTAATCATAGAAGAAGCACGAAAAGCAAACACTGATTACCAAATCAACAAAATCTAAACATGTCAGCAAAATTAGGCTGGTAAAACGCTCTGATTCTGAAAGGCTCTTTGTGGGATAGGGAGCCTGACGTTGACAGAACGAAACGGGGTCACAGATAGCTGTGAAGAAGGTAGTAGCTGCACCCTCCGCTGCTGAAATGCTCCTGAGATGCTTCCAGTGGACATTGACGCCAGACTGAGGATGGATCGAAAACGTGGCGCAGCTGTAACGTGCCGTAGCCAGTGGATTCCTGCCGTCAGAATCTACAGCTACGCTGGCGGCTCTGTGAGGCTGTAGTTAGGCACAGTAGTTCTTTGAGCAAACGCTAACATCATGCTAACATGTACACAATGATGACATCATCAGGGTTATTTTATTTTTTCAGACGTGACAAAACTCCCCCTGAGCCACAGGAGACATTACACAACTACATCTCACAGGCAGTGGTACTCCCCATGACCAGTAAACTGAACTCAGCGGAGTGCCCATTTAATGTGCTCCAGTAAAGAGAAATAAAGTGAGAGTGCTGGATCTTTGCTGATCGGGACAAGCTTAATGAGGTTTCTCTTTAAAAACAGCTTTTACCACATGGACTTCCCTTACTCCACCTTATTCCTCTGCCCTCTTAATTCCTCCGCACTTGTCTTCCCTTAACAAACGCTGACGTTGTAGGAAAGTCAGCACTTTTCTGCCAATCTAAATTTGGCCAGCTCACGACTGTGCACTTCAAAATAACCCACTCCTCTCCACTTCCACATTCACCCACCCACCCCCTACCTCAATACTCCAGAGACTGGAGCGCAAGAAACAAGGCAATTATAAATTTCCTCCCTTGTAATTTCTAAATGTACAGGTAGAGCTGGCAGTCACACAAGCACATCCACGGATGCAGGAACACACACACTTATATATTCCCTGATTTTAACGCCTAGTGTGCAGCGGGCATGTAAGGCAGCACCAAGGCCTACTTCCAGCCTTGTCTGGAAGGATTGTTTCAGGCATGCATCATCGCTGTAAGCAGGTGTTGCCTCCCTCTGCTGCTTTGCTAACTCGCAATAACTGCTTTCTCTAGACCTGGAGGAGACACTTTCACAGCCGAGCCATACATTGAGGATGCAAAATTGTCCTCATAACCATTTCCAATCCCCAAACCTGCAATAATGTGACTTATTTATGAAGCTGACTGAGTGCATTCTCTGTAAACAGTGTTTGGTTTGGGGCTTGAAAGGTGAAAATAGTCCAACTTACATGAATAATATAAGTTAATATTTGATGACCCCATCTTTGCAGGTTTTTCTCGGGTCTAATGAGTCCAGCAGTGATTCACCACTATGCTCAGAGAAGACTTCTTCAGGACAGCACAAATCTTAATTTCAGATTAACTTGTCCCAAGGCTGAACACTGGCATAACATTAGAATTACGTCTCAAAATGTGTGTTCCAAGAACAGCAGTCTCCTAGCTGTGAGTTGAAGGGAATGGACACATCCAGTTCCATGACGTAGTGTTATGTAACTCTCAGTGTTGCCACTGACGGTCTGCCAGTCAGGACAAGCCATTAAGCTGCTCGCCCTGTGAGCACAAGTTAACTGGGTCTAAATTTGACAGCTTAGGCTTAGCCGGGTGGCGATACACTGACTGACTGAAAGCAGTGTCTGAGGGATGACCCTAGATGTGTATGTTTTACTCTGGGAACAAGCTCATTCTGTAGTGCAGTGTGACTGTGTATGGTGTGTGTTTGGTGAACAGCAGGTGTGGAGGGCGAAGAGCAGCAGCCGTGAAGGTAACACGTAGCAGGATTTAGGTGTCTGGCACTGAGGTCTGTTGGAGGCAGCCAGTGAAACTATTACGTGACGTGCTGATACCAGCAGCGTTTCCTCCCTAAGCTGCTACATTTTTGACTGGCTTGGTGTGATTCCAGACTAAGAGACTAAGCCCTCTATGGTTGTGTCCTACCAAAAACACTCCAGTGCCTTCCAAGAGGCTAGTTCTACAGCAGTCTGCAGTAAACACAGCAACTATTAATAACTCAGACAGGTCTGACAGGTGGTTAGGTAACAATCGAAGCTTCTTCTGTATTCTTGAAGGCCAAGGGATTTAACCAAAGGAGGAATTGTAGCAAGTCCCTAAATCACATAACTAATTGTACCTTTAATCAAACATTTGGATTAGATTCACTTACTTTTTCATTGTGCAATTGACTTCAAAACACTGACTATTAATAAAGATATATGTTTTAATCAGCACCACTTTATGACCCTTCACACCTTTTGTCTACCCATACACTTTCACTAATCAAGCCTGATGTGGGCATCCCTGATTGAGATTTGCTTGTTGGACATCTCACTGACCATCCTATTAGCTCCTATAAGCTTGTAACACCTGTTAGGGTGGAGAAGTGACACTTTTACCATTCTTATTGGTTCATGTAGTTTGGTTACACAACATAATTTCCAGAATCCTACACAGTCCTTATGACTCATTATGACTTTGGTGAGGGCATGATTAAGTTCAGACCTCTTTTAGAAACATCCAAGAAGTTCTTGTGCACAAAAAAGTCTTAATGACATGTGAAATACTCATACTGCATAGCAGTTTATGACAAATTTATCACAATGACAGTAATTCCATCTTTTCTCATGATGATTGCGATGTAAACAGTAGAAATACAATTTCACATTACCAGGTAGTCCAACGGGAAGGTGCGCTTGCACATATTTGATGGCAAATGCAGCACTTTGCTGCCGCATTGTTTTGCAACAAAAGTTGAGTCAGGTTCAAGTTTTCTGCTGGAAGGACCTGCATTTTTCAGCATCAACACCTCAACTCTGTCTGAACGCAACCAAAATAAAGAGTATAACAGCAGTGAGCAGGATTTCTAGGAACTAATTTGTATTGGTTTGTGATTGCCTTCATGACTGAAAGAACCTATTAGTGTCTGCTAGCTGGAGACAGCATGCCAACCTCAGTCCAGGATTCATGCACTGTTTGCACTCATCCGTACATCTGGACGTCGTTGCTAAAATTTTCTTTTAAGGTCACAATCCTTCAGTCCAGTTTGCTATGGAACATATACATACAGTATATTGTTCAACAAACAACCAGTGCAAACAGTCATTATTCACATGACCGTAAGAGGTTTATTTATTTTTATTTATTTATTTGGATCTCCAGCTACTAAGCCTCTACCAAGGTGGCAACTACTCTTCCTGGGGTCCACACAATTACACAATCATAATGTAAAACAACCACCAAATAAATGAATCAATCCATAAAACTACTAATACTGATAATAACAACAATGACAAGAGATACCCACATTATATCTAAATAGTCAGTACAACATTTGATAAAGTTCAAAAACAAGAGTCGTACCACTAACGCAGGGTATCCAGCTACTGAAAAAATAAAGTACAATGAGATAAAAATGAAACATCCTCACAAAAGTTTCTCATTAATGATAATATATTCAGACTTCATGTAGCAAAACATGTCCTATTTTGAAAGGGGCTGGTGTTCACTGCCATGGGTATTTCTTTAAAATATTTTTAAAAACCATTTCACTAGTTAAATGTGTAATGTCTGATGGCAATCCCATCTATATTACCCACTCTTCCAACCCGCATTGTCTGAACAGGTATGGCTTTGAGCAATATTTACCATCTAAAGTTATCCAATACAGATGTCCAGAGGAGTGTGAATACAGCATTAGACATCCAAAGTGGAAAATAAACTCAAAAATGTTACTATGATGCTGAGTCTGCAAGCCAACATCTGGACCTCCTCCAGGATCATTAGGACCAAGATGAATTCTGCTGGAACATCTTGATTAAAAGTCATGAAGAGAAACCGTGGGCACACATCATCGTGATCCTCCCGCCTCGGATGAGGACAGAAAGTCTGCCCTGATGAGGACACAAGTTGGAAGAGATGCAGAAAAAAAGAGAGTGGGAGAGAGACAGATGAGGGATGATTAGGCTTCTTTTGTCCATTCACTACTTTAGAATAAGTCAAGTGTAGGCAGCAGGTGGGTTCAGGCAGTGTGGGTTTGAGTCATCCATGAGGAGGTGTCTGTATTTGTGTGTGTGGGCAACACAGCACAAACTGCCTCTGACCTGATCAAATATCACTCATAATTGTGGGGAGGATCCAGAGAAAAAGAACAAAGGGAATTGTGTTTATCAGATTACCACAGGCCTCTGTTCACTTTTTCCCAGCTGGAAATATGGTTGAGTGTGTGTGTGTGTGTGTGTGTGTGTGTGTGTGTGTGTTTGCTTTTGTTGTGTTTATAAGAGCATCACACTAGATTGCTTTACCTTAATGGTGTAAATCATGAATCTCTTAAGATGAATGATGCCTCAAGCAGAGACGTGTGTGTGTGTGTGTGTGTGTGTGTGTGTGTGTGTGTGTGTGTGTGTGTCAGCAGAGCAGCGATAGCTGTTACTGATGTTTTATGATGTTGGAGTCACATAATAGCCCCCCAGCTAGATTTCGAATTAGACCACTGTGAAGACCCCACCCTGTCCCAACACACACACACACACACACACAAACACACAGACAAGGGACTTACGTTCTTTAGCCCACTATGGGATCAAACTGATTGCACAAGTGACTACGCTTGCAAATATGCACACAAAACACACACGCATGCACAGACACACACACACAGACTGAAGAGGCGAATAGAAATAAATGCATACATGCCAAACTAGCCAGCAGAAGAAAAATACACACACAAATACACATGCAATTGACAGTGATTAATGAGCTTTTGTTGTTGCTGTGTAACAGCACATCTGCTGCCACGGGGACTTCAGCATGAGCCGGAAACAATATGGCTTACTTGGCCCATTATAGTGGCTAGTCATAATGAAACACACACACACACACACACACACACACACACACACACACACACACACACACACACACACACTTCTGCCCTCATTATGCTGGTGGCAACCCCATTTTGTCCCAATCCACCCCCCTCCTACACACACACATGCACACACACTGCAAACACACACATATGCCCATGATGCGTTTTGTATCCATCACCCCCCGCCCAAGAACTGGGAAACCTGCAACCCTTAGAACCTCCAGAATGCTTCATTCAGGGTTTCTACAAAGACTCCCCACTGATTGTGACCTGCAGGCAGTCATCTCTACCATACTGCAGACCACAATATAGACCAAAGCAATAATACGTGTCACTTTTCATGTTGCTTTTTTGCAGAGAACATCAACAAGCTCATAAAATCAACAAAGAACGCATTGAAAAGAAGGATTACAAAAGCTGGATAAAAACATTCAACGATCAACTAACAGTTTATCCAAAGATCACCTCTCATTTGTAATCTGGAGTGTTGAGGTACTGATTTGGAGTTCATTTTTTATTAATTTGTCTTGTTCCCAAACAAATTTTTGCTCATTAAAATGAAACCTGCCAAACGTTACCCAAAGTGTGTTTTTCTATGGATCCTCAGTTTTCGTACATTTGATGTATAGGGCTGGCTCGAGGTCAGATGTGCGTGGGTGGAAGTCTGTGAGATGTGCATGTGGCTGGGTCACCTTGTGAGTGGTGGGGTGGCGCTGCATGTTTGTTGGTGGAGGGGTTCAACCAGCTTGGCATTTATGTGATGACCTCTGTGGGGGTCACATTAGAAGACAGAAGTTGAAGCCAAATGGTGAAACAAAGGCAAGGCGTGGCTGTGAGTTTTATGGAGCCTGCCGTATGTGTGTGTGTGTGTCCATAGGGATAAAAAGAACCCGAGGACAATAGAGGTGTGCAGCAGCTGACTATAGGGGAAATTATTCAAGAAACAAATTAACATCTCACTCGACCACTTGGGACACCGCCTATAAATCTCACAGAGATACCGTAAAATGATCTTCAGCCTTTTCCTTTAACTACATTCTGTTTCTCTAATACATGACAACTGTGATTCA
The DNA here is from genome assembly GCF_021292245.1 of Micropterus dolomieu. Taxonomy (NCBI): domain Eukaryota; kingdom Metazoa; phylum Chordata; class Actinopteri; order Centrarchiformes; family Centrarchidae; genus Micropterus; species Micropterus dolomieu. The sequence continues at coordinate 23,013,465 of NC_060158.1, read as the reverse complement.
AACTGGTTCAATACATCTTGTCCTATTCGTAACAATCAGTGTCTGGTGCTCTTTCCTTACAATGCATGTAGCACATACAATGATACATCTTATGTTTTATGCAATGGTGGAAGATCAGATCCACTACAAGTAAAAGTAGCAATACCACAAGTAGAAATCCGGCACTCAATATTTAACTTTCTCAATTGATCAGTTCATTGTCTGGTCTATAAAATGCCAGAAAATAATGGCTTCACCATTTCAAAGAGATCAACATGATATCTTCAAGTTGCTTATCTTGTCCAACCAACAGTCCGAAACCATAAGATTTTCAGTTTTCTGGCATAAAAGCAGTAAATTCTCACAAGTGGAAACTAGATAATGTTTGGCTTTTATGCTTAAAAAATAACTTAAATGATGAAATGATTATCAAAACAGTTGCTGATTCATAATATTGTCAGCTCTACAAGTATAAACAGAAAAATGTTCTTCAGTGTCAAAAGTGAATCAGAATTGCCTCTTCGAAAGTGTTATTGTTGGATTACTATTACTAATGCATAACTCACTCTGCAAAGAAAGCAGTAACTCCATTGATCTATTAATTATAGTGTAATAAAAAGTACAATATTTTCCTCTGAAATATAGTGCTTCAAGTATAAAATAACAAAATGAGGAAATAAAAATAATACTGCTTTTAAATTAATATAATAAAATTGTAACGATTAGACTGAGCCATCTTTAATGTTATAGAGAGCCTAAAGCTGATGATACACGGAGAAACTTTTAGAGCAATGGTGCTGGGCAATGTTGCCGTCGATGGTAATGAGTAAAGATTACCGTTTTGAATCCATTTGAATTGAGCCTTGAATTACACATATGATTTTGGTCAATTTAAAATATGATTTTGCAAGTCAAGAAAGTCGCAGTTTGTCGTAAAACAGTAAAGTTACATGTCATTTTGTCATTTCAACGAACTACATCTCTCGTCTCGCACAATATACGTCACCAACATGTTAGCGCGCTAATGCTAACTAATGTTTGTTGCTTGATTGCTACTAGCTGGATACTTAGCTGTGTTCACACAGCAGAAGTATATCTCACCTGATGTGTTTAATCCAACAACTCTCAGTCCTTTTATCACATCATCCTCTCTGGTTTTTTGACGTTAGCTTCAGAAACGTTAGCTTCAGTCATTGAGAGAGACAGTTACGACGTCATATACACGACTTTTGGGTTTGTGGTCTTTGTAATTATGTATTTTCAAAGTCTTATAGGTGAACAGTTTTACATCAAACTGCGACTTTCTTGACTTTAAAATGTATCTTTTAAATTGACAAACATCATATGTGTAATTCAGGGCACAATTCAAATCAAAATATTTGTTGTCTCCTGCCATTGACTGCCGTACAATATTTTTCCGAAATAAGGTCCCATGGTGGTCCACCGGAAGGGGAGGGACTTAGGCTCTCTATTAGTAACATCTTTGCTTGTCATGAGAATCATAATGTCTACTGTGAAAAAGGTATCTGGCTGTTTAATAACAACAGACAGATATAAAATAAATAAATCTACAAGACATACCATATTTGAAACAAAGAGACAGACAACAGCAAATATATAGTGAAGCAGAATTCCCCCAGTGTTTGTCTTGATACCCTGAAAACACACGGCCTCAGGCCAAAACAGCCTCTGGCAAACACCACTATCACAGTAGCGCTTATAAAAATGTGAGAATCTCCTCTGATTTTCTTCCCAGGCCTTGTTTGAAGAGGTAGAATAATTTAGAAGCCATAATCATACACGGTGCATCAGAGGGCATACTATGTAAGTGCACAGTAAATCATAAATACAATATGATGGCTCATAGACTTGTGCAATCACATGTTGACAGCAGGTGATGAAAATGATCGATTTCCTCTTTTCACCATGTAATGAGCGAGGTTTAAACATTGCAGTGGGATAAGGCTATTCCCTGCATAGCACTGCTGCTATGCCTTGTTCGACGTTGTTGCAACACACTCACGGGAAAGAATATCACATACGCACATACAGATATACACATTTTCACCATTTAACGACAAGAGAGAAAACATCGGGCCGTCTACAGACTCAGATAATTAAACCAGGGGGAAATTATAACAGCTCGCTCTCTCCTCCCCCCGTCTCTATCTCGTTTCTCTCTGTCTCTCTTTCTGTTTTGTTCACTCCCACTCTTACTGCTTGTCAGCAAATCAGTCTGACTGCAGATGAAAATGGAAATCCAAAAAAGGAGAGGGAAGAGAGAAGAGGAGGAAAGTACATGTTGACGGTAGGTGCGCCACAAAGGAAAGACTAAAGTAATATATTCCATCTATTTACTTCTATCTGTGGTGGTGGGGTTGTAGCACAATGATTCAATTGCTGCTGCGGCAGGTGCAAGGAGTCTCATGCAGCAGACATCGTTGGGCTAATTTATAGTTTTCATTTAGTGTTTTTATCATCTCATTATTGGCCATCATACACACACACGCATACAGACACACACATTCAAACAGACACTGGCACCCCTGAGAGGGTCCAAAAGGTATAATAGTCGTGGTCCTCACCAGCCTTTGTGCTGTGTGTCTCATTAGTGTTTGCAACACAATCAGGCCCTGCTCACCTCCACAGCAGGGCTCTTTGACTTGACTCACACCATGTGCCTCTGGTTGAATGTGTGTGTGTGGGTGGGTGTGTGTGGAGTTAATAGATGTTCAGAGAGCAGCAGGTAGGAGTGTAACTCCTGCTGTGATGTGTTTTACAATTCATATCTGAGCACTGGAGTACTGTAAAATCGCCAACACAAATCAACTGTGATGAGCTGGGGCCTGTTACCCCAACACACATACACACGCGAAAACACACACACACACACTTTTAACATTTACCATACGGCACTTGGACACACACACAGCAAAAGCCATTGTCCAGAGAGGAGAGAGAAAGGATGGGAATGGGAGGGGTGTTTCCATGGTGACCAGGGCGACAGAAGGAAGAAGGGGTCTGCCTCCCGACCTTCATTGAGAAGGTGATGACTGTCACTAAGCTGAGGCAAGACAGCCAGTAGTCACAATGCTCGAGACAAGAGTGAGGGAGAGAGCGATCAGCAGCCGTGTATGCCGCCATTGCTGTGGCCCTTGTGAGCTTCAGTGGTCAGTCTGAGGCACTTAGCATTAGCATCAGAAAGACATTATGCTAATAGCCTCAAAGGCAGCAGCCCCCGCCTTTGTGTTTTCTGCGCCAACCCAAGGGCACGGGAGGATTTTACATTTCAACTGCCGTTCCAGCCCTAAACTCCCACATCATTTGCATGAAGATAAAATAAAAAATGGGAAAAAATATGGCGCATTACACAAACAGTGGAGTATGGCCAAGGTCCACAACCCACAGGCACAGAGAAGAAAGCCTTAAAGGCAGCATGACGGAGGGTAAAACAAGCTAAACTCAGAATACACTAAAGACAGTTAAAGTGAAACCAGAACTTCTGTTCTGAACTTCTGTAATAGAAAGAGCTGGACACTCTCTTTTTATGGGGACAAACAGTGACATTAGGTCATTTATAGGCTCTCTAGTTATTCAGATACAAGCCATATTAGTGTATAGTTAAGTCACACATATGCAAACTGAATTCAGCATTGAATTCATATGTAATTTAAGAGGTTACGGTCTCTCAGCTATAAGCACAAACTAATGGTTAAATTATTGGTTAAAGTGGAGGTAGTTTGCCTTATGATGATGCATGTCATGCTTCAATACCTTTCTTTGACCTCAATTTATGTTTGTATGTAAATTGAATTAACTATTTAGAGGCTGCAAAGGCAACAGATCACCTGATACTACACCAAACACTCCTTCACAATATGATACCTGCAGGATAAAGTCAGCGATGCGGTGCCTTTGTTTTTGAAAAGCAATTTGTTGAGTGTCCCATTTACGCCATGAAATTGGAGATAGGAGGTCTCTTCCAGCAGACAAAATGAAATGTCACAGGGTTGGGCAATTACAGTATTTACTTCAGCGTGTTATATGTATTTACTTCTGCGTGTTATATGTTCTCCTGCGTTAAAGAACCCTTCAAGCCTATGAGAATGACAAATAACAAAGGGGAAGAGAGTCCACCTCCACATGAATCATTTCAATCAACGCTGCTGACATACATCTAGCACACCACTGCTCCTCTGGGAATGCAGAGAAAGATGCCACAGAAGAAGACCATTGAAAAATAGGGAAGAGGGTAGCCTAAGTAAGAGAAGAGGGGGTGTCGGGCCTGAGCAAGAAGAGGAGGTGAGTGGAGGGAAGAAAAAGAGGAGAGAGGGAGACACTCAGTCACCTTGGATGAGTCATTCAACACACCTCAGCACATCATACAGAGACATATATGCAGTACAATACTCTCTCCCTCTCCTTCGCCCCTTCCCTGGTTAGTCAAGCATCACGACACACATCCGCACACACAGTCAGAGTGTCACCCTGTGAAAATAAATGTCACGGTGCGCAACCACAAACTGGATAAAAACAGCATTTAATTTATTTTCTCATCTCTTCGAACTGGCTTGTTATTGGATTGAAAGGGTGCCCTTCACCGGCACCGCTATGACTCAATGCATTAAGGAAGTTCGTCATCCACAGACAGAGAAGCCGGGTCAGAAGGTAAAAATAGGCTACAAACGAAGAGCAGAGAAACGGAGGTGGCTGACGGCATCCGAAAAAGGATGCTCGTGGTGCTCAGAGTAAAAGAAAGGAATGTTTGTATCCTTGCTGAAGTACAGGTACTGTGAGGCGATCAAGTACAAGGACGTCTCTCTGCTGACAGAGTCACTGGGTTTCCTGTTTCTTTGGTGCTTATGAGACCAAAGGTGTCGCATGAAGTATCATAAAACATTTTAAAATGCCAATGTACCATTCCCAAATTATACCATTTTAACCATGATTGAAATTTAATTAAGATTTTTTTTTACACACTAATTATTGGACTAATACTTTAAACATATTTAAATAATATTGGTATGAACATGGGAATACAAAAAAGGTATCTGCATGCTGGAATCAGAGCTCTCTTAAGCCTTAACTGAATATAGCTTTCTTTTGTATTGATTTTCTGTATCTAGCACCTATCCAACAAAAGTGTTGTAGATATGAACTATGTACTCCACAGTAATCATTTTTGCTAATTCTATATTTTACATAAAAAATGTATCCAAACTTCTGAATAGCTTGACATTTTGGGAAATATGCTCATTTACTTCCTTGAATACAGTTAGATGAGAAAATAAACACCACTCTTTTGTCAGTAAATATGCAGCTGCAGCCAGCAGCCATTGCATATCTTAGCACAAAAACTGGAAACAAAGGGAAACAGCTGGTCTGACTCTGTCCAAAGGAAACAAAATCCTCTTATACAAACACCTACTGTACAGAAACCAAAGTCTAGAAATGACAAATTGTGGTTTTATGGGGGATTGTGTGCCAGACAATCTTGGCACAGTGGCTTCCTGGAGTTGTAAAACCTCATAAAACCCCGACATGCCAATTTTCTACATTTAAATAAATGAAATGTAACGCATTAATCATTGAGCTTTAGAGGTGTTGGTAGATGGATTTTGATACATTCGAACAAAGCCAGGCTAGCTGTTTCCCTCTGTTTTCATTCTTTGTGTTAAGCTAACTGGCTGTTGGCTGTAGCCTTATAATTATTGTATAGACATGAGAGTGGTATCAATTGTCTCATCAAACTCTCTGCAGAGAATAAGTCTATTTCCAAAATTTTCAAAGTAAGATTTTAAAATCTTCTACAGAAATATGTTTAAGCTTTAAGTATAAACCACATGAGAAACAAAAGAAATAGACTGCTCCACCTCCTTCCCCAATAAAAGATGGAAGCTGAGCCTTTATTAAACCATGTCTGACTAAACGAGACGTGTGTTTGGAAATCCTCAGGGAAGAGTGACAGCAAGGGAAGAGGGCTGTCTGCATTACTTGGGTGCATAGATCACAAACCAATAACAGGGCTCATTTCCCTCCTTCTGTCCCAGAGGATGGGCCTCAAGGGTCAGAGGGGCGTGTCGTTGTGGTTAAGCCCCAGCAGGAGGAGGCATGTTGGGCCGTAACCTGCATGATGATACAGCCCTGTCTGTTTCCAAAGCAACTGAATCCCTCTACATTTTTACATTTATGTGTCTTACATTTTTCTGTGTTCTCATGACTATGTCTAAATTTCTATATTTTGTATATCAACGTGAAGCACATTCAGTTTACTTGTAATGAAATGTGATGTATAAATCAAACCGCCATTGCCGAAATAGACCGCAGAACCACACTTATAAAGGCAGTCTATAGTTACAATGCAAGATGTTCGGGAGGAGACACTTGAACCGAACACATCACTGATATATCTTCAAGTCCGTGCATGTCATGTCTGCATGTGACCCATTAACACATTTACCCACACTTCAATTCTTTAACTTTTGAATATCACCTTAATTCATAGGATTATAGAATAATAATTCCAATACAGTATCCATTTTTATGAATATTTTATTATTTGTAATAATCTAAATAGAAATCATAGCACTTGTTTCAGCAGTTGTCAGTGGTGTTATTCTCCTGTATTTTAGTATTTTCATCCTAAAATATTGCACCCTCTTGAGTATAAGCTCAACCTACTGTACATCTAAATAGTTTTTACATAAACATTTCCTCATTTTCTGCTCCATGAATGCTTGAAAAGTATGAAATATTTACTTTAGGTGATCGTATATAATTTTTTTACTACTATACTTTGTACATTAATCACCTTATGTTATGACTAATACTGTAAAATTGAAGCATACAACACTCACAAGTGACCTTTTTGATTAAATCTTTTGCCAAAAATATTTTCTTTTCATGATTGTAACGAAACACACAACAACACAGCATCAGTCCAACACGGATCATTTAATAACAAAAAAATTATAATACAAACAAGTTACAAATAAAGAGTGGACTCATTTCTGACCATGTCAAGTGATCAGGCACAGAATTACCACCAAATAACATTTGCATTCGATAACCGTGGCCTTTAGAAACCTGAGCTTGATACAAAATGTCATGAACTGTGTGGTACAAATGTATGTTGAACAATGATTAGGAAGCATTACAAAAGGTAGAGAGTGAGAGTATAAATATACTGTATGTACAACTGATGGAGTAAACTCCTTAATGCAAAATCCGACAGGTGCCTTGCAGCTCTTGAACATTTTCTTCTGTACAGTTAGGAGTTGTAGAAATTGCTTCTGTTGCTAACTCAGTGCCGATGCATCAGCAGGGACATTAGAAACAAATGTGTCTCTTGGCACTATAACAACACAACGCAGAACACTTTTTGTTTCTTCTCTCTACTTCTCCCATATACTGATTTGTATTTCTTTAAATTAAGTTTAAATGTGGAGAAGGAGGATTGGCTGAGTCAGAGTGCTGAGCAGAAATAACACCTTCTCCCTCAGGGCACTGGTCAGCAACAGTATCATAGTATATGCAAAGAACTAATAATGGGTTATTATCTTATTCTGCTGGCAACCACAGAGGATCCTGCTTGGTCACACTCCATTCAGGCTTTCACTTCAGGGGTCACAGGCTGAAGGTCTGGGGTCATGGCGCAGCAGTCACTAGGAGGGGGCATCTTCACCATGTATAGCCTTATACTTGGACATCTCCTCTGGAAAGACTTTGCTGAGCTCGGAGATCAGAAGGCTCTTAAATTTCTGTGACAAACAAACAGCAGAGGTGGGTTTATTACTGAAATATAACGGATTTTAATTTGAAAAATCCGAGAAAAAACAGAGATGGCTGTCTCCAGTATGTGGCTCTTTGTATATTGAAGATGATCCTTGAAAGGGGCATTTTTGTTGTTGTAGGAATTTGTAAATATGCTTGGGAGCACTTAATCAGTGAAACAATTTGTTGGCTCTGTTTATTCTTGCAGTGTCATTGGTGGAGAATCTCAGTGACCCTGGCCTTATCTCTTACCGTCATGGTGTCAATCTTCCCTTTGACCTGCTCGTTCCTCGCCAAGGCTCTCTCCAGACATTCCTTGGTGTACAGCTGAGGGTTTCGACCTTGGTCAATGTATCTACAAACACATGGCATAACATCAGTTGAGGGAAATGTGATGAAGCACAGGTGATGAATTAGATATTCCTTTAGCTAACTTGTCTTGATTAAAGCTTTGCTTCCTGGCACAAAATACATTTCTTAGACCTCATTTTCTAAATAATCAACAACAAAAGAGTGAACAATTTCTTCAAGTTGAAAATGTTATGTTTATAGTATGAGTATGCCGAGTTTTGAAGTGGCTCTCAACAATCCAGAAAAAAAAAAAAGTTAAAAAACCTATGTCAAATTACCAGATTTGCGGACAAAGAATGATACTCTAAAATCGTCAGAATTTCAAATGGGGTTTGGCGTGGCAAAGCGATATGTTCTCTCCACACAACAGTAGGCTGGAATCACGGCAATGCAGCAATGTTTGAGAACAGCAGATACGTAAAGAAAAAACGCCTATTTTATGGGTTATAGAACCGGACAGGCAGAACCACACAGCCTAGCAGCTGGACTCACTCAAAGACCTCCAGCGGTACGTTGATCTCATGAAGCTGTTGACGGCATTTCTCGATGTCTTGCAGTCCAGATATCATGAAATTTCTAAAAGGAAAATGAGCAGAACAGGTGAATATAATGCTTATTTGCAGACTCGTACCATAATAACGTTCTCAGTGATACACGACTCACAGTTTTTGGTTGAGTCCTGCTTGGCTGCTAGGCTGGAAGTCGCTAACGATGATTCCCAACTGTCGAATGTTCTCGATAAACTTCTCCAGGTGCTCCTCCAGGTTATCAAATTTTTCAGCCATCTTAATAAACTATTACTAAACCACTAGATATACATAGAAAGAACTATATTTAGAAGAATCCTTTTGTCAAATACCCGCTGTTTACAGCTAGCATCCGACTCTACGACGGTCACAACGCCAAACTGCTTTACGGCAATAAAATAGCCAATCGCTGTTGGTAATGTTCCGTTACCTAGGTATCAACCAATGACAGATGGTCGTTAACTGACGCTGAAAGCATGAAAGTGTCGTGCTGCCAGTTAGGAAGAAGCGTCTTTGTCAAGACCATATAATGATTTGAGTTAATAACTGCAGAGGAACGCTGACTTTACTACATCTAAATCAGCACTATAAATTTATTTATTTAGATTATATTTAGAAGATGTATCATTTAAGTTGGAAATGTGTGCAAATATGGGGGTATTTATCAAGCTTTTATTATTAAGGACACACACCCGGTCCAAAAGGCATACAATGAAAAACTTAAACAGACAAACACTAAAGTACAAAGGAAAAAACATACAGTCCACAATTAATAAAAACGCAGGCTAAAAGAAGTGTTGTTCAAAGCCAGCACGGCTCCAGAAGATATTGTATTGTTATGCATTACTATGTGTGTCTAAATGCATAGACAGCGCAGTATTTACTTACTGCGCAGTATTACTTACAGTATTTACAATTAGGCTATGTTAGGGATCATTTCAAAGACAATTCAGGAATATGTCTAATAGGCTACCCCCTGGAAATGTTCTGCTGCAATTCAACTCTACATTCAAAAGCATATGAAGGAAAACTTAAGAGAATAAGCTAACTAAGGAACTTAGACTAGGCTACTACTACAGGAAATTATGGGTTGATGACTGTAGTTAACCGTGCTGTTTAAAATTTTAAACACAATCAGTAATAAAGGAAAATGGCTCAAAATAGCCTGTAGCCTATTCTCCAACTAACCTCTATAATAATGCTGAGCTCTGCTCACAGTAGGCTACGTGTATGGTAACGTGTAGGCTAGTCTGTGTAAGTAGGCTACTAACTGCATCGTGATAAATGGGAGACTGAAAGTGAAAGTTGGTGACGCTGACATTACAACTCTGGCATTTAACCATAGCCTGTATTCTTTCAGGTAAACACGGGAACACCAAGTTACACAGAATTGGTCAGAATAAACCAGGAAATAAACCATAAGCCTTCAAAATAAAAGCAACGTCATATTAACAGATATGGCACCTTGCACAGGATGATGTAGTCCCTAAATCTAAATAGCCTATGAAGTACAACAACGTTTTATGTGTGGAATAGACTTTTACCACTGTTTCTGGCCTTAATTAGATGTTATCAAGATACAGTCACTGTAGATAGAAAATTATGCTATTTTTAAAATGTGTATCTTATAGACCACTGTGGCATTGCTCTTCATAGCCTACCTCCAGTTCGTTCTTGGTGCATTGGAATCATCGTTGTGCCTTTTGTGCTATAAGCTATTCATGTTGTTCTTCATTTCACACCCAATAGTTATTGAGCTGATGTTACATTAAAGATATAGGTGGGTCAGTGAGATTTTCTTTTTTTTTTTTGGAAAAGGCAACAAGCCTAACTCAAAGTTAGTGGATTTGTTATGGTCCTTTTTGTAAACAGCAACCGGAATATGTCAATGCTGGAATTTCACATTTTTCATATTGAAATGAAATATCATATTTCTCCATAAATGTAACCATTTTAGAAGCTTGCTCGGTGCCCTGAACGTAAACCAACTGCTGGTCTTTTATTTTGAAATGGCGCAGCCGCCGCAGCGTTTCACCGGTGAGAACAGCCTGGCTGAAGAAGGATTACCGGGGGCTGGTTTGTCCTGGGCTGCATTAAAGCTGGAGCCGCCGCAACTGCAAGCACATCAAAGGCTCTCCTTCTGCTCCTCACTGCTGCTCCCACCGACGGCAGGCCTACTGGATGGTGGAATCATTTCTTCTTTTTACACACAGCGGGATCGGTGTCCGGTCCGCAGGACGAGACATAAACGGACATTTACTACTCCGAATTTCACCCGTCTACGGTAAGCACGGGCTGCTGTCTGACCGCAGGTCTAATATTGGCGTGTATGTGGGCGGGAGAACACGGAAAATGTATGATATTCTCATGATAAGCACTTATGTGGACGCATAGTCATATTGTTATTTCATCGGGCATTATGATATTTTAATTCTTTATAATAATATATTCCATATTGTTTTACAACAGTATGTCGTGTATAGGCTATATATCCTTTCAGTTTATAGTAACCTTAGTAATATGTTTCTTATCTCCTCTTTTTAATCTCCCATAGCCTATGTTTCTATATTATGTCCTATAGGAGTCTAGTGTGTCTCTCGTCCATTTGTTATAACAACCATGAGATGCATTATGGTGCTTTTTCCTCCTATATTGTTCCTTCTGGTAGCCTGTGGTTCCTTCTATGATTCCTGTAGCCATAGATGTCCCTGTATCCCGGTATGCACCCTTCTGTTAAAATGTATTATAAGATCACCTCAGTGCCTCTGCGTAATGCATCGTCCTATCATTGAACAACTGCAGTCACAGTCATGATGTCTGTCCACTTTTTGGGGGACACAAGACTGACTTCCATTGATCTGTTTTGACGAAGCAGTTTTATTTTGGTCTGTATGCGAAAATCCATGTACACTGGCATTTATTTGTTGTTTTACTTCCTTTTCCTTAGTCGAGCCGTGTCGAGATGATGCACTGAGGAGAACACAGCACAGGCTCCCCGGTTGATCATCCTGAGGCTGCAGTGAACGGAGGGGGGATTGCGGTACAACAAGGTTAATAATCAGCATCAATACAGGTCTTCTCTGTGATCGGGAGCCGACTTCACAGAGCGATTCTTGCCCCTGTGCGGGGGGTCGGCGGAGAAATATAGATCTATAAAAATTATGGCCACCCTACTGCGGAAGATCGGTCTGATCCGCCTGCACGACCGAGACACCGAGGACCCAAAGCACCACCAGGGCTCGTTAAAGGGGACCAAAGGGAACCAGAAAAACAACGCCAACAAACACTGTCAGACCGCGAACGAAACCAACATCCTGAGCACCCCGGAGATTAAGGCGAGGAAGCTGGACCAGCACGGCAAGGACAAGCCGTCCGGCAAGGATAAGCAGGGCAAGGATGCGAAGGAGAAGCAGCAGACGGGAGGAGGCGGGAGTAAAGCGACCAGTGCCTCCTCGATACCACCGCTGGCGCCACACCGGCAACACTGCACCCAGGTCCGGACGCGGAGGCTGATGAAGGAGCTACAGGAGATCAGGAGGTTAGGGGACAACTTCATCACGGTGGAGCTGGTGGAGGACAACCTGTATGACTGGAACGTCAAGCTGCACCAGGTGGACAAGGACTCGGCGCTGTGGCAGGACATGAAGGAGACCAGCACCGAGTTCATACTGCTCAACGTCACCTTTCCCGACAATTTCCCCTTCTCGCCGCCGTTCATGCGGGTCCTGACCCCCCGATTGGAGAACGGCTACGTGCTGGACGGCGGGGCCATATGCATGGAGCTGTTGACCCCCCGCGGATGGTCCAGCGCCTACACGGTGGAGGCGGTCATGCGGCAGTTCGCGGCCAGCCTCGTAAAAGGACAGGTGAGGGGAGGAGGGGCTGGCGGGTGAGGGGGCCTGCATGGGATATCATCAACCATACGGCATGTTAATCGTCTCTGGTACATTTTTTTTTTCAGCCATGACAAGCACTGGATATGAGCAGTTCCATTAGGCAAGCGTGCCTCATGCGTAATTAACGCGTAATAATGCTTTTATGTACGTACAACATATGGGTGTTTAGTCTAATATGAATGTTTTAACAAGTTTTTTGTTTAATACAATTGAAAAAATATGAAAATGTCTTTTTGGTCATTTCCAATGAAAAGCATGAATCAATGAAATGTCATTTGTGGGCACCAATGGAGTGACCGCTCATGTCACCATGTTAACAGGAAAATCATGAATGAGCAAATGAGCCCGATTGGGAGATAGTTTTACTTATTTACTTTAAAAATATCATTGCAGGACAAAGGTACAGTAAAAGTGATGTTTTTGCTATTAATAGCATTTTATGTGCTCAGTGTGAGCTATAGGTGCTGTATATCACGGGCCTAGTCTCCTCATTCCCCCCTCCTCTCTGCTACCAGCAAAGCCATGATTGTGAATATTACTAATCTTTATGTGACTTTTACAGCAGCCATTTCATGCAGTGCAACCCCCAGTATCTCGTTGATGCCAGCCCCTCTCTGCAGTCCTCTTTTATTCTTATTCTCTTTTATTGCCTTGCATCCTTTGATAACAAAGGCCTGCTGCCCTGCAATGGAAGTGCTCAAATGCATCCCTCGCAATATCTGTACTGCTATCAGATTATTCTACATAAGGATTCTACAGAATAAGACAATAATTCAACATGTGTGATGTGGGGATAGAAAGGCAGATGAATAAATAGAGACAGCAGGTAGCCCATACCTACCAGCAGTCCTCAGTGACTTACACTGACTGGATTATGTAATCCTGTCAAATCTGTTTTTCACATCCTCAGTGCACTGCAGCAGCAGCAGCAGCGGCGGCGGCTCTGCAATTCCGATGGAATTGGCTGCATCTCCAAATGCACTCCAGGCTATAATCGTTTAAACTCTGAATAGATTGTCTGTTTTCCACCCAGATAAGAATCAGTGTTTTTTCCAATATATTTTCAAATGTCTATTTTTGTGTCATATTCCCGTCAGTTCTTTCTGCGGAGTCTGCTTCTTTCTTCTCTCTGGCTCTCTGTCTTTTGACGTCAGCAGTATGACAGTGCTGTGACAGGAAGCCTTATGTAAACTGTCACTGGATTCTCCTGCCCAACCCCCAATGCTTAGTGCTTTTTTTGTCTTTGATGATATAATGGAACATTATTCCTGAGTCATCTGGTCATTAAGCATCTGTTACCAAGAGAGGTCATGCAAAAAACTATACCCACAGCGGAGAGACAGAGAGATAGGAAAGTGTGTGTGTGTGTGTTCATCTTGATTTGCTGCTTGAGGAGATGAGCTTACAGCTCCGCAGTGCTCCCTAATTATGGTGCAGTGTCTTCCTTCTCCAGTTTGCTAATGGAAACAATATTGATTAATTATCACTGTGTGTGTGTGTGTGTGTGTGTGTGTGTGTGTGTGTGTGTGTGTGTGTGTGTGTGCAAACACACACAGACTGAGTGCTCTTGTCGGCAGTGAACTGTGGTCTGTGTCGTTATCTGTTTTGCAGCACACACCTCAAACTATCCAATTGAAGGAGTTTGTGTGTGTGTGTGTGTGTGTGTGTGTGTGTGTGTGTGTGTGTGTGTGTGTGTGTGTGCGCAGGCCCTGGCATGTGTCTCATGTCCTAATTTTCCAGGAGAAGTGATCGTCTCTCATGCACCATGACAAACACAGCACACAGAACTATATATAAACCTCCGTTCGCCGAAAATATTTATCCGTCCTTGGGCACCGGTTAACTGTGACAATAGAGATGTGGCTTGTTTAGAATCTCCCTCCCTATTTTTAGTGTGAAAGGATACATGCAGTGACAAAGTGGTGAGGTGAAAGTCAACACAGCCACATGTGTCTTCACCTGCAGATGGGAGCACACACACACAATCACACAAGCTGAGATGAGGTGACATTTTAGGAGGTTTGACTGAACTTGAGGCATTAACTAAAAAAAATAATAGACTGGCCGTCTGATACTTAACTTCCCATTTTAAGATGATCACTGTCACGGGGTTATCTAGATTATATGACAGTGAGTTAAGCCATTGCTCTGCAGGTGGTAGAAAAAGGTTGTCTAGTGTGGGACAACTCAGTCTCAAGTTTGATATGGTGTCTGTGTGGTGTGAGCCACTGTGGTCATTGATCTGTAATACAGTATTGTTGTCTGTACAGCAGTGTTTACACTAGTACACTAGTGTCATCTAGAATAATAGTCCATCACAGGCTATAACGCATTCTCTTCTTCACAATTTGCACTGCAGGCACATCTGATTAGATTACTTAGCAAACATTTCTTCACTATTCATATCTTTAAAATAAAAAAAGAATTCCCACACACTGCCAGTCACTTATACAGACAGATTTCACTTTTCACACCTTATCACGTAGTTAAGCTCTGTTGTCATTGTTAGCTGTTCATTATTCATTTGAACTTGAACAGGCTATGTTGGAGAAACTAGCAAGAGACAGCTAGATTTTGAAAGTACCCAACATTTTGTTTTTTTCATTTTATTTATTGATTGCTGTCGGGGTGTAAAGAACATTTCAACAAATATAAAGAAAAGTGCTTCTGAAATAAATTGCCTACCCTACCTTTAAATGTTGGAATGAGCAGATATAAAGTGCTAAAAACGCCGCCCAAAGAATGAAATTGTAACATAAGTTGCAGGGCGACAACAATTTTAATAAGCGATTAATCCTTTTAAGTGTTGCTTTGCTTATAAGAAAAAATGGACATTTGCTGATCAAACCTTTTCAAATTTAATAATGTGCTGCTTTTGTCCAATTGAAAATGGAATACATTTGGATTTTGGAGTGAAATCCAGTAAAAACAAGCATTTTAAAGACATCTTGGGCTCTAGAAACTCAATGAAACTCAATGAAACTAAATGATCAATTCAATATGAAAAATACAAGTAGATAATGGAAATAATAGTCAGTTGCAGTCATGGATATGAACATTTAAAATAAGGATAAAACATGACCAAACCAAATTAAAGTAGGGTATTCCTGCAATCAGTATGTCACTTCACAAGAAACTGATTAAAACAATGACAATTAAAATTGAAGCAGCAGGCACTGAGATATCCTGAGTTTTAGTCCTGAGTATGGGTTAAGCCCCAAATAGACTGGATCCTACATTTCCCATAATGCAAGTGGATAGTGTCCTTCATTAGACCCCTAATGCCCACTTCTCTCAAGACCCACAACTCCAGTTAGTAATGCAGACTTTCTGTTAAAAACATGTAGTCTCCAGGCCCTAGCCTAGAAAACCCCTGATGACATCATCAGGGTTATTTTTTCAAACACTGGAAAGTTCCTTCAGAGCCACAGAGGACGAGTAAATTAAACTCAGTGTGTGAAACCAGTCCCTGTAAAGTTTTCTGTGGTTGTTCTATTGAAGTTCACTTTTATACCGTACAAGGATGAAAGACAGCAAAGTGTTATGCTTACTGTGTGCAGTCAGGGGACACTGGAGCCTGTTACCCTTAAATGACCCCGTCATCAGTCCTGTGGGGCTCTCCTTAATGATCTGATGAGGATGATGATGACTTTGATCTCTATTTGTTTATCCCGACCCCTCTAAGCACATGTCTGCGTTATGCAATCCCCACCGCCGCCAGAGCTGCTTCCCAGCATGCACTGGGGCCTTCACTGCTCTGCCCATTGACTGATCTTCATTCACACGATTACCCAGCAGCCACTTTGCACGAGTGTGTACCTCTCGACGAGCAGGCGCTTAACTCAAATAGATAAACACTGACATGGCACTGTATAGGCCCGGGGTGCTCACTCAGCTGAACCGCAACGCGCACACTCACACGCATGCACACCGATGCACACACTCTTTTATTTCTCTCACGAGTAGATATTTTTACTTTCCCTCCGTCCATCTTTGGATGCGTCAAACAGAGCCATTCTTGTGGATGACCCCGAACACAGTGGCGCTAATTAATGCTCAATTTCCCCCTTTCATGCTGAAGTCATAGACTTTTGTGTAGATGTGTGCATCAATGCACACATTCACAAGCATTATAATCACTCTCTCATTCACACACTCTCTTCCTCCCTCCTCCTATCTTACTCCGTTTCAGGTCTATGTTTCTTTGTCTGACTCTCACACACACACAGGCACTGTTTTCAGTGTAGGCGTATGCAAATAGTCCATCTAATTTGTCCACACACGCACACATGCTGCCCAATGTTCTCCTCAGTGGAAACAAGAGAAATTGATAGCTACTGTGCGTAAAGCAAGTACATGAAGCTCACAGTGATTGGTTTAACAAGCCGAGGGTACGTTCCTCATTGATACCCAACTGCCATAATGATATCCATCCAAAGGCAGCGGCCGCCATTTTGAGGTGGTGACAGCAACCATATGGCGTGATGTGAAGAGACGTGAGGTTATGAAGAGAACAACATATCCAGGCTTTTCACCAATGCTCTCTGACAGTAGCCAACCGGTGCATTATCTGTGTTTGTCAGCTTGGGTAATCTGTATTACAGGCCTCTGGCAGCACAGTGAGGCAGAATAGGTTTCAGGCAGCGCTGCTTAGATGACGCCCAGCTGGTTTGTTTTACATTTTAAAAGGCTGTGTGGATCAGGTTTTTGAGACAAGAGGAGGTTGTCTTTTAATGTGTTTTAGTAAAGTAGAGGAACAGAAAGCAAGTCCCAAAGGAACACTGCATGTAACATCTGATTGAGGCACTCATTACTGAGTCATGTATGGAGTTTTTCAAAACAAGTGAAAAACCCCGGCAATGTAGGGAAACTTTTCTGATTTCCAGCGCAAATCAACTTCCTGCTTCATTGTCTTCATACTAGGTTGGAGATTCGCCAGATCCGACCTTGTTTCAATTGTCTGTCTTCATTGGAAGTGTCTCATGTGTCAAACTCAGCATGAGATTAAATGACCTGTCATGGCAGACATTTATAGCAGGGATTGATTTCAATATTGATTAAAATACGAGTCGAAAAAATAGGACACGCTCTTCAATGTGTTTATGCACTTGAGCGAGAGACGCGGAGGGAAATTGAGAGTGTGAGTGTTGCTAAGCCCTGCAGTGAAATGAGGCCAGTGTTGCTATAGGAATGGAAACTGTAACCCTAATCTCCAGATCATTCAGTGTTATCACCTCATCTCCCTTTAATCCCCTGCATCACTTTTGACCCAAAATAGCCCAGCAAGTACGCAATACGACACAGTGATCATCCATCAGATGTCACAGGAGCAGAGAATTAGTTTTGGACAGTGTTTGGTAAAATCCACTTCTTGTTCACCAATGCTTTTCTTGGGCTAATGTTGTGGCGCATTACAGATAATGCTGATAAACTGTGATGTTTCATCTAAATGTTGTATTTGGGCTCTTCTTTCTCTGTGTTGAGACAAAAGTATTTAGTAAAATAAATGCTGTGAGTTGCTATCTTTTGGACCCAGGAGTCAGCCAGTGTTTTCCGGGGACACAAATGTCCAACGCATGCTGCAAAAATACCCCTGCTCAGTCCCAGTGATACAACAACCATTGTTAACCAGAGAGAAAAAAAAGAACAAAAGGGATGAAAAACTGAAAAGGGACAATACGGGAAATCCCACAACTCTATATCTTTAAATAAGCAACTGAGAGTTTGCTAATCTTATTGTAATAAGCCTGCATGGTAATTCCTCAAACCAAAACCTTAAAAAATTCCATCAAGGATGGATTTGTATTTAAAACAAAATCAAAGTTAAATCAAAATGGATTAGCATAATTAGCACTGATACACACTAGTAACTCATCCATTTTGTTTTTCACTTGCTTTAAAGAGCTGGTTCACCCACATTACAGAAGAAACACATCTACCACGACCCCCAAAGAATTGAGGTGAATTGTAAAAATTTTCAAAAGCATTTTTTAACCTTTAAAAAATAGATATAAGGTGTTAATTAGTGAGATTTAGAGGTGCAGGTAGGTGTGGTATATTACCTTTGAGCAGACCCAGCTAAGCTAACAATGCTGTAGCTTTATATTTACCATACACACAGATATGAGAGTAGTATCCATCTTCTCATTTAACGTTCGGCAAGAAGTTAAATAAGCACACTTTCAAAAGTGCTAACAAAATGAGGGTATTTATGTGCAGCATGCAGAGGAGCTCACCATCTAAAAGAATTTCATTAGTATTGGTTTTGGTGGAGCTGCGTGCAATTTTCTCCCTGCATGGAAACATTCTGGGTAGAGGGGAGGTGGTGCAGTGTTACAGAGCATGTACAAACAAATACACTAAAGTACCTTACACAGCAGCAGGCTAGTGTGTAGTGAGTCAGCTACAACATAGACTTCAGTAAAGCTGCGGTACGACCAGTGGACCGAGATTTAATGTGAAGTCAAACCTGTTGGTCACGACCTTCCATTTGTGATGTTTCTGTGTTTCGGAAGTGATTTTTCTATACAAAATGATGCACTTCAAACTGTAGTGACATTCATATGAATCACACCTTTGTCATGGCTGGGTATCTATCTGAGTGTTCACTGTGAAGACAGTTGTTTCTTTTTCTATTCATGCTCCCACGCACTCTTCTTCAGGGAAGACTTAGCACCACTGCCAACAACAGAATAAGCAGCTTTATCATCACTGGCAACGCCCACCCCTCTTCTCTTCATTTTCTTTGCCCACACAGACTTATTATTAGCCCCAGTGTGTGAAGGCGGGAGGGCTTTAGCAAGGTGGTGCCTGGGTGAAAATGTCTCTGTGGGATGTCACGGTGTGAGATGCTTTTCACACTGAGCACAAGATGGCTACATGCTTGTATATTTATTTTCTGTCATATTTACAACCTTTTCATCATTTAGTGCAGTGGCTGGTTTGGGGCTTCACTTATCTCCCAATTGGCCAGTGTAGTGGAGGATATATTTTCACCTCTGATTGAACCTGACATCTTAAAAGCCCTTTCCCTGCCTTTAAACATTGATCTAATGTTGGTCAACCTGCATCCAGACCACTTGTCCTGTCAACATCTCCCTAGCGGCAGTGCATTCACCATTGAGTTCATCCATGTGCACATGTGGGCTGTGTCTCAAACAGCTTTTACAGGATGAGCTTGACATGGCTACTGACAATCGTGAACAAGAGAACCATCTTTCAATATAATGATTATTTTCCAGTGTTTTGACTTTTATATGACAGTAAACTGAATATCTTCGGGGTTTTGGACATTGGACATTTGTAGATGGCATTTAGGTAATAAGGATTTTTCACCAGTTTCGGACACTTTACAGGCCAAAAAATGGTGGATTTATCAAGAAAATAATTGACAGACATCCCCTAAAGATTTGCCATATAGTGGCTCTAAATTTAAAGTGGAATTGATTTTGCAGCTATGCAAACTCAACCATATGACTTGGATGGAAGCTTCTATCTTAGTTATGGCTAAACAAAGCATTATTCCTAGATTTAGATTATTGCCAACATCTAATCTTGACCTGTTTGTCCATCCAATTATGTAAAAATTCATTCACAATTTGGAGGTTTCCTTCTGACAGACAGCCACTGTGTAAAAATGGCTTCTGTGGCAGACTTTGTACTTTTATGCTGGGCTGTAGCAAGGCATTTAGAAATACCATTAGTCCAACTTCCTCTACATTTCCACATTATAATTATTTACTTGTTCAGTTATATTTTCTCCAAATGCTATCTACTTGCATTACGACTAAATCTCCCAGCTGCCAAAACTATAGAAACGGGAAGTTACAGCTAGCGTTGCTCTGAATCTGCTACTAGTACCTCTATAGCTCACTATGTTATATCTGGTTTGTTCAATTTGTATATAAACCAAAGTGTACAAATGAAACATACTAACAAAACACACCATATGCAAGATGTTTGTAGAATGTAAACTCCTCTCCTCTTTAAAACCCCCAAATCCCCAGAAACATGAAAGACCTTGGTGTCCTTAATGTTAGCTACGCCTCTGTCATGGTGTCCTCTGCAAAGAATCCTGGAAGATTTAAGGAATGAGTCAATTCGTTATTGTCCCATTAGCGGACAAGTTGGATAGCTTCTGTATTTCCACACAATCCTAACCTCATTTCCCTCCTTTCTCTCTGTGTCTTTGTCTTTCCTCACAGGGGCGTATATGTAGGAAATCAGGGAAGTCCAAGAAAGCGTTCAGCCGCAAGGAAGCCGAGGCCACCTTCAAGTCCCTGGTGAAGACCCACGAGAAGTATGGCTGGGTGTCCCCGCCCGTGTCCGACGGCTGAGTGCCCGGCCTCCGACCTTCCGACACCCGCGCTAGCCGGACAAAACCCAGCTAGCCCCGACACGCAAAACGACACACCACGCTAACTCAACTATCTCTCATCTTCACCTTTCGCTGTTTCATTTCATTTTTCCTTTTCAGTTTTGTGTGTCTGTGTTGTTATTTCTTGACAATTTTTTGTCCTCATTTCCGCCGAAAACTCTCGGAGAGCAGACACGCCATCACGATGTCACTACTCCACCAAGAAAGCGACTTTCGTTCCCCTCCCTCTCACCCAGGGGGGTTCTTTCCCCTATTTCGGAAAGACCTGAGAGGGAGGTCTGTGTGTGTGTGTGTGTGTGTGTGTGTGTGTGTGTGTAGATGTTTGTCACTACATTGAACATCAGCTGGGAGTGTGTGCACGTGCATCGGAGTGTGCGTTACTGTTGGTGGATTTCTTTTGTCTTTTTTTAACGCACACCCATGCATGTGCAGTTGGATAAATCGGACAGTGGGGACTGTTCCACCCATGTGAAAGACTACTGAATGAAGGAGACTCATCCCCCTTTTCTTGTGCCCGCAATCCCACCCTCTCCTCTCTCTCCACCCCTCGCTCCCTTCTTCTCTTTAGCACTGAACTGGCGTCACTTCCCACCGTCTCTCTCTGTAGCTGTCGGGTCATTTACATATAAATGAAGCTGTTAATGTTTAATAGACGGGCAGCGCACTGGCGTTTATGCTCACTCATTCAATCCTTCATTTCCCATTTCTTTCGACTGTGCCGTTGCTCACAGTTCAATGCAACATGAAGATTGTATTTTACATGGAGCTGTGCTCTCTCTCTCTCTCTCTCTTTATTTCGCTCGCTCGTTCACTTTGTTTCTCTCTGTTTCTCTTTGTTTCTCGCCATCTCTTGTGGCTAAATTTAGAGCTCACTGTTGCATCGATGGATATTGATTTCTAATGGAGAAATTAGTCACATGTTGCTGTATGCAGAGCCTATGTATGATAAATAGATTGACAGTCAATCACCTCTTTTTCTCTCTCTACTCTCATGTTATTGTGTGTGTGTGTGTGTGTGTGTGTGTGTGTGTGTGCTCTCATGTTATTGTGTGTGTGTGTGTGTGTGTGTGTGTGTGTGTGTGCTGCAGAAGAGGAAGACTGTAATTTCCCATGATTTAGATACCAGATGGTACAGCTGAAGGCCAGGCCTCAGTATGTGTGTGTGAGCAAGGGAGACTACCCTTTAAACAGAGAATATGATTTACTGTGAATGACACTAAAGCCTAAAGGGAGTGCTGTTTATTTGTTAAATTACTCGTCGCCGTCTTGTTCCACTTTCTATGTCCGCTCCTGATTAATACTACTGTAAACGTGTGTGGTTGTGACTGAATACCTGCGTGCACATAGCCTCGTCTGTCTCTCTCCGATCAATGTAAAGAACTAAAGGTCAGCAGAATATACACTTCAGACGCACACACAAGCACGCCCACACATCCACACACAACACACACACACTCGCTCGCACATCTGCGGCCTTGACGGCTGCGGTAACACTAAGGAATGAAGACAGACAGGGGCTCGAGCACCGCCATGGATGGAGTGGTGCTTTAAATGAGCGTACGCTTCAGAGCCCGCCTGATTGATGTCTGCTGAAAGAGGGAGAGGGAGAAGAAGAAGAACAGAGGGAGAGGAGGGAAGCTTTGATCAGTACCGGCTGCTTCTCAGAAATGTCAGGTGGCTTGCAAAATGGCCGAAGACAGATATCATTTGCGCTACCTGTTGTGATTACTTAAGAGACACACAGTTCCTGAGTTCCAACCTTTAAAAGGACTTTATACATGTCTAATATTAGCTCTTCGGCTGCAGCAACGTCGGTCTCAATCAACCCAGGCTCCTACTAGCCACAGACTGCCCATCCGTCCAGTCCAGTGTGCTCCTTGTGTGTTTGTTTTGCTATCTGCCAGTTAAATGTCAGAGGGAAAGCTGCTAATTGGTCTGACATTTCAGCAGAGCGTCATTAGAGAAGAGCAGCTGAGAGCAGAAGGATAGAGGATGTCAAACCTCCCGCTCTGCGCTGACATTTTGTCACTTCCCGCTCCTGCCCTGTGTTTTTTTTTTGAGGGGGAGGATGGGGGTGTAGGGAGGGCAGACAGTGGGTTAGGTGAGGAGAGACAGGAGCATATAGCTCAGTGCCAGTCAGCTCTCAGCCCAGCCGTAATCCTGGAGCAGGATGTTCAAACCGCTGAGCTGAAGCCATTGAGCTGAAGCTGCCAGCATGCAGCGTTTGGACCAGGCCGCGCCGCGTTTGAAAGCCCGCCTTGTGTTGCGTTTGTGGTCGATGACAAATGTCCGCCTGTGTGTTTGTGTGAGTGCATGCGTGTGTTACACTCCCATTATGAAAAAAAATAGGCAAAAGACAAACAACAACAAAAAAAAAAGACAAAACACCATCTGGTATGTGATCATGTACGAAAGCGTGTTAGTCCTCTTTGAATTCGGCTAGTCATTTCAGGGTCGATCGTTTAGTGATCTCTTGGCTTGTCAGCGGAGAAAACTGTAAACTGAATTATTATTAAGACAAAATATCTCAAAAGCTGAGTGTTTGCTGGTTTCAAGAGAACAATTTTGTGATATAGTTTAGATTGGTAGTTTGCAGACACTAACTGGGTGAACTGATTATGTTGTATTATATCTGCATGTGATATGTGATTGGTAGCTAGCTACTGTATATCTTTTTTCAAGAAAAGCAAGAAAAAAATACGGGGGGTGGGAACAAAAATGCAAATGCTTCTCTTTTCTTTTTCTTTTTTTGGGTTCTGTACTGTATGTATATTTTCTTTCTTTCTAAGCGTCCTAAAAATGTCACATTGTGTTATATGAATGTTTGTGTTTTAATTTATTTGTGGTTTGCCAAAATGAAGATTTGAAGCATGTTGCAGTTATTGTCACAAGAACATGAGAAGAAAAAAAAAATCATACAAAGAATGATAGCCTATGTATTTGTGCGATGGGGGAAGGTGTGTTTATTTGGGGGGGATTTCAGGGAGTCAAGAAGGACAGAAGGTTGGAAAGCCTCAACATTATAAAGGGAGTATTTCCTTCATTGGGAGTGCATCAAAGTGGAATCAAGAAAATTCCTACACTCCCATGAATACTTCTTAGTCCCCTCCATGATGTCACTACTGTCCCTTCCCCATTGGTCCTGCTCTAGACAGTGAATTGGCTTATGGGCAATGCAGTCAACACAACGATCTGGACTAAAAGTTCCCCCAGTCACAGATCTAGGATCAGTATGACCTCCCTATGCTTCAAATCTCACTCGTGAAGGGAATGTGCACATCTGACCTGTGATCAGTTACTCTGGGCAACTTCATCCCACTCCTGACTCGAGTGTTTGGTCGAGACCGAGTTCATAAAAGTTCAAATGGTGAAAGGTCGCTGCAAGACCAAACAGGAATGTGCAATAAAAGTTACAGCTTATTCAAACTCTGCTGATTGGACTGTGGTTTTGTTTCATATATGAGCTAATATCACACCTGGGAGCTTCGTTTGCTGCTACACCTGCAGGTTTTTTAATGACCCACTTCAGGCTGCTGTGTCCTCTGCATGGCCCCTGCATTGTCCTACTTTCATTTGCTGCAGTCAATAAGACATTGCTTCTACCATCCTCAGTGAGGACAGACTATAATCATACGTCCTCTACTCTTGGGCTTTTCAGATGGCCTCCAGCTCGATGGAACACAGTGTTCCCTTTGTGTGTGGAGTGGTCTCCCTAATCTGAAACAGGCGCCTGCAAGTGGATGTGTTAAAGAAAGTGTGTGCATGGGTCATGCTGAGAGATTAAGGTAGGACTCCAACTGGACATAGTATTCAGGGTGTTTTGTGAAGGTTAAATAAGGTGAACGGTCCAGACAATACACATCCTAAAGGAAAATGCTTTTCCATCAATATATATAAACAACATTTTTCACCATTGCTGGGATTTGGAAACATCACAAGATTGGAGTCCAATATGGGAAGGAATACAAACCTCCAGTTTTACCTTAAATTTAAAATCCTGGCCTACTGTAATCTGTCCATTGTAAATAACAATTAGGATTTTGACCTACCTATGTCGGTGTGCAGGGTGTTTAAAGCAAGTGAGAAATAAGACAACTTGATTTTCGTCTAGTGAAAGGTTTTTTTTCTTGTGCAGTGATATGGTGTATTTGAAGATAATGTCACCTGATCGAGCAGATTAAACAAGCTGATATTCGTTGGAGGTACCTGGATTGAACTCCCTCCAGTGACAAATAAGTGGTAGGATTTTCACAGTAAACATTTTGACATGTCACAGTTGGGGGGAAAAAGCACAGATTTAAATGATAAAATGAATGGCAGCTGAATTTCCTTTATCCACTTTAGTTCCTGGTATTGTGCCTGCTGGCTCACTGGGACGCTTAAATATAATGGGGCCATTGTTAATGTGATTGGTAACACCTGTGATTTCTTTGTGGCTATGACAAGTCAGAATGTCTGCTGTAAAAAAGGCCTATATAGTCCTGTTTCATCACAGTATTCTTCTGTCTTTTGTACTATTTAACATTATTTCAGGGATTACATTTGCTTAAATGCCATCAGAATAGATCCTATCAGAGATATGACAGCTTGACTCATCATGGCTTACACTCAGACACTTAAATGAAATGGAGGCATCATTAAAGTTATTACTAACACCTGTGTTTTTCCTGCAAGGACAAGTTAAGATGTCTGCTGTGAAGCAGTGTTGAGCATTTTGGGAAACATGCTTGTCCCCTTTATTACCGAGAGTTAGATGAGAAGACTGATACCACTCTCACGTCTGTACACTAAATATGAAGCTACAGCAGTCAGTCGGTTATCTTAGCTTAGCATAAAGAGTGATAAAGAGCTCACATGATCCCAGCAGCACCTCTAAAGCTCACTAACTAACACGTTATATCTTGTTTGTGTTCAAAAGCTGAAGCGTAGAGATGACTTGGCCTTACAGGGGCTGAAGTAAGATCATGTAAACTGACAAACTGATTCAGTCCTTGTCAGGACCGACACTCATATCTGCTGAACTAGGCACATTTTCAAAAATTAAATGAACGCGCATACACCCGCCCTTACACACACACACACACACACACACTGCTGCTGCATCATCATCATTGCTGACATATCCCAGTTAATTGATCCCTGAGCACTCGTTTTTGTCTAGTTGATTTGGTTTCCCCGCTGCTCATTAGGGCGGGAGAGAGACAGAGCAGTGTACGGATCAGAGAGAGTGAGCAGGATATTGATGACACCATTCTGAATACTCTGAGGACAACGGGGCAAGCAAAGAAGCTTCATTTTACTCATTAGTTAGCACACCAAAAAAAGCCAGTTCTGTGTGTTTTGTGCGTGTATGTGTTTGAGTGCACTCCTGCTCGAATGGAGGCTACAGACAAGAAGATTCATTATTCAATTGTGAGACAAGACTCAGTCCCCTGAAGGTAACCTTGACACAGAAAACATCCAAAACAGCTCCGGGAGACAGAAAACAAAACAGGAGGCAGAGTGAGGCGAGAGAGCAAGCTAAGGGGAAGGTGACCGTGACTGTGTTTATATTTTCAGCTTATTGTTTTTATTCCAATCCCCCCCCCCCCCAAGAGGAAGCTGTTTTTGTGATTTGTAAAAGCAATGATGAAATGGCGACACACCAAACTGAGAGATGCGAGCATATGGCACCTGTCTTGATGGGGCAAGCTTAGTCGGAATGAGATTTTAATAGGAGTGAGGAAATGGGGATGAGCTGTTTTATATGGGTGGTGTTGTACCTGGAGTTTTATTCAGGATTATGGATGTAGTGGTAAAACCTCCTCAACGAAATCTAGCCACGTTTGTTTCTGCGGAATAGTTTGCCTTCCTTCTCAAAAAAGAACATACATCTCGGTGATAAAGTCAGACGATTCATCACTGCAACTAGTAGCACACTGGGGTGTAAGATAAAGATAGGTGTTTTTAAGTTAAACAGCTTAGAAGGGTGGCTGTTTACACATGTTTTCATTTACCAGTCATTACACAAAAAGTGGCCTGCAGGGCGTGTATGGTTTTCTGTGAATATACAATGTATTGTTTTAAGCAATTTGTCATAATGATAGCTAATCTCTTAATTGAATGTTTTGTATGTTTAATAATAATAATAATTTACAGCAGGTACCTTTAACACAGTCTTTTAATTGAACCACTACCTGTTACCTTTACTGTTTGTCTAATACAAATCACTTGTGACGCTTGCACTGTCAGTTAGAAAAGGTTATCCCCTCCATGTGCATATAACAAACTAAAAAGAACATAGCTACTTGTGATGTTTTATTTCCAGTTCACGCTTTTTCAGGCAGTTCATCAGAACCATTTGTAGTTTCATCACTATCTTCATAAAAGTCAAGTAACTTGTACCGTGCTCCATCAGACAAAATGTCTCACGCACACTGAAAACAGTTTCCCTTGTTTTAGGCGACAGTGTCAACAGAGTAAAACACAGACTCACCTTCGGTTGGGGATAGATCTTTCAGGATGTCCCGCACAGTCTTTGGTCCTAAAACATTTATTGTGATCATCTCAGCTTTCGTTCTTATCAAGTTCATCTTCTTCAAAACGTTTGAGTAATGAAACAACGCACCACTTAGCTTAACAAGACAGTCGGTGCTGTTGTAGCTGACTCTATTTTTGAGAGTGTGATACACTGCGAGGCTTCACTTGCCGCTATTTTGTCAATTTTCCACAGTAGTTACATTTAACGTTACTTAACGTATACTGAGGTGCGTGAGGGGGGCTTTGATTGGATGATGGCAGGTGTCGTGGTCATTGTTGAGTGTCGTGATCAGCACTACTGCTGTTGCTGTTGTATCAGTCAGTGGTCAGATCAGCGCAGTAGTCAAAAAACGGGACAAGAGAGGTCACGTATGGGACAAATCAATTTAGGTCTAATATAAGGGACATCACAGCCAATATGGGACAGGTGTCAACCTTAGTTAGCTAACGGTATGGCCACTATAGGCTACTGGTCATAACAGACTTAAGTAAGGTTGTAGCATCAAAACCCCTGATTGTATTATATTATGTAAAGTTGCATTTTGTGTTGTTTCTTTTTTTTAGAAGTTACATAGTCCCACTTTATTGTGTAGTCATTTCAGAAAATAATTGTATAATTGTATAAATGAAATTAGTCAGAGAAACAAATCCTCTTATTCAAGGAGATGGAGCTAGCAAATCTTAGCTGGAAAACACCATTTTGCTTGATCAATGAAAAATTATTATTACTGTACCCATCTGAAAACTTCTTGTGGTCATGCCAATAAAGACTTTTCTCATAAATCTTTTCTCAGAAGCAGAGGTGAAAAAAGCATGACCCTGTAACGCTGTTCTCATAGTGCCTCGTACTAACGTTTAACATTGGTTCTCCTATCCTTAAGCAAGTAGCTTTAGTTTCCAAACCTTAACCACAGAGATAGCGGATCAAAACACCTGTATGAATGAATTTTGTTTTGGTAAAATGTGTTTTATTTGAACACAGATTATGAACTTATCATTTCAGTACTACTGGGAAACAACAAAGGGATAGTGACCCTCCATGAGGCAAGCGGAGACACTGAAAGAGGGAGACTGTGATAAACAAAAAGAGATCTAGCAAGACAGTGAAATAAGGCCACCCAGCCTGTGGAGCAGGGGGTTAGCTTCTCCTCTCCATCTGAATTATATTAACTTCATTAGATAAGATGTGATTTGTGAGTCTCCCATTTCCTCTGCCCCGTCCTCGCTGTCACACACAATGCCGAGGAGAGTTCCCAGAATGTCTCCATATGAGATCAACCTTGTCGAGAGCTTGCCAGAGGACTCCTCCTGCTTGCAGAACACGCGAACATACACGCCATTAGATACACGCGCACATCGAACGCTCTCAAGCACAGCAGCACTTGCTGTTCAATTGGTGGCAGAGCTAATGTCAAGAGGATCAGTAGAGGCAGGAAAGGGCTGTAAAAGGGTCAGAGAAGAAAAACCTGAATGGCCAGAAACCTCTAGGGAGAGGCCTTCAAAAAGCCTGTGTTGAATTATAGATCCTACCTCCCTCCCCATACAAAAGTCAATACATATTGTATATAGCTGTCTTTGAAAATGCATGAAATACTGGAGGTGCTTTTCCATCGATGATATAGGGATCACATATAAAATATTATCTGTTGATCATGCTAATTCAAACAGGATGATATACAATGATGCTTTGTTGGACAAACGTGTCTCAGAGTAGGAGCTGGAGGATGCTCCGCCTCCTCAGGAGGATGAGAAATAATAGGACACACTGTGTGCATGAGCGATGCAATAGCTGAGATGTGATTTCATTCTATACAGGCTGCATGCATTATGCATCCATGCCCTATACACGGGTGTCTCACTTGGAAATATGGTGTTAAATAATGAATTTGTTTTCCCTGTTGATACACAGATGTATGGATAAGATGAATGTGTGTGTGTGTGTGTTTGTGTGTGTGAAAATTTGCATATAGATGTGCATGTGCTTGAATAACCGGGGCCATAAAAAATTTATTTTGCTCCATGAGACAAACATTTGCACGATAAATTAGAGGACACTTAAAACAGTGTGAAGAATGGAAGTCATTTGCAGCAGTCAAAACAAGCGTGATCAGAGCTCAGTTAGCAGAGCTGCTTTCATTTACCAAGCTAGGTGGCTAAATGCGGTGTATGTCATGCCCTTTAAATATTCTGATACATGGCAGTTTTCTCCCATACACAGTTCTGCTCAACATTATAGCGATTTCAGTAACTGAAAAGTAAAAGAGAATGAAAGTGTGTACATCATTTCTGTATGTATGTTTTTATTATCCCATTTCAGTATTATTCTGTATTAAGTAAAACACTACAGTGTGTTTGTAGTCCTGTGCAGAAATCGGAGCACCTTTCATCATGGATCGTTAAATTTCTTTCATCACTGTCCAAGCTCAAAAACCCCACTCTATCTAGACAGTACCTGTGAAATCTGAGTGTGTTTGCCAGGTCAACCCACTGTATTAATAAATGAAATGGTGGCAAAGATCCAGACCCAGAATGAAGGGTAAGTAGATTGGTTCTTGAGTAATACCGTACATTTCTATTTCATCAGTGCCACTCACAAAACTAAAGTCTATATTAAATGACCATCAATTAATCATACATCAATTTTTTTATTTTATTAATTCTGTGAAATGGCCAATTTTGCAACATAAGATCAGAGCATTTCTTCCTCCTTTGAGGACGAAAGTCTGTAAAGGTCACCATCCTGTGTGCAGTGACCATATAAATGACTATGAAACGATTGGTAAATTTGTTGCTGAAAAAAAAAGGATGCCTTAGGCAACAATGATGACGGTCCACAGCCTTCCACAGAGAGGAAGTGCATTCAGTGTAGAGTATTTCCTACTTGAGAGCCTCATGACAAGTGAGAAATGATATTTGAGCTGCGCTAAAACACCCTAATTGTCCAGAGTGGATCAGCTAGATAACTGCCTATGGTATTCTTTTTAAACAATTTTTACTATCTTTGCATTTTCAGTTCACCTGACTTTATTGTATACTAATGCAAATAATGTCATGTTAATGCAATCCAAGCTAAAGTTTGTGTTCTTCCCTTACTCATTATGGCCTTGAATGATGAGTGCCTCCTACAACAGTATGCTTGGTAAAATCAGCACATGCGTAGGAGCGGGAAGTGGAGTGTAAAAAAGGGATGATAAATATAGATTCCTGAAGGAAGACTAGAATCAGTCCCCTCTCACTTCCTGTCTGTCTTTCTCTGACACTCTCTACTTGGGCGTGTGTGTTAAATACAGATAGAGAGTGTAAAGCTCTGTACTCCTCTCTTTCAAACTGCAATTAGCTCTTATGTAAGCTTTGGCACTGGGATGGAGGCTACCGCAAGCTTTGGCAGCTACTTCCCCTCTCCCTCTGTCTGTCTCTCTCTCTGTAGCATGTTGCCATTCTTAGCAGACTGGGACTCACTATAAATATTTTATATGGCACAGTGCATGTGGGAAAAATGTATTTTTAGCCTCTTTCAGTGCTTTCACTGGAAGCCAGTTCTCCGTGAAGCCAGACAGCTTTTTGGTGTGGATTAATTCCACTCTCCTCCTCTGTGCATGTGTACGCGCATGTGCATCAGGGTCGGCCTTGATTAATTCGATTAATTTTGACTGCTGTCCACTGGCAACAGTTACAGTATTGATTCTCAATGAGTTCCTTTAAGGTAGGATATGCTATGTTAGCTTTAAATTCAATAAAGTTCCAGAATTAGGAACGTGCGTCTCAGCGCATGTGGGATTTTATACAAGGTGATCCCTCACTCCCAAAGGACAGTTAGTAAGACAGAGGCACAGATAGTGCAAAGCAAGAACTGCGAGGGAAAATCAAAGAATGGTGATGGTGGTTGTGGGGGGCCTTTGCAGAGGCTGCTAGTGAGGGATGGGATTTAAAATGCAAAGCACACCCTTCCCCCGGCCACCAAGACATGCATGCATGAACATGAGCAGCAGACAGCAGTCACACACTCACAGTCACAGCACTGCAAACACTTGAGGATGTAGGCTTTTACATCTGCTTGGACATAAGACATAATAGAAAGATTAAAAAAAAAAAAGTTATAATAACAAAACAGTTGAGAGACTCATTGGTAGTCCAGGCATTAGACACATCCTTTGATCATTAGCCATATCAGTGATGTGATTTGTGTGTTTCCGTGCATGAACAGAGGGGGGATCCGTTCGGTTTTTCAATCGAGACACATAATATCATCCTGGGAATTTTGGCTGTGGAAACAACAAAGATCCAATGTGATTATCTTTCTCTCCTCTTTCTCAGCTGATCTGATCTGTTAGCAGCTGCAGGGTCGATTACTACACACTCACACACACACTCACACACACCCAGAGTGCCCTCCATCTAACCTTGATCGATGCTACGAAGGGTCACGATGGGATGGCAAGCTACATCAGCACAGCGAGTGCTTTATTGAGCCGCCCTTCCTTACTCATTTTATAAGCCCTAAAGTTGGATACTGAATATAAATCAGTGTCATTAAAAGCAATCATGCTGGTTGGATGTGTGCTGTGTGTTTGAACTGCGGAAGACCCGTCGAAAACAAGCTTACACAGAGCAAAATGATGAGAAAGTGTAACGAAGCAACAAATGCTATGGCAACAACCTTGGTGGATTTTTTTTTTTTTTATTTACTGCATTTTCTGTCCTCAGTGTCTACTTTTCCTCCCAAATTCATCTCTCTCCTTCTGCCTCTCCTTGCCCTCCTTTCCTCTTCTTCTTCCTGACAGGAGGACAGCAGCCATCCTGACTGCTAATGAGGGACAGGGCTTTTGCTGTTTTTAGTGTGTGTTTGCGTGTGTGTATAACAGTCTGAGGGAGAAAAGACACAGAGAGAGTGCCTTTGTTTGTGTGCGGGTGTACGCATGCCTGTGTTGGGATTTTGCAAAAGGGTAAGGCCAGGAGCAGAAAGAGAAAGAGTGAAAAAGATAAAGGGAGATGTGCTCTCCAGCTCTCTTCCCTCGATCTGTTTCCTCTCTGTTACTAGGCAACACCTGCAGGCATGCACTAAATAAAGCCTTGTACCCACTATTCAACCCCCCCCCCCCCCTCGCCTCGAACTCCTACTCTAACTCTCTTTCTCTCTCCTCATCAACCTCATCCATCTCCTCTTCTCTCATTCATCCTTTAACTCTCCGGGACCCACTGCTTTCCTCTCATACATCCTGTAGTTTCCTGTGTCGTCCTCTTCCTCCTCTATCATCCCCTCCACTCACCGGAAAGCGGGGGGGGGGGGGGGGGGGGG
>NC_060158.1:22962728-22980727 GCF_021292245.1 Micropterus dolomieu | reverse complement strand
TGTCGTCCTCTTCCTCCTCTATCACCCCCTCCCCTCCCCGGAAAGCGGGGGGGGGGGGGTTCAGGGTCTGGTTGACACTGAACAGGAACGACAGCCCTCCTTGGTTTGAAAAAAGACAAGGTTAGGGACACAGTTCGCAAGGTAAATCAGATTACATGATCCAGTGTTTAAGAATGTCATCCTTTTGTTCTGAAAAGTAGCTACACTTCCTCCAGCTGCAGGTGTTGAATCCAAATCAACATTAATAACGTACTTCTCACTATTATCAATATCAATATCAATTTTATTTATATAGCACACTTAAAACAACCAAGGTTGACCAAAAATACAACAATAAAACAGTAACTTTGCCTGTATTTCTTGAGGAAGATTAAGAAGGCCAAATTCCCACGCCACGTTCTTTGTCAGCTTTTACAGAGGAGCAATAGAAAGCATCCTGACTGAAAACATCACAAACTGGCATGGGATGTGCACGGCCCAGGACCAGAGGGCTCTGCAGCGAGTGATTAAAACTAATCAGAAGATTATTGGTACCCATCTCCCGAGCATCAGTGATATCGGTGAGGTGAGATGCCTACACAGAACCCAAAGGAAATTAAAGGACAGACCCAGCCACAGCCTGTTCACCCTGCTGCTGCCCCCCCCCCCCCCCCCCCCCCCCCCCAAGCTTCTGATATGGACTGGCAGGTTGTTCCACAGGTCAAGGGGCAGCTACACTAAAGGCTCGATCGCCATTAAGGCATTTAAAAGTTTAACAAAAGATATTGATAAAATGACCTGAAGTTAGCCCTTTACTTTAAAATTTGACAAATGTCTTAGTAAGACTTTAGCAGTAAGTAAACCAGTTGCTAGGAAACACCTGTAGCACAATCAGAAACAATCAGCTGAACTAAAAGTCACTTAAAAGCCTTTCTTTTGTAAATGTAGGTATTTTGTTTTATTTATGTATGCACAGATGGAGAAATGTGTGTTTTAAAGTTAGTACTATTCATGCAGTTTGGAATGAGTGGGAAATATCTGGGTCATACATTAGCAAGCTAAGATTAATTTGTCATTTAGCTAACAGTTACCTCTGGCAGTTACTAGGTGTAAATATTTAGCGACAATTCATCCCTATGTAAGAACAAAAACAAATCTACACTTTGTCTACACTTAAGTTGAACTTATGAATAGCTGGTTTAGACGGCTCCTGGTCTATAGAGGCTATTATCAGTTCTGATAATAACCTCAGCATTTCAGACATGGCACTTCTACAAGGACTCAATGAAAATCCTACAGTCTCTGACTCACATAGGCACATTCAGATTGCCTCTGGGAAGCTGCCGTAAGTGCTTCAAGGCACTTTTATAGCAAAAGACATAAAATGCTTTATTGAATGGCTAATACAAAAGAAAAGGGAAAGTCGAAAGGTGGGTCTGATTTCAAATTAAAGTCTACAAGTTGTTCTTTTGTAATTAGTATATGCATTAATGGATTTTTAAAAAATATTTTGTGTTTTTTTATTTATTATTTTGCATCCAAATGTGTCTCAGAGCTCCTTCAGTGCACCAATAAACCTGCATCAACAAACAACCTCCACAAACATCTTCAGAAACACTCTCCATCCTTCTCTCTTCGAGCTACCTTTTTTTTTTTTTTTTTTAAATACAGCATCTATATGGAGCATTTCATGCATTCTTAAAGGGTTCTGCGGTGGTAAAAGCCTCCAGAAGTATTTTCTGGTACTGTACATGTTGGAGATTGTATTTGGCACTTCTTGAGCAGTAAAGTGCAGAAAGGTTGAGTGGTATGAGCTTTCTCTGCTAATAAAGATGGACAGAGACATTGCTGTCAGTTTAATGTTGGTGTAACCCATGAACACGCAGTATTAATGTGCAGGGTAAACAGGTGACCTGGCCCTATGCCCTGAACCCTCAATTAATTTACCTTGAGAATAACATTACTTCTCTTTTGGTGATTTATCAGCAGAGACGGGATGAGGGCTCTGGTTACAAAGACACAGAGACAGAAACTGATAGAAAGAGAGAGGCAGCAGTTAGAGACAGCACACTTGGGGGTACAGGCAGGTAAAACTAACCCCAAACTGTCATTCTGACATACTACCCCATCTTTCCCTCCGTGCAGCTGAGGAGGATATATCTTTGGACCATATCAGTCAACCTGACAGGCAGCAAGTAAGTACAGTTTGTAAGCAAAAGTGATCTTGGGTTTGACCGATACAGTGTGATTTTATTTTTTAGACTCCTAAACCCTTCTTTTTTTAAACCCTGCTAAATAATAATAATCATGATACATACATGTACACATAGTACCTCAATATTTACCAATACCGTATGATATTCATCTAACTGATCTGGCCAAATTTAGGATTTTTTAGGATTTGATACGGTCTTGATGTTCAGATGACAGTCAGTGTAAGCAGAAAGAGATTCGTTGTGATGTGGGTGCTGTTCAGCTGTTGAGTAGAGGACTCAAGTGTACCTCTTGAGGCATTAATTTGGCCTAATGCACAAGTGAGTGTTTGCTCACCAAAGAGAGATAATTACAAATTAGAGGTAAATTCAGGTTTAAACCCCAGATGCTGTCCTGAGAGACGGCACATTCAGACAAACACATGCATGTGCACACATTTAGCACGAGTCACAGACAGAGGAAAAAAGGATTAAAGCCATGTGAAAGCTGCAGCATTGCACGAGAACAGAGTGGGTATCAGAGATAGAAATGAAATCGCATAGGACGAGCTCTGTCTCTGTGCATGTGTGGAGTGGGAAGGCAGCAGCCTTAAAATTGTTATATTTTGAGTGTGCACGTGCACACATGGATACAAACACAGACAGGCTTTGCACAATAACACTATCACACAGAGCCAACATCCATAACCAGAGATTTACCAGGGGATTTTTAAAAGGGCGAGCAGTTGTGTGTGTGTGTATGTGTGTGTGTGTGTGTGTGTGTGTAGAGCTGAGTGGGATTTGGTTTAATCCAAACATGAAACACAAGATTCCCCCCACCAGACACACACACACACAAACACACCGTCATTCTCTCTTCCACTAAGTGTGTTTGTGTGTATGCCTGCGTGTGTGAATTTGCCTCCCTCAGTCTCTTTTAGCGTTGCGTAACAGCTTGATTATATAATCCCAAACATATATGCATGTCCACGAGGCTGAGCGCAAGAGTACATGAAGCATGGCAGAGCATCAAACTGATGTGGAGGAGGAGGAGGAAGGAAAAGAAAAGAAAGAGGTGAAGAAGGGACAACATCCACTGCGCTGTGGTACTGTGAGTGCATTTCTTGTCTGAATTAGAACTCACATCTTTACTCCACACATTTACTCCTATAAATCCATTCATGTTAATGTAAGCTCATCTACAAGTGACCACAGGAGGCGTAATGTTTTATGTCATTAGTTTCCTTAAATAGTGCAAGATGGCAAATAAAGGATGATGTATCAATGTCAAATTATATAATATCATAAATATCATAAAATGTTCCTCAAACTGGGTTGAGAACACACCAAATAATTTAAAAATAATATATATTATTATGTGAATCGAAGTAGCAAAGTAACTTTAGAACAAGAAGCTGAAAACACATCATTCTTGTTAGCAACAATCAACATGTTAGCATTTTCCTGGTTATATAATTCAACTAACACAGAGTAACAATAACATTAATTTGGATTTGGGTTTCTGGACACCTGGCAATAAGCTGACAACACTTTCTGCTGCTGGAGCTTGAGACAGGGCTGATGAGAGCAGAATTTCCGGGACCGGGTTTTAATAATCAGAAAAGAAAAAAAAAAAGCTAAAAGCGGCTAAAGGTGTAGTCAAGGCAATTTTTATTCTTGAGATGATTGGATACAGTCAATAGACAGACAGCAGTGGGTGCAAACGTGAAAATTCACCTGTGGCAGCATGGACTGAGGCAAAGCTGCTCACTAACTGAAAATGTTTCAGCCTGATCTTTCGCACTTTTAAACATTAACATACAGATGTAAGGCAAAACTGTAGGAAAATAACAGAAGGAACTGGGGTTTCTGGTAGCGTTACTTTCTTCAGACGAAACTAAACGAAATATGTTGGTCAACAACCTTTTTTTCCCCTGACTAAAACGAGACGATGACGAGACAGCGACAATGTACTTAAACACTGGCTGACATGTTAACATGCAATATTGTTGAAAGATTATTGAAGAAAAATTACTACACTAAAATGTAATTTATAAAATAAAAACATAATAAAATATTTTTGTCAGTAATACCCAAATCACGAATTTAGCGAGAATTAATACTTTCAGGTTTCAAGGAATGTTTGTTCTTGCTATTCCCGATACAATGTCTCTGAAGTCTTGAAAAATATTTCAATCTAGCATACAAACCTGCAGGGTGGAGGAACAACACAGCTCCGATAAAATGGTGTATTGAGGGAGAACTAAAAGCAGAGACTTAAATTGAGAAGACAGTTTGAGAACATTTTAGAATCTGAGCTTTGGGAGGCCGTGAGTGCTTTTCAGAAAGCTCTTCCAGAGAGAAAGATAATCAAAATGAAAAGAGGAACTGAGTGGTATGAATAAAGTTAGAGACAAGAGCTGGATGGAAATTTAAATATAAAATAAAAGAAGGAAGGACGAGAAGAGGATGGGAGAGGATGAAGGAGGAAGAAGACATAAAGTTAATCTATGCGTCCCTGTGCGGAGTTGGTGTCATTACTAGTATTAGTAGGTTGGCAGTAAACATTCAAGCTAAAATGCAGGAGACATCACTCACACTGACAAACCAGCACACACACTTTAAACACACAAAGACAGGCTTAGCCGCAGCATACACACATATTCACACGCAGGCTTAACTCGAACATGCACTCCCACGCACACAGACAGGCCTATGACTCAGTAACAACTTTTGCCTTATCTCCAAACCTTTCTCTATCTGTCCAATTCAATTTATTCATCCCCACCATCTCTCTAACCCTCCATCCACTCATCTCTCTTCATCCTCCCAAGGCTTTTATCATTTTCAACTCCTTCCATTTTCATGTGCTATCCTCTACTCAGCTCAAAAAAAGTGGGCATTATTCTCTCCTCGTTCATCCTTGACTGACTCCACGAGCAGCTCCCCCCTCTGCTGTGGCTTCACCTTCACGTTGAAATACCTACTACATGTTTTTGGGTTTTTTTGAAATTCAAAAATCCAAATCTTTCTTTCGTCTCTCCTGGATTTTGCTTATCCTTTCCAAAAGCTCTCCTCCAGCCATGTTGTTCACTAATCATCATCCTTCATTTGTCATCATATCATAATAATACATTTATTTTTAAGTGCTGTTCAAGTCACCCAATGACACTTTACATATCCATTTAAGACAGTCAAAACATAATAGAAGATAACTGGAAAGAAAAACTATAACAATAATGAAATAATATTATGAATAGACTTTGTAAGCATCAGCCTACGTTGGTCAAAATGTTCCTTTGCTTTCCTTGAAAACAGTCTGCTCTTTACTTGATCCTCGCATGTAACCCAAACACTGACTCTTCTTGTCCCAGACTTGTCCCCTGCTGCCTCTGCGAACAGCACTGTCACTGGCATGTCCACAGCCGAGGGAATTGACATGACAGCCGCTCTGCTGCGTGGTAATACCCACTGCCATGCACTTTAGAGGTCACAGATCAAGTTAAAAAAAAACAGGAGGGAACGAGGGACAACAGAGGACAAAAAAGAGAAGTGAAGAGGGAGCAGGGAGAAGGAAATGAGGAGATTGGAAGGGTACAGGATGCTCTCTGTGGTCCCTCTGTCGCCTCCTGTCACCAGAGAGAGGTGAGGGGGCTGGTTGTCATGACGGCTGTTGTCATGGCAGCTGGACTGGGTGATAAACAGCAGAGATTTGCGTCCAGTGAAGCTGCCGTGGCAACCACTGACAAGATGGGGCAATTATGCTGTTGTCACGGGAAGTTTCATTTTCGTGTTTTTTATATTTTGATCATCACTTAAAGAAATGCTGTAGTCTGAGGGAACTGTACAACAGCCTTCTTTAAAAAGGTTAAGTATGTACGTTTTAGTGGCATCTAGTGGAGAGGGTTGCAAATTGCAACAAGCGACTCAGCGCATTCACGTGCTCCACAGATGGTCCCATTTCCCGAATTGTGCAGTCATTCTTCCGACTTCAGTGTGAGTTCATGTGCTCTTAAAGAGGTAGTATTATGCTTTTTGGCTTTTTCCCTCTCCTTTATTGAGTTATATATCTTTTTTGTGCATGTTATAGGTTTGCAAAGTGAAAAAGCCCACCCCAAAGGGAGTTCCCATCTCCTACAGGAAAATCTGCTCTGAACTGCCTGAAAACAGCTTGTTTGTAGTCCAGCCTTTACTTCCGCTTTCTTGTGAAGTCTGACACGCCCTCAAAAACAGTGGTGGAAAAATACTGTGATGCAGCACACCTCTCCTCTCCCGTCCAAACACTAGCTACCCTCCAGGCACTCAATGGACATAGAGTTGTTACTTTGATGTAGAGACAGAGCTCAGTTAAACTTTATGGATGAAAGACACTTTTGTTACAGATTAATAACTCACCACTCTGAAACTCTTGCTCCAGTCCATATTGCCAAGCTGGTCGGCAACATGTAGCCTACAGCTGAATCAAAGCTGTTTTCGCTGACCCGCCCTTCTCTGCTTCTGATTGGCTAGTAGTCCTTAACTAGGAACTGCGCATGTGGAACTCCCGACAAAGATCATTTACAGACAAGATGTATCACTCCATAGCTAAAACGAAGCCTCTTTAAGTCGGAATGTTGAATCAACAAGGATGCTCTACAAAGATGCGTTGGATTAACATTGAGAGCATATAAACAACACACAGACATCTAGTTCACTCTACATGGACAGCAAACTTACTGTAACCATATTAGAAGTTACATGTTGTGTTTACGTGATTTTGCACAAATCAAAGTTCTGTATACTTATGTATGTCCAATGTTAAAGATTTAAGGAGGACAAAAATATTTCAGATTTTTCTGTCACCACATCAATGCACTATCAGTCACCCGACACTGCTCCCTTTTCAAGCATGGAGCAGGAGAAGCTACGGTGGCTGACACGCTCTGTTGGCACTTTTGCTAAACAATATGTGTGCTCCTCCATTTGTCCAAATTTCACTTCTTTTCTTACTTCTAATAAACCATAAAACAACAACAACAACTTCTTTGGACGAATTAAACATAGTGGCAAAACGCTCTCTGTAGCGACTTTTGTCTGTTCGGGCTACTGTAACAACTTGGCGACTTCCACGTAAGAGGACCCGCGGTGTATGCAGATAGAAATGGCTCATTCTAAGGTAATAAAAACATGATGGCTTATTATGTAAGGTCTTTATACAACACTGAAAACATAGTTATGGATCTTATATTGCATTTGTGTCGATAGATCCTCATAAATTTTACACATGTAACTATATATATATATATATATATATATACACATATACATACACACACACACACAAATAAAATACATAATTTCTCAAGTTATGTCCTAATGAATTTGGTGACATTGCTCATTGTTATAACTTTGGTAACTCCCTGATATTTCATCAAGCACTATCATCACATCAATTTGCCCAATACTTTATATGTAATACGTTATAACTATAAATATATAAAATAAAATATATAAATAAAATAAATAACGACATTCCCATCAGCCTTAGCTGAACTTTTTGTTTAGCAAGTTGGCACAAACACAGATGGTGAACATCACCTGCCTAACTCAAAGTTATCTCTGTGCCGATGTATAGCCTCACAAAGCTGCTAGCATGGCTAGATACCCTTGTTTACACCCACTTCATAGGGATTTTTCTTCATTAGCTCCCTCTCATACCTGTGCTGATTGTTTGAATTTATGATGGTTTTAGGTTTTCAAGGACTAAAAAGGCACACATGCGATCTGTTGGTCATTTACCCAACTTAGTTGAAGATAAATACATAACACAGACTATATCTTTGTTGACTATAAGAGACATGTTTAGTCTCCAGATGTCCTTTGGGCTTACAGCATCATAGCTGCATCTGACAGTCTTTATTTTAGACTAACGTCAACCAGGAAAACTGGCCTGTTGAAAGCTGTAGCATGTAATGAGCTGCAAACGTGAGCCGTCATCACCAGCCGTAGCCATGACCTGCCTGCGCTTTTAAAGGTTTTTTTAAAGGGTGATTTTTGATGGTTTTAGCTTATTTCTTTCATTATTCTACATTTAAAAACACAATATGAAAACGCAGGTAAAATAAATGTCAGTTTGTTTATCAATGTAGTGAATTCTTTAGTGGTTCATCCTACCATATAGACTATTTTATTCCTCATAGCAGATTGATTCTGACTGGACCAAAACCACCCCTTCACAAGCATGGCTTTAATACTTCAGTAGACAAAGAATGAGTACAAAAAGTGGTGACACAGTTAACCTTTAACACTTTTAATCAACTCCATATATCTGCTTAATTACAAGTGTAGAAAATGAGATGGCAGTTCATATAAACCTCTCTGAACATGAGCAACTGAAATAAAACTGATGTCACTTGGTCAGTGGAATAAATCTTGTTAAAATATAAAATAAAAAAACAACCAAATAAAATAAGATAACCGATATAACTAAAAAGCTGACACCTGGAGGGGATTGAAACATTTAGTATCCCAAGGGAGTCCATCTCTAGGAAGGAATTCTTCTGCAGTGGCAGTGTGGTAAACGGAGAAACCCATAGGAGGCACGTCACCCTCCTCTACCGCAAAATGTGGTCTCTGACCTCGTCACCAGTTATTAGAGCTCCAATACGTTTCAGTCAATCCTCCTTTGTCTCTATTGTCTCCTCTTGATTCTCAGCTGCTAGTCCCCTTGTTGCCGCTGCCGGGCTTTGGTTCTGATGATTGGTTTTTATCACCGTTCTCAGAGTCCACCTCTGCCTCAATTTCCGCCTGCCCTTCCTCCACTGCGTCCTTTTCCACCTCATCCTCCACCTTACCCTCCTTTTCTTCATCCCTCCGTTTCTGCCCCTGGCCCTGTTTGTCCCTGAACACCTCCACGCCTAACAATCTGAGGTAATGAAACCTCTCATTGCGGGGGACAAAGGCTCGGATGGATGTCTTCCCCCTCCAGCCACACAGCTGGATGGGACACTGAGGCTCCGATGGGTTACTGGGAAACACAAGGTTATGGTGGGTGAACGAAGACATCGCTTCAAAAAGGATAATAAAACATGCATACAAACACACACACATATATATACACACATATATACAAAAACAACAAACTTACTTTGGGTTGGGAATGTACTTCAACACAATGCTACCCATAACTGCAGAGAGAATACAGAGATAAATGACCACAAAGCAACAATGGACTAATCCAAAACACC
The DNA here is from genome assembly GCF_021292245.1 of Micropterus dolomieu. Classification (NCBI taxonomy): domain Eukaryota; kingdom Metazoa; phylum Chordata; class Actinopteri; order Centrarchiformes; family Centrarchidae; genus Micropterus; species Micropterus dolomieu. The sequence goes on along the minus strand of NC_060158.1, from coordinate 22,971,330 downwards.
ATTTCAATGTAAGATACTCCATGCTATGTGAGAGCTACCCAGGGTAACTGAACTGCTCAGCTTCTCTTGTAAGGCTTTGGAGAGTCAGTGCCTTGCTCAAGGGCAGTTCAATGTCAGTCGTTGAGGAAGACTGAGCATTACTCACTCGCTTTCCTCTTTCACTTTATGCCTGCCAAGCCAGAAACCTTCCAGTCACTAATCCACTACTCTAACCTCTGGGCTGCTTCCCAAATTCTTCTAGTTATTTTGTTTGTCAGTATCAAAAAGAAACTTCTGGCAGTAAAATATGTAGTAATATTAATTACACCACTTTTCTTGAGTGCTGTTTTAATTTGGAATACATGGTTTAATATTTTGAAATGAAAATCTTTTGCAGAGCGTACCCATTTTCTTGGCCTGAGCGTGAGCGTCGTCCTCCAGTTTGCTGAGGAAGGGGTTCTCCTGGGTCAGCAGCACTTTGATATCCTCCACACTCACTCGGATTATCCTGGAGCGAATGTACGGCTGAAGAGTGTAGATACCCTTGTAGGACAGAGAAGAGACAAACATTATTTACAGTAACGCGGTGCATATAAAATTAATTAGAACTTCAGCTAGTTATTCAGTGGTGCTCATTGCCTCTGTGGTGAGTAACTTCCTGCATTGTTTGAACATAAAGAGGCGCAGCTTTCACAATGAAGTTTATTATAAAATCAAAGAATATGTATGGTGGTGAAGTCCTAGATATATACACATATCGTTCTGCATCACTTCAAATCATGAGGTTGATTTGCATACAAAAAGAGGATTATGGGAAATGTGAGAGAACGTGCATCTAACATGTGAAGAGAAGGTTATGTTTTCACAATACTACCGCTTCCAATTAATAATAAGCTGCTCAACAAAGAACAAGTACATTTACAGAGAATGATTTTCACTCCACTGATGATTTAATGCGAGAATGAAAAGAGATGTTCATGGTGCCGTGCTGAAAAACGGTGTGTGCGTTACCTCCTGAGCCAGTCTGAAGGCACAGCCAAACTCCTCTCCATCACTGTTGCGAGACCACACCTTCACCCCTGTGTTAACGACCTGAGCAACAACAACAAAAAAGCATTCTGACATATGACTCTGTACGAAAACAACACAATGATGCCAGATTCTACTGACTTTAACTGCACTAATTAATCCCTCTCCTGAAAACATAATGAAAGGGGGGGGGTAATAAAATAAAAAGGACAAATTCAGTTACTTTAGTCTTGTTGTAGTACTGGTATTGTCTTTTGTAATTACTGATGTTCACCAAACTGCCTTGCTGAAGGCATCTACTAAGATATTACAAAACTGTTGGTAAACAGAGTGCAGCTGGTCTCTGGGGTCCCAGCAGGAGTGGTAGGCAGCTGTCAGTGATTTGCAAAGTAAAATACTACACCTCTGAAACAATTATGCATGTTGAATTCTTTACCAATTCTTTATTGTCACGGTTGTCACTGCTTTAAAAATAACTAATTCCTAAATCCTATGTACAAATTATGCTTTTAAGTAGTCTTAAAGTTGTACTGTTAAGGGCCGTTGAATGTCTTTGGTTGTTGCGGGTATGTCTGGTGTTCTTATCTGTAACTATGCTCTGTCAATATGCTGCTATTTTGCCCAGGTCTCTCTTGTAAAAGAGGTTTTAAATTTTAATGAGATCATCTGGTTAAATAAAAAAAATAAAAAATTTAAAAAAAAGGAAAATGGATATTAAATAATATTAAACTATTAACATTCTGGAAAAGGCCAAACAAGATTTTATAGAGAAGGGAAGTGAAAATAGGTCATTCTCTTCCAATTACCACAGACAGAATCGGCAATAATGTGGAGATTCACTGTGGTTTAGCCCAATAGAAAGTGACTAAGAAACATCAAACACAAAGAGGAGAACAAAGACACTGAGGCGCACAGAGCACCACCTGTGCAGGTGCTACAGAGTGGAGGACCAGAGGGACTGCGGATAGGAGAGAGTCCCATCTGTTAGGCTGCACCCAAAAGCACACACTACAAAACTAAACTGATGTAGAAATGTAAAGACAATATGTCTGTACCAAAAAACGGGTATAACAAACATGATGCAGTTAGTCTGACTAGACTGTATAGTTTGATCAATACCAGATGCATTGTCTGCAGGAAATAATTGATAAGTGATTTATTGTATCCATTTTTAATCAGATTTCCATGCTAGGAAATGCTTTGTCATCAAACCAGGTTTTCAATGTGTGTGATGATCGAAATGCTGTTCCAAAAACAAAAAATATACACACACCTTCATACGCTCGCTGTTATTGAGCAGCACGTTGCGGAGCTCTTTGGACACCATGTACAGGTGTCTCTTCTTGCCCTCGTGGGTCCTTGTCAGAACATTGAGCTTGGGGAAGTTGGATGACAGATCATAGAAAGATCTAAAGAGCACAGGGGGGGGAAACTTGTTTTGCTACACCAAAGTGCTGAAAATGATCATTTCCGTGTCTGATACACACAGAGACACTTACTGTATGGTGGTGAAGACGGGGTCATCTTCAGTAAGGAACACAAAGGGGTCCTCTTTATAACCAAACAGCCTCATCTTCTTAGAGGCTGGAGGCCTGAGAAACAGAGAGACAGGACAGACATTCATTTAAGACTCAAATCCTTTATTTATGTTCATTTTAAAATTCCAAATTTTACAGCACAACCCATACTAGGTTGTGCTGTAAAAACATCCCATGTCAATAGTTTGAACAAAGCTTTCATTGAGTAAGAACTTTTATGAGCTTTTAATGACGACATGCATATCGACGTCTGTGGCCGACATTTAATTACAGAAATAGCTTACAATTTACATATTTCTTCGGGACCAATGATGGGCTCGTTAATCCAAAGAGTCATTACTCATTTAAAGCAATGTAGGTCATTTATTGTTTTGTTTTTTTGTTGTTGTTTTTTTTTTAATAATGGCTTAAGACCTTGCAGTTTTCCTTTGTTTATTAGCTCACCAGATCAACAGGACTCACCCACATACTCCGTCTTGTTTAGCGCTTGTCTCCTGGGCCAAGGAAGCTCCTTTGGGTGCCTCCTCTTCTGCATCCCCGTCTATTTTTCCCTCTGGGCCTCCCCCCTCTCCCTCCTCCACGGCAGTGTCTGCGGGGGTCGAGGCCTCTGGGGAGCCTTCAGGCTGGGCCGCTGAGATGGACGGGACGTCCCTCCTCAGCTGGAGACGATGGGGAGGGAGACAAGCAGACAAAGCAGAAAGAAAGAAAGAAAAAAAAAAGAAAGAAGTACCAGCTGCAGTTAATAAAAGCGAACAGGTGAGTGATGTGCTCCATTTCCCTTTTCAAGTAAGAATAACAATCTAATCATCCATTAAGAGTGTGTGTGTGTGTGTGTGTGTGTGTGTGTGTGTGTGTGTGTGTGTGTGTGTGTGTGTGTGTGTGTGTGTGTGTGTGTGTGTACCTTGGGATATCTTTTGTTCCAAGGCATCGGTGCTTTTTTCACCAGCACAGCCACAAAGAAACCTCCAGTGTTCTGGTGATGTGGCAGAATCCTCATACTGACATTAAAATACACACAAAAAAAACATAAATCAGAGTTTTATGGTGCCACCTACTGTAAAGATAAACAAGGGCTTTTTCCCCCCCCAGCATTAAATAAAAATGGGCTAAGCATGTGACAACAGCTCCCTCTCCTGGCCAGCATCGTGTCAGTCTGAGTATTAAAGTGAACGCTGCATCGCAGAAATGACGTCATCCCCCCTACTATGCGAGTGTGCAAGTGTGAACATGTATGTGCATCCATGTAGACTATGTGTGTGTGTGTGTGTGTGTGTGTGTGTGTGTGTGTGTGTGTGTGTGTGTGTGTGTGTGTGTGTGTGTGTGTGTGTGTGTGTGTGTGTGAAGCTGTGCCAAGAAAATAAATCAGACACGTTATTCAGCTAATGAATTTGGCATCAATGACAACAGAAGCGACTACAAGTGCGTGTGCTTTCACGGAGACAAAATACTCTCAGGGGAATAAGAAGAGAAGAGAAATCAGCTAAGATAAGGGTTTAGAGGGGAAGAGTTGGATAGCGTCTAATGGCCCTTCCTGAAAAAAATTCCTACTAGGAGAAATTGTTTTTCGATGGAAATTTTTTTTTTTTTTAAAATATATATTGCCTCCTTGCTACTGCACTCAAGAGAATACACTGATTATTTTGGCACTCAAAGAGGCGTTAGACAAGGCTTCCAGCTCTCACTGTTCCTATTTGCTTTGGCTATAAAGCCTTTAGCCAAACTGAGCAGACCATGCATAGACTTAAAGATTAAGGTTTGGGTGTTAGCATTATGGGAAAAGACCTAGGCTTAGGAAAAGTCATCAACAGAGTCCTTGACATTTTTTAATTATACAAACTTTTACTGTGTGGGTGGGTACATACCATCTCTCCAGATGCAGGCTAGCAAGTTTCTCAGGGTCTTTTGGCGGAAACATGGTTGGGCGGATCTGTGTGTGACGACTGCTTGGAACTTCGGACCAGTCAGAGTACCACTGGCCCTCCTTGGTCATCAGCTACAGAGACAACAACCGTTTAAGTGTGTGATCCGATCAAAGTAATCACCAACAAAATTCTGTCCGACATGGAAACTGAAGCACTTCTGTGAACTAAACAGCTTTCCTTTCTGGTTTGTTGTAATGACCGCTAAAGACTTAACGTTCCAGTACCTTCCAGGAAGTGACCCCAGGCATCCATTTCAGCCCTGGCAGATCAGATGAGCTGTCAGCCAGCTCCAACGATCCTGGCAATGGGGATGGGGAAGACATTACAACTTTGCAGAAAAAGACGAGTGGTTTTATTTAGATATTATTTTTAATGTACTATATCCTCACACATTTCTCAACATTTAGTTTCAGCAACACGAAAGTGTTCCAGTGAGCAGTTTTACTATATAACAAAGTGTTATAAGCCCGCTGTGGCTGGAAGAAAATGAGACTTTCTTCTGTGGCAGTCTTTAACTGTATGATATGATAACAAATTTTCTGAGATGGCATCCAAACATGCGCGAACACATTATTTCCTCATCCAGAACAGAGTGGAGACTCATCTGCTTTGTGTTACAGGACACAGGACTTTCAAATGGATCTGACGAAGTTACATGATCATACCAAACATGTTCCACGTTTGTTTTAGGGAATGCTTGTTTTCATTCCACCTCTAGACTATGAGGTTCAGTAAATCTGAAATAAGCAAACATTTGCTAGTCTTGTGATCATTAGTGACAAATGAAAATGTTAACAACTTACAAACATCGTTTGAACTGAAAAATTAGTCGATGGATCGATCAGTCGAATATTGCTGGGTTTTAGACCTTGGACTTCAGGAAATTGTGATGTTAATATTGACTTGCCATTTTATAAACCAATAATTGATTAATTAAAATGATTAAGATTAATCTACGATAAAAGGAATCATTAGTTGCAGTCATAATCATTGTACTAATATGCATCAGTGCTCTTGAAATGCATCAGCATCAAAACATCAAGATACTGCTACAACACAAAGTTAGCTAGTTGATAACTAGCTGTAAGCAGAGTGAGCTGGAAACCCATTTTCTGAGCTTCGAAGCTTCAGTAGCGGCGGGGGCACTCAACTTCGCGCCACGCTGATTGTTTTGGCGTCTGTTGATAAGCAGGCTGTCATATCACGAGCTCCAGCTATATATTTCAGAGATAGCTATGATAATAGATCGATCGGAGGAGAGAAAGGATAAATGCACAAGACGTTCTGGCAATGACTTGAGTGAGGGTGAATTGAATGGGGGACGAGGTGGTCATGAGTGGGGAAGCAGGGGAAAGTGAGGCAGAGTGGAAAACTAGATGCTGCAGAACAGGGTTGTTGGCTGCTGTGCAGAGCTGGGGTTGGAACCGTCGATGAGAGAGTGAGAGGCTGAGCAGAGCAGAATCCCGGACTATTTCAGCCGGGTTATTATGCAAAATTCGCTTTTATCTTTTAAGATAACCTATTAAATGTTCTTCTACAATAGGCCTAATGCAATTATTAAAATGTGTTCATTATTTTTGGGTTTGTTGTAGCCTACAGTTTACTGATTAATTGTAGGCTATTTGACTTTTTTGATTTGTAATGAAATAAAGCAACTGTAAACATTAATAAACCCCATAAACTGCCACATCACTCAATTTAAAGTGCTCCCTGCATTTTGCCATTTGATGTGAACTGGAGCGTTACGTTCACTGATGTGAGAGGGATGTCAGGTGTGCAAAAAAAAGACAAATATTCAAATCCCAAAATTGAAAATCGAATACCAACCCAGCAAACAAATATTCGATTCCAGCCCTAGTTGTAAGTCAGTAAACGCCGAAGGTAACACTGTGACAAAACACATCTTTTTAATCCGATATCTATGCCGATAACGTGAATGGGGGTCCACAGGAACTCCTCGTAAATGTGGTTGTTATTTCCCACCTTTGCCATGATCACCCAGCCTGCTATACATTTCTCAAAGACTACTGACTTGGGTTTATAGCCAGTAACCGAAAGGTAAGAGACAAATGAGGAAATGGGACAAACCAAACAATGAGCTGGCTCCATAAGGTCAATAGACTTTTTATAAAGACGCATTTCAGTAACAGAAAAAAAAAGTAAAAACTGGAGTGCATAAAACAAAACAAAAATTGAACTTTGATTTGAATAAAGAGATAAACACACACCGCTTAAATTGTACAGCCCTGTGAGTTTTTCTAAGTTTGTTACCTTCGCTCTTCTCCAGCAGTGCTGCGATGACAGCTTCGTCCTCTATAGGGTTGAGTGAACAGGTGGAGTACACCATCCTCCCTCCCACAGCCAGCTGTTCAACACCGCGCACTGCGATGCGCAGCTGGAGCCTGGTGAACACAAACACACTCTGTAATACTGCCAACATTCTTTTTTTTTTTTTTTTTTTAAATTGGCACGAAAAGAACACCATTCCCTTGTCGTTTAGTCAATTTGGTCTACCACACCAGTGCACGAATTCCTACGTTGTAACAAAAGGCACAAACACACACTCTCCCACGCTCACCCGTGGAGGTGCAGGCTGTTGCTAGTCGTCCATTTCTTCCACACGTCTATGTTCTTCCTCATGGTGCCGTCCCCGCTGCAGAACACAGAGAAACACAGCAGCACCAGTCAGACACATCCCCAGTTTGGCCCGAGGCGATGAAACCACCGGAGATCCCAGACATTTTTTACAGGGCAAAAATGTCTGAAGGCTGGGCTTTAGCTGACTGCTCAAATCACTGCTGCCCGTCTGCCAGGGTCTGTCTTCATTACTGCTTTTTCTCCCCTCCCTCTCCCAATGTTGTGTTTGGCAGGGCCTCCTGGCTTCAGCACTACAGCTGGTATAACTCAGGCATTTGCAAACAAATGCAGTTCTGTTTGGGCCATAACATCGCGCAAGACTTCAAGAGACGAAGGCTGTTTTACCACTGACTCTGTATTTGTTAAAAGGACCTGTAAATACACAGCATCTCCATCTGTCATCTGCATCTTCATCTCTTCTCCAGCTAAACAACCACACACACACACACACACACACACACACACACACACAGCAGAGCTCGCCACCCATACTTCTTTCTTCCTCCACTTCCTCCTCAGACTTCACGTGCGAGTGATGCAAACACAAGCCAGATACATAATTGCAGCAGGGTCCCGCGGCCCTTTGCTGACCTGCAGGGTACGTCACACAGGATGCGGTCGTAGAAGAGGATGTCCTTCTTGCCATCTGAGTCGATCTTGAGTGTGGGGATGCAGGAGGCGTCGTGGTTGACCACCATGATGCAGGGGCTGTTGAGGCGCTTGGCTTGGTGCACAAGCAGGTAGCAGCGTTTGTTGTCCACGTCGTTGGCAATGACAAAGCCCTCTGGAGGGAAGAAGAGTGGATTAAGGTTAACTACTGTTGTGGCAGGCATATGCTGACTAAGTCCCTGAGTTACTTTGTACTGTGGAACATACAGTCCCCTCCAAAACTATTGGAACAGTGAGGCAAATTCCTTTGTTTTTGTTGTTCACTGAAGATATTTGGGTTTAAGATCAAAAGATGAGTATGAGACAAGAGTTCAGAATTTCAGCTTTTATTTCGTGGTATTCACATCTAGATGTGTTAAACAACTCAGGACATATCACCGTTTGTATTAGACCACAGCATTCTTAGGTGAACAAAAGTAAAGGAACATATATTTTTAAGGAAAATAACATTTAATATTTGGTGGCATAACCCTCGCTTCCACTTTTTCCCCCTGATGAAGTCCTTTGTTTTGTTGGCAGTGTTCTTTGGGTCTTTGTCCTGCTGCATGATAAACTTCCTCCCCATTAGTTTCAATGCATTTCTCCGTAAATTGGCAGACAAAATTCATTCTGCTGCTACCAACATCAATAAATATTAATGAGCCTGTTCCAGAAGCAGCCATGCACGCCCAAGCCATGACATTACCTCCACCACGCTTCACAGATGAGCTTGTATGCTTCAGATCATAAGCGGTTCCTTTCTTTCTCCACACTTTGGCCTTTCCATCACTTTGGTAGAGATTAATCTTGGTCTCATCAGTCCATAAGATTGTGTTCCAGAACCTTTGC
>NC_060158.1:22916886-22962695 GCF_021292245.1 Micropterus dolomieu | reverse complement strand
TGATGAGTGGTTTGCATCTTGTGGTGTGGCCTCTGTATTTCTGCTCTCTGAGTCTTCTTCCAACAGTGGATTGTGATACCTTCACCCTGCACTGTGGAGGTCGTTGCTGATGTCACTTCCTGATGTTTTGGGGGGTTTCTTCACAGCTCTCACCATATTTCTGTCATCAACTACTGTTTTCCTTGGCCGACCTGTTGGATGTCTGTTGCTCAGTACACCAGTAGTTTAGTTCTTTTTCAGTACATTCCAAATTGTTGTGCTTGCTATGCCCAATGTTTGTCCAATGGCTCTGGTCGATTTTCCTTCTTTTCTCAGCTTGACAATGGCTTGCTTTTCTCCCATAGACAGCTCTCTGGTCTTCATGTTGCTTTATCCTCTTTAACAGGAAATGCAGTCTTTATAGGTTTGAACCAAGGATGAAAACTTAGACTAGTCATGCAGAGCTATTTAATGTTTGAACCTAAAAGGCAACACCCGGGCAACAAGAAACATCTGTCAGTCACATGTTCAATAGTTTTGCTCACTTGAAAAAGGGTGGGTTCAAACAAAGGGTGATATGTCCTGAGTTGTTTAACACATCTAGATGTGAATACCAGGAAATGAAAGCTGAAATTCTGAACTTTTGTCTCATACTTTTGATCTTAAACCCAAATGTCTTCAGTGAACAACAAAAACAAAAGGAATTTGCCTTACCGTTCCAATACTTTTGGAGGGGACTGTAGATACTGATTTACATTCACAGATTTTCTCTGTGCATGACAATTACAATAAATGTGAACAAATGACCCCCCCAGTAAAATACAAATAAATCAGTAACTGAAGCATCTTTCCTGCTTATAAATGTGTGTTTCTAACCTGGAAACGGCACGTCCATGTCAGCATGGAGCATCTCAATCAGCTGGGCTGTCTTCGACCCTGGAGCTGCGCACATGTCCAGAATCTGTGTAGGAACACATGCATGTCAACACTTCAAAACAATATCTTTTTTGTTTAAAACCACAGGAAAAGGGTCTTACAAGGGGCCACTAGAGAGAAAAAATAAAATCAATAGGAAATGCATTACACATGACAGACCTCCTGTTCTTAACCTTCAAAGAAGGAAGTGCTTTTACCTTGTGGTGGGACTCAATCTTCAGGAGGAGAGGAGGGATCATACTGACAGCTTCCTGTCGGCTGATGTTACCCTGCAAGAGAAAACAAAAACAACGCTTGTCTCTTCATTTCTCTGACGACTTCTGACATTTTGTGTTCCCCATTTTCCGAACTACCCACGCAGGGTAAAAGTGTAACACGGCCAATATTCAAACATGCATTGCACATGTTCACTTCTTTAACATGCCCACGGGTGTTTCTGGTAAATGTTCTGTTTGGTTTGTGTTTGACTCACAGACTCTGTCTCGCTGACCAAAAACTGGTGGAACTTCTCCAGCAGGGGTGACTTCCTGATGATCTTCCTGCTCATGTTGGTGTGCCAGGCCTGCTCATCAGGATACCTGTAGAAGATAAACACAGTGTGTAATGAGATTGCAGTTGGAATCTCTGTGTCTTTTTAGCCTTGGGTAAACCATGTGATCGTACCAGCTCAGAGCCTGTGGAGCCTCAGTCTTCTGACCATCGATCTCCAGCTCTTGAATATCCTTAAAGTATTTTTCCTTCAGACAGTGGAGGATTTCCTTAGCATGGCTGAAATAAGACAAGGAGGAGGTCAAATTGGGCATTGGTACAACAACAGACAAAAGTATACAACTTCTAAGGGAGCAGCATCTTTAGATACTTGATTACTAATTTTACAAGTAATCCAATGTCTTGATCGATGTTCTATGGGGTGCACTCAATTGCCAGAAAGAAAGGGCACATTCATTTTCCAGCATTGTGCAAACAAGACAAAAGAGTCTGAATCCAGGTTATACATCTGTCAAGCTCACCTCTTGTACCCAGTGATGCGGATGGTTGCTGGCAACGGTTCCCTCATGGCCTCCATAAACTGTTCAAACTCTCCTTCAGGCACTAGGCCTAGTTCCTTGTAGTAGTGCTCAAACAGCTTATTCTCCTTGACAATGTCAGCATAGCCAGCTCCCCAGCCCTGAACACATGGTCATTAGTAGGGTCATTTATACTGAATATTTGAACAGCCTTCCTGTACAGAACTAGCTGGAAAAGTACCTAATAAATAGGGATGCTATCTTTTGTATTAAAACATTACACTAAATGTCATTCTAAATTCTGTCGATTTAATATTTTCTTGCCTATGGTAAAAGGTAAATAACTTGTAGATCATGTCATGTGACCTGTTGCATTTTAGTATTCTCTAAAGGTCAATTCGGCATGTAGTAATCCGCTAATAGTACATATTTCAATAGGTTTTCGTCAACCATACTTGCTTCTTCCCTTCACGATGTTCTGATAAAAGATTATTAGACCTTTAAGAGAAAAAACAGTAACCCCTTACATGTAACGTCACGCATTGCCACATTAAATTAACACATTTATGTGCCAAGTCTGGTGAAGCCTCACACTCTCTCCAGACAACAATAAAAGGGCACCCACATATCTGGACGTTAAACGCGAGAAATGGTGGTCACACATAACTTTGAAAACAGTTTACGCTCGCTAACGTTAACAGTGAAGCTCTTTGGTGTTGCAGCTGTTTAGCAGTGTCACAGCAGCATGACTGCACAAATTCAGTTTAAAAAAAACAACTCAAAATGTAACCGCGTTCGTCCAAGCCCCCCTCGCATTTAGTAAACAGAAGTAACGTGTGGCCTGATCGAGCACTTTACACCGGAACATTAGCAAGAGTTGCTGCAGCAGAAGGGTGAATCTTACAGCGTTGTCTCTGTCGTCCCTGCCAGCAGTCTGGTTTTTCTGTCGCTGCCTGCTTCTTTTCCCCATGTTGGAGTAGCACACAACTCTGGAGAAAAGTCTGCGGAACGACGTGGTGGATGGATGCAGAGAAAAGTGACCTGCAACTCGTCAATGTACTGAGCGTTTGAAGATGGATTGCTGCGCTGTGTATCCTCGAAACGTGTTGCCTCTGACGCACGTGAATCAGGACCTCTCGAGGAGGCCTCGAAATGTGCCTGCAATAAAGGAAACATCTCAGGGGCATTTCGTGCGATAGAAACTACTTGTTGAATTTATTTCTTTTTGGTTTGTTTATTGGCTTGCCATTTTCTATAATTTATATAATCAGTGTAGTGAGCCACCAGGGAGTTGTTTACAGGGTAGGGTATGCAAATTAATGTATCAATATAGTGACGTCAGACACCACGCAAACTCGATGCAAAACGGAGCGTTTTGATTGGCTGATACGATCCATCGCTGTATGTGTTCATGGACTGTGATTGGTCCTGGATAGGAAACCCAATTGCATGTACTGTGTATGCCGTCCATAGCATAGCCTACATAGCTGGTGAGACAGCAAGTTTGTTAAATAGTTGCAAATCTTAGTTACATTTACATTGTTTCTGTTGTGACATTTACAACGTCAGCCCTCCCGCTCTGAGTGATGAACACACTGCTCTCCCGGCTCTTCTCCTCGGAGGAAGAGGAGCTGTATATTTTGGACTGCATGGCTTACTTAATGGTTTTCATGGCAGCCTGCACTTTCGTTACTTTGCTTTTCGAAAATGTCCCATACGGGCGATACGCTACCAGCAAATATGGTTTTCCAGTAAATGTCAAGTTTGCTTGGTTCGTCCAGGAGCTGCCTGCCTTCCTGGTGCCTTTGTGTCTGGTAGTTTGGACATCCTCTGGGAAAACCTCCCTACTGCCAAACCAGCTGCTCATTGCCATGTATTTCTGCCACTATATCCAGAGGTAGGCAATTACAATCAATTAAACCATGACTTTACACCTGGAGGCACTAAAATGAATGTACTTCACTAGCCTAAATACTGTAGCAAGTGGTTCCCCATGTGTACACACAGGAGGGCTGAGGAATAGCCTATATGAAATAATGATGTAATTCAGTAATGAACACAAGAGATCAGGCTGTAAAAATGTGTATTGTATCCTTAGTACTAGCTAACAAATCATGCACACCAGTATGCCAAAGCCAGTATTTGAAATAACTGACTTGTGTCGATAACATTTTTGTTCTGCTGCAGATCCCTTATTTATCCATTTTTAATCCGAGGAGGTAAAGCAACACCATTTGCCTCTTTTGCCCTGGCCTTTGTTTTCTGCATCTATAATGGCTACATGCAGATCAGATACCTGAGCCATTACGCAGAGTACCCTGCAAACTGGGTTACACATCCATGCTGCATCGCAGGTAAGTGTTCTGTGTACCCCGCTTTCTACAAGGGGAAATATACATTGTTTTATTCACAATGAGTTATCAGCTGTTGGCATTAAAACATTTTAAACATAGTTCACAAGGAGAAGAGAGACTGTTGTGGTGTTCGAAAGTGGTACCCTCAAAGAAGAATACTCAAATTAAATCAAAATGTGCTGAAACTAATCAAGTAAAAACGTAATTGGTTAATAAACTATTCAAAGAATAAGTGACCGTGTGTTTTAAATAGTGTTTAGTGTGTGCAGATTAGTGTAAAACATTATAACAGATGAAAAATTTTAGTTAACTAGGGAGGAACAGATGCGCAGTCAGGATAACATCCCTACCTCTTGCCATCTATCCCAGGTCATCCCTTCTACCCCTTGTTCCTTCCCCACGCCTTCTTTCTCCATTTAAAAAAATTAAAATGACAAGACTTGGCTTAAAAACATGGCCGCCATTCAAACTCTTTTGTCCCTCATCAGTTTTGTGAGAGTCAGAGTGCTCAGCAGTTTTTCTTGGCTCCCTCTGCTGTTCAAGCTAACGCAGGAAACTGTCAATTTAGAGAAGATGTTTTTCCACTGTTCCTGCCCCTTTACTCCTCTTACAATTCCTATCAACCATGGCATGTGCAGCAGATAAAAACGAGTGTAACAAAATATAAAAATGGACAAGTAGAAGGAAGCTACAGTTTTAAAGAAGAAATGTGAAAGAAGTTCCTCTAAAAAATAAAAGAAGAAATGCATTTTTACTAAATTTATTTTTAAAACTTGACTATCTCCTGTTATTAGGGCTGGGTGATATGGCCAAAAATGTTATGACAATAAAAAAATCAGTCAATATCAATACTTATTACGATATATGTCAAATCATTATTTCTTTCAAGTTGAAAGGCAGATTTCTGCTCCTGAGTGAAAGTTGAAGAAACCAGACGGTGGTTTTAAAGTATACTTTATGGTCAGAACATGACAAACACTTGCCAAACAGTGGATCACTTCACAAAACATTCAAAAACATAAAAATATGTTGAGTAAAATTAAATAAAGTCTAAGTGCTGATTTGTTCTTGATTCAAATGAATTAAATTAAACATTTATTGAACATTTGTTATATTCATATCGAGGAAAAATAGATTGCAATAATTATTGACGTTTTATTGCCCAGCTGTAACTGGTATATACAGTAAATCCATTATGGACTGTCTGACAAGTAGTGATAGTGTTTAAATGGGGGAACATGCGGCCTATGCCAAATATATTGAATTACCAATATTATGACTCTCTTGCCGACTGTTTTGTTTTAAATCAAAGAGAAAATCTGGGATGTGTGCAGCAATTCAGAGGTCTGGAAGCAGGCTGATATAATGTGATTTATAGTTCTAATTAATTAGCCCAGTTTTTCCACAGTCCAGCCCATAAGTCCAGAAACTGTACCAGGTCATACTGTAATTAATAAGGGAAATAATGTCAGAAGCGACGGAACACAATGTTTGAAATAATGTTTGCCTGTTTAATTTTTAAATAACTGTTGTTTCATTATCAAGGTGAATGTGAATGGTTCATGATATCGATTTTAGGCCATAGTCCTCACATGACCTACAAAACAGATACTTAATGTTTTAAAAAAAGATCATATCACCGTATTCATGTGGTGTGGCATGTAAGATTTCAAGTTTATTTTAAGCATCATAGGTCACAGCAGCAACAATGCTGGTGAATACTGAATGAATACTGTGGAAACATGCTCTGACTTTTATATTAATGTTCAACATTTGGCAAATACTTTTGCTCTATTTCTGAGCGCTGGATGAGAAAACTGAGCTCAGACCAAGCTCGTGTCAGCGCATAAAGTGTGGCGCTGGAGCCGGGAGGCGATTAGTTGAGATTAGCACAAAGATTGAAATCAGAGGGAAGCGGCTGACGACTGCACAGAAACGAGAGTGGGATTGATTAGCTCCTCTCACTCTTGGAAAGAAAGCAAAAGAAGGATTTTTTTCCCCAAAAAAACCTTTGAAGTATTTCTTTAAAAACACCAGTTGGCTGACTGGCTTTTGGTCAGTAAAATGTGGTTCTAAAGCGTTTTGGTTGGTTCGTCTCCAGGGTCTGTACTGTGGTTGGTCGGTTGGCTGGTGAATGTGCACTCTGACCACATCCTAAGGAACCTGAGAAAGCCCGGAGAGACTGGTTACAAGATTCCCACAGGTAAGGGCTTTAGACATGAAACACTGGGCTGAATTATTTCTCTCACCACAGAACAAGTCTTATACTCCTATTACAGTACATCTAATGTTTCAACTTAGGATGCGAAGTATACATGTATCTATATGCTTTTACTCCACTACACTATTGTACATTTATTTTGGTTCATTTACTGTAAAATAGGTGTAGTTACTAGTTACTGAAGCCAACCTTGACAATATACAACTTAAACACTTAAATTCTTTATATTGACTGCAACAAAGTGAATGGGATCATTCTTGCCTTAACCTTTCCTGTTAAAGGCACGTTTGACATTGTGGTGCTACTTGTACTTCAGAGTTTGAATCCTTTTTCCAGCACTGCTGTGGGGTGACAAGAAAGTCAAGAAAGCAGTAATCACATCGTAGCACAGAAATTTGTGGTCTCTGTACACAGCGCTACATGCTAATTTTCCAGTGAGGTCGTGTGATTATACAGAATCACACTGCAAGCAGAATCACAGGTTGTCAGTAGTTATCTTTTCCCCACTGTGAGCCCTGACATTAGTGCTCTAAAAAGGTTCTCGCTGCTTTTGACTCTAATATGGTCCAACTCCGCTTGTGTGTAAGTGACTCATAATACTTGTAGTGTTTGTGTGTGTGTAGTATGGGTTTGCTTGATTTTACTTCTAAATCGCACAGTGTTGATAGTAATCATGTTAGACAGCAATCCTGCCATATACTGGAACACGTACATTATATCTGTATGCGTAGTGACCAGCCTGATTCAAGATTCAGGCTAAATATAGCATTTAGCCTCTTTCATGTTATCATCAACATTACTTTCATATTTAGTAGTAAATGCTTATTTTTCTGTTAAATAATTCAGCTAGGTGGGATGCAATAATTCCAAAACTAGTTTCAGCACATAAATAATGTATTAAAAGGTAAGTTCATCAATTTGGGTAAAGCCCTTATTTGCTCAGTAGCACCTTCGTGTTAGTTCGGTGAAGCTACAGTCAGCAGTTGGTTATCTTAGCTTAGCTATAAACACTGTAAATGCGGAAACAGATAGCCTTTATATCATGATTGTTTAATCTGTACATAAACAACAGGTAGGGGTTTTACAGAGCGAGTCTAACTGTGTCCCCCCCCCAAGTTAGCTAAGCTAACCGGCTGCCGGCCACAGCTTCACATTGAACGGACGGATGTAAGGATAGCACCAATCTACTCATCTTGCTCTCAAGCAAGCATATTTCCCAAAATATTGAACTGTTCCTTTAAAACAAGGTGTGATAGAGCATATCACTGACTTATCAAGGAAATGAACCTTTCAGAAATCTTGAAACAAGTCGATTAACAATGAAAACAATTCAACAAAGATGGAAAAAGGCTTTGAGGGTGGATATTTGTTTTACAGCGTATGACCTTTACTTTGTGAGAATGGATGCACATTCTGTGAGATGTGACAAGTACGGGAAGGGGGGATGGGTGAACAAGATTTTGGCCCATCTCCAAATACCTTGAGGGCGGTATGTTTTTGGAAAAGCAGAATAAAGTCTACATTGCTGCTTTTTTTTTTAAATCGCATAATTGGTTCAACCGTAAGCTGGATTTTTCCTCTGCTAAATGAATCGGTAATCATAACAGGTTCTCAAAGAGAGTGACTCCCCTGAGTAAGAGCAGAGTCACAACAATAGCACCTTGAGCCTGAACTTGCGGTGAACCTGTTCAAACAATCCATCCCGGACCCCCAAGGAAAATAAAGTGGAGAAGGCGAGGCAGGAGGAAGCTGTGAGCTGTGCTGCTCCAAATGAACTTCCAGGCACGTCTGGAATCCCCACAGCCAAGAATCTGCCATTTTCACATAGAGGGTAGCAACACTACACACAACTTGCATTCAAACAGCAAGTGCTCAGCCATCTATGGTCAGTATGCAGCCAGTTGTGTGGATGCCCTTTTTAGCTACGTGCAGGTTCGAAATTACATTGAGATTGATGCCAGTGTTGAAATCGTATTTTCTTCCAGAGTGAAATATTTGGGTTGTTTTTTGCTTGAGTGAACGTGTGAAAGGATAAGCATACCTGCCTTAAAATCCTGTGTCTTCCACCCACAGGCGGAATGTTTGAATATGTGTCTGGAGCCAACTTCTTAGGAGAGATAACAGAGTGGGCAGGCTTCGCTCTGGCGGGCCACTCTGTTCACAGTTCAGCTTTTGCCGTCTTTACCACAGTGGTCCTCGCCAGCAGGGCTGTGGCCCACCACAAGTAAGAATAATAAGCCACATGCAAACAGAGTTAGCAGGTTTGCATGGAGTGTATTGAACCCTTTGAAGCAAAGGCTTGTATTAATAGAAGAATATGGCTCTTTTCCCCTCTCTACAGATGGTACCTCGCTAAGTTTGAAGACTACCCTAAAAGTAGAAAGGCCCTGATTCCCTTCTTGTTCTAAAAACACTGTTGGTACTGGAAGCCTGAAAAGGTACTGGTTCTTAAAGCGGCTGAGAAGAACATTCCCATAATCTGTTTTTTCTAATATAGGAGAGCTCTGGTTTAACAGCCTTGAAGATACATATTTATTTTTACTGAGAAAAGAAACACAGGTTGCATGTTTGGAACAGATCTCATCTGAGCTGCAAGCAAGCAACAGTTAAAAGCCATCATCTTACAAATATTTTTATTGTTATCATTACTTTGGTAATAATGCCCATAGGGTTAACTTCAACAATCATGCAGTGAATGTACTGGAAGTGTGGAGGTTTGCCGGAGAGGCAACATTTAGCACTCCTCCAGAAGAAGTAAGATAGTGAATGTAGCATGCCTCAACAGTAATATAGTGGATTTATAACACACTGCACCAGCAATAAACAGTTTTAAGACTCTACGCTGATCTGCATATCCTCCCAGATGGAACATAAACTTGGAAATGCAAAGCAGACATTTAAAGTTTTTTATCCATTCTCAAGAGTTATCTGTTGCAAGTGCATCTTTTTAACATCAACTCGAATTAAATAGAAAAAAGAGGGACTTTCAATTAAGTCCAAACCCTTTTCCTGCCTCATTTTGCTCAGGGTGTCATGAGAAAGACTTTTCTACTTACCTCATCATCTCAAACTCCTGGAAGAGAAGCCACTTCAGAACAAAAAGCAACAGCATCCCTGTCCTGTAAAGGCTGAGAGTGTAGCAGGCCTGTCAACAGCTACTGGGCTGCAGGGAAATCAAATGGAGATCAAGCATGGCCCCTCGATAACTCACCCATGCTTGAAATGAGAAGAAGAAAGCGTAGCCATCGCTCCATCAGGGTTTTCTGAGATAGAAGAACTGTTAACGAAAGGAAAGGGGAAAGTATTGAGGAGTATGGGAGACTGGGAGAAAAGATGAGAAAAGGAAACTATGGCAGCGATCTTAACATTACCTTCTATTTTGTAATTGTTTTATAATCACTTTCATCTTAGGTGATCTGCCTTTTTTTCAGCGTGCCTCAAATTAGGTTTATATTGGAAACTAGAACAACTGTCTCATCACATTGGTAACATTTTCCACAACTTAAATTCTTATGCAAGCGAGTTTCTCCCTTTCCCCCCTTTTCCCAGCGGAGGACATTTTCCAGCAGCGGTGACAGCCAAGGTCACGTCATTATGAATTTGCATTTAAAAGAAATGTATTTTGTCATCGTTTTTACACATGGTCTCATCAATAAATAACAGAACCGCTGCGTCTGAGTGTGATGAAAAATGAAGGCTGTGTGTCGCTGAAGGCCATGCCGAGTGACATCCTTCATGGTCGAGGTCCCTGCTGTCTCTGTCTCTTCCAGGCTATTTCCTCTGTGTATCCACGCTTCTTGTAATTGCATCACTATATTGCACAGCCA
The DNA here is from genome assembly GCF_021292245.1 of Micropterus dolomieu. Taxonomy (NCBI): domain Eukaryota; kingdom Metazoa; phylum Chordata; class Actinopteri; order Centrarchiformes; family Centrarchidae; genus Micropterus; species Micropterus dolomieu. The sequence continues at coordinate 22,952,371 of NC_060158.1, read as the reverse complement.
GTATTTACTGAGCCTGCTATCTGACTATAATATCATTCAGTTTCAGGCAGACACAATTGGATTTTCTTTTTATATGCAAAGCAGTTCAATGAACTGGCTTTTAACTGTCTTACTCTGTTCATTCACACACGCTGCAGATACTGCACAAGGAGAACTATTCTGTAATGTTCAGTTTACACATGCCCACCTGTAGGAAAGAAAAGCACCAGCAGTGTCGCCACCTGCAGACAAGTGTTGCAGCGGCAGTGTTTTAGTATTGAAACACCAAATGTTAGCTTTTAAGATTTTGGAATTGAATTTATGAATATTTTTCTGTTAAACATGTATTTATGTTAGTAAATTGGTTGTTATAGACCATTGGTGACTGGAGAAACAGTCAGCTGATCAGAGCTAACTATGATATTGCTTGAAAAAGTGTAGATCATTATTAAGCAACCATTACAGAACAGTCCAATTACAATGCTGATTTCCTTTTACTCTTTTCTTTTGGGCTCTTGTGGCTTTTTTTTGTGTCTGTTTGTCTGTGTCTTTAATTTGTTTCGATTACTAAGGTTTTGCTGGTTTAAAAAGTGCAAAAAGCATGATATGCAAAGAGCATTTATAAACGTTGTGCCTCAGTCATTGCCAGCAGGTGGTGCAAGTGTTAAAATTAAAGAAGCTATTAGGTGCGTTTGACTTCAATGACGCTTAACGTGATGCATGGTTGACTTAACACAAGGCATGCTGGTTAGAAATTTTGTCCGACTTTGGCTGGCGCTGAAAAACATCAGCATGTCACATGTTATTAAAACTTTGTGGGAGAATGATGGCTCCAGTTTTCTGAATATAGCGACCACAGTTGCTTTTCTCTGGCTGCATCAAGGTGGACTATGGTTGGAACCACCTTTTGCCTGATCTCAGTCATTGTCCTAAACTCACACACTCTACGGGAAGTAGAATGTGTCCGACTTGACGGCAGTGTTTTTATACACCACCCCTGCAGTTGTCTGCAGCTCACGTTTGACGATCAAGTTGGCGGAAGTCAGCCACAGTTACCTTATGTTTTTCCTCACCTGTAGATGGCACATATCAGCATGTCTACATCTTCTAAACTCCTGATGTTGCATCTCTTGCCTGGAGGTGGCGCAGGTGGACTGGAACTGCAGGTCCAGATTTGCAGCTCCACTCTGCAGCTGGATGACAATCACTGTACATAAGTACACAGTGAGGTTGACACACCATAGGCAATGTGTTCATGTGTAAAAATGTGAAATAGCTGTTGACATTTAAGGGTGTAAATGCAGCAGTGCACTAATGTGGGTTAAATATCTGGAACATGCTGCAGCCTCATTTTCATTCAAGCCACACGCAGTCTCAGGCTACGTTCTGCGTCCTTAATATTATCTACCATTACTGTTAAGCCTGAGAGCATACTGTTGACTTCTCCATCCATGTCTCTGTTTAAATGTGTGTGCGGATGTGTGTTTGGCATCCATCAGATGGATGGTCCAGATGCCACTAATGTGTCGATCTCATAAAAACTGACAATGAGGCAAACCAGCCTTGAAATCACACTCACACGTGCACTGGCACGCATTCAGCATTGGCGTTTGGCTTGAGCTGAGACTGTGACATGAGGGAATAGCCTATTCAATCTGGTGTGTCATGACGCTGTGCAGTGCACGCAGTGCACTCAAACGACTGTGTTTCATACAGTGTATGATAGGAGATAGAAAGAAGAGCTGTGATTTGTACAAGACGTACAGTGGGAGTGAGCAGCTGTGTGTATGCCTGAGTGTGTTATACAGAGAGCTACATATCCTAGCTGGCACATAGTTTGCTCTGGGGGGGTTTTCCTTGACCGTGTCACATGCTGCATGTGAGTACCAGGGGTTGGGGGTGGGCATTATGCAAGACGCTCTCTTTCTCACTCTCTTTTACATGCATATGCATACCAGAAGGTGCTGGATATACCTGATCCAGCCTTCCTCCGCTCCATCATAGAGCTTAATGGGCTGGGAGATGACTGTTACTGGGGCCGGGTTGCGTATGGAGCCTGGAATGATCAACACCACCTGCTGTGTATTGCCCCTTGAAAATGAGCATTTAGTATTCAAGGGGTATGCAATGTACATCTGAAATAATAAACACAACAAGAAGGGAGCTCCATTTACGCTTGGGCAGTGAAACACTACCCTGTGGAATGTAGTGTTAGTTTTCTGCAGTTTGTATGTATGTAAGCAGCATTTCAAGGGTCAGATGTTGTGATGATAGCCCCAAGCAGTATTTGACATGCCAGCTGACATCACAGTATGGTCCTCCTCTCTGTCTAATGTTTTATGTAAATTGTATTGTGTAGTTGTGTTGCTCTTTTTTTCTCCTTTTTTAAGGGTTTTTAATGTTTACAGTGTTTTTCTTTTCTGTCAGAGCTTTCCTAAAAAGAGGCAAATGAAGATGTGGATCTGGGTTAAATCCACATCTTTGCAAATATGTGTAGGCTAACATTCTTTTTTATTTCAGCTTAAATATGTGCCATTACTTAAAAACAGCTGCCCGGAGCAAGGATGTTAACAGTGATTCTCGCTAGATTCAGCCACAGTCTTGTCTAATATCGATGGGGGATCCCCTATGAACCAACCCTCGACCCGTCCCCCCACCCAGTGCTGATGGCCGGGAGGTGGAGATATAGTGTGAAGGACCTCTGGGGCCCTGCTTCGACAGTCACTGGACCACAGGACCCGCATTCATTTTTGCCATTTTACAGCGAACTTCATGTGTTGTTCAATTAAATATTTATCTAATAAAAATTCAAATATTTGTTCTGTGCAATTCATCAACCGGCCGGAGTGACGAAGGAGTGGGCGGATGGGGGGCGCAGTCATCCTTTAAGAGATCCTGCGTAGAGCGCATGCGCGTGGATTTGAAGTGAATACGCCATATTGAATTCCCGTAGGAATCGGCTAGCATTTTTTCCAGCTAGCGGCGTAACGGGGCCACTTTATCAATGGTTCTTATTCGGTTTAATGTTTAAATACTTTTCTTTTCGTAACCCCCGACATCGTAGTGACCTTTGAAAGGTCCAGGAAGCGGCGCAGATTCACAACGGGATCGCTAAGTGTTAGTTAGATACTTGTAACGTTAGGGGGGGTTACCGGAGAAAGAAGTTGAATGGATCCGAGGGTAGCTTGGATTCAGCCCGAACAGAAAGGACCTGCGAACGCCTTATGGATGCACGTCTGGGAGACCTCTCAGGGAGTACGGACATTCTCCGCTCAGCTCCACAATCAAAACCACAACCAGTGCGTGAATTACGCCGCGTTGGATGTATTTAAAAATGTGGCGACCGCGGTGGCATCGAGCAAGAGCGTTTGCAGCAGCAACGGGAACGTTAACGTTGCTGCCAGTTTGAGCAACGGCAGCAGCCATCATAGCATCATGAACGGCACTGCGATTTCCTCACTGGCGATAGCGCTGTCCAACGGGAACGTACATAACTCCTTCACCACGGCAAACACCGCTGAACCAGGTGAGGGGAAAACCCTACCCAAGAAGACGGGCTCTGTCTCCTCCTCATCGTCGTCCTCACAGGAATCCGGGACGGACAGCCCCCCGTCCATCTGCTCACATGAGAGGACTATGGGTGGAAATGTAACGGGGAACATAAATAAAAATGTCGGGGGTGCCAATCTGCTCTTCAGCGCGATCGACAGCATGGACAATAATGTCAACCTTTACCACCACCACCATCACCGTCACCTACACGAGCACCCGCCTTTCACTTTAACGTTACAGCAGGTTTGCGTGAAAGGCCATCAGGTTCACCCCACTGGACCTGTAAATCACACACACAGTCACCACCCGGGCCGAAGGAAAAGTGACAACAAAGCGAGCACTTATGGGATGAATTACCTGCTTTCAAACTGCAGTAATGGGAATTACGCGAGCACTTGGACACCCTGGAAGACGAGGAAGTACAACCCCGGGGTCCTCGGGTGAGTGAGCTGAATACTACTGCTTTAGGATTTAAAAGCTAACGTCAACGTTTGTCTTTACGTCAGCTGCAGGTTTTAATGCTTCAAGGCCGTTGTTATTTTGTGCATACGTGTGTGTCAAGTATTATGGTACATTCAACGCGATGTAGCTGTTCGTTTCATTCGCAGTTAACGTTACATACGACAGTGCACCCAGCGTTGCAGTGTGATCTGGAGTTGGGCAGTTTGCTGGAGAGCTGAAAAGCTGCCGTTAGATTGGTGCGTAAAGACAGCGACAGTCGGCAATTACAAGACCGGAAGTGCCGTGATTTTGTACACCGAGATATGAACTGGGCCATTTAGAAAAAGAAAAAAAAAACAACTTCCAAAAAATTATTGAAGTACGATTTAAACGTTACATTTGGGTAACGTGTATACTAATATAGTTAAGCACATCATTAAACTTTATTGAGTAGTGGGGGTTTTTTCTAAGGGTTATTTATTTAGAAGGCTGTGACCGGATGTGTTAGTCCGTTAGCCTGACCGAGGAGCCTGTAGCTAACGTAGCTAACGTAGCTAACAGTTTACCCTTTAAAGTTGGGGAACGAGCTATATGAAAGCAAAATGAATACACTTTACCCGTCAATTAAATCAAGTTAAGTAAAATAAGAAATTAAGTTGAAACTCTGCCGCTAAATGGCAAACAGAAAATACCGCACTAGCTACAACTTGCCCAGGTCTTGGCTAACGAGTTTGAATAACATTTAACTTGTGTAATGTTGGGTGAAGTAGCTGAGTTGCTCATTCACCCTTGGGCAATCTCCAATGTGCCTGAACTATTCTTACTTGCTTGATCATAAAAATAATCAGTCTGCTTACAGTGCATTTCATTACACTGATAAAAGTGAGGTAAAACTATTCATCACATTCACGTCTACTGTAAATTACTTCATTGTATTCAGTTCTGGATTATTAGCCTTTAAACCCAAGTTATTCTGGGTGCAGTCACAGTTAACTCTCTTTTTCCAGGTTATTCTTTGGAGAGCTTTCTATCCGTGTGACAGACAGGGGTGGGACTTAATGTAACTTACTATGTCCTATTGATAAACTTGACCAATGTAGTAAACACAGTTTGAGTACAACTTATCTTCTGGAGTATAAATATCACTTTTTTGGTGTTTATGAATGTTTAGTAGGTGTTGTTGCTGAAGCTGATGATACACGGAGCAAGTTTTAGAGCAATCGTGCTGGGGAACGTTGCCGTAAGTGGTAATGAGTAAAGATTACTACCGTAATCCCCCTCCCCCACCACTCCACCACCAGCCCTGCACCGCCGCTATCCGTTCAAAACATAGTCGAACTTGGCCTCCAGCAACATTGCTCTAAAAGTTGCCCCGTGCATCGTCAGCTTCACTATATTGTGATTTTATTTTTATTTTATTTTTAAACTGTAGTTATGTTGCTCTGACAGAAGCTGTCTTCTAAAACGTAGGACTAAGGATCTTCCAGATGCGTTGCAGGAACTTGTGATATTTGTAATGGCGGGTAGCACCCATCTGGGAATTTTCTGTACAATAAATCTGCATTTGTCATGAAAGCACTTCCGCATGCTTAATACTATGGTTCCTAGTTATCCTTACTCTGCTTTAAATGAAAATTTAGATGTTGATCAAAGTTTTGCCCTGTAAACCGTTCTTAATTTTTTCCTGTGTGTTTGTCTATCTACAAGTTTCCTAATGCAAGTTTTGGCCTGTGCATGGACTAATCTTGCAGTCATTTGCCTTCAGGGGTGTTCTTTGAAGTCCCACATACAAGGATCTGCACTCCAAATTGAAACTGTGTAGTTATTCTGCATTGATATTGTGATGATCAGAGACTGGGTTTGAGTTAATAGAAAACTGTATGTGTGTGGCTGTAAAAACACTGATTCCACAGTCTGATACATGGCTGTCATAGAGCAGGGTGGTCATAGACTGCACCAGTGAACACCATTGATTACTGGGCTCTAAAGTTGTTAAAGAGGTAATGTTTGACTCTAAACTGTTTGTGACTGCAGTAGCAGTTCTTATTTTGAAGGGAGGGGGGGGTGCAACAATAGCCATGCCCTGTGTCAGCGGTGGACTATTTGCATGATACAGCCTAACCTGACCAGCTTGCTGGCAGAGTGTTTTCACCAAATAGTGTGCACATGGGCTGACTGCATTTCCTCCAGGGCTCTGGTAATTTGTAATTGTGTCAGTCTCCCTGTTCTGTATTTCACACTGACATCATGGCATACATTCTTAGAAAAATGAATGGCCACAGGCTGTTGAGAGGCATTTGACTGGTTAGAAATCTTTACATTAAATGCGCCCCTCTATTGCCAAACACAAAACTACATCAGCAATAACAATGAAGCCTGGGATGTGTGATCCTGAAAAAAATTAAGAACATGCAAATATTTAAAGTATTTATTGTGGATTTGTCGTGTCTCGTTCATACTCAATCCATTTAACAAGTACAGTTTCAGCATCAATACTGATCCAGTGTGTTGCAATGCATCTTGGTTTCTTTTGGTATTCTGACAGCCCTTAAAAAAAAAAAAAAAATAAAATAAAATAAAATAGCAGAAGCTAACAAAACAGTAACCACCCAGTTAAGTAAAGTAGATCATACTGTACCGTTGCTTTGCTTTCCCGGCTCTGGCATGATTGGGGTTAAACAGAAAAGTGATAAGAAGGAAGCATATCTTGGGCCATCTGGAAAGGTTATATTTTTTTTTTCTCCAAAATGTAAGCCAAATCTGGTATGTGTGTGTGTAAGTCAGTTTTGAGAAGATATCCTCATTTGATTGTTACTTGTTTTGCAGTAAGAAATACTAAAAAAATAAAAAATAATTTAAAAAACTTACTCACATCATGCACAGTTCAGTCACTTAATCCAGGTTTCTCACTGGTCTGTGTGTAGGATAATTGTTAATGTAGTGAGAATAACCCTTATCTGTCCCTGTCCTTTCCATCCAGACTCCACGAGGAGGTGATGGACTTCTACCACTTCATGTCTCCTCGGCCAGAGGAAGCAGCTATGAGGAAGGAGGTGGTGAACCGGATAGAGATGATCATCAAGGAGCTGTGGCCCACTGCAGATGTAAGATGCACACACATGCCTCTTGTTTATTTGGATCAATTTCCCCACTTTCAGATTCTTAATATCTTAGAGAGAAGTCTCTTAAATCATGCAATCTACCCTTGGAGGAGGAATTATTGGCACACGAACAAACTGTGATCTCAGATTGCTCATAAATCTTTGTTGAGATACTGTGGTTATTTTTAAGACGAGGCAGTGTTTGTACAAAAAAACACCAACTTATTGTATATTTATGTACTATTTTCAATTCTCTAACTACTTTGCGTGAGTTGAGGTAGACGTGTCAGAATTTGCAAAACAGTATTGAATTGCTGAGTCATAATTTATGATTAGTTATCTTAATTCTGCCTAAAATGTAGGTGAGTTTGTCTGGAGGGAAACACTTTTCTCTGTTATAGCTGCTTGGGAGTCTTTCAAACTTAAAGGAAAAGTGTGGGCGATTATACTTATTTGCTCTCTTAAAGAGTTAGATGAAACCACATACGTTTGTACATTAAGCCGCTAAAAGACGGCTAACTTAGCTTAGCACAAAGACTGGAAACAGGAGCTAACAGCTAGCCAACAGAAGTGACCATATTTGGGCAAGAGGGTGGAGCTAGTTAGCTTGGTTAGTAAGGTGCAGCCGATATTCAAGGCACAAAACAAAATGTACTAATGGTAAAAAATTCTACAACTGGCTTCTTAAATTTCTTTAATACAAACAAACAAAGAAAAATATATTTTTAGGTTACCAAAATGACTTTACTTTTCATGCAAGTATAAGAACAACAATTTGCTGTTTTACACAGGGGGTTATGTACCGTAGTACCAGTAACTTCCTAGAGTCTCTGGTTACCTAGCAACTGATCCTGACCCAGAAATAGTTTGGCACACATTGTCCTTCATAGGAATAAAAAAAAAAATTGTCTGTTATTAATTGAGCTGCCACTTAATAAAATACAATGAAAGTTGCACATTTGCGGACCCAAACGCTGTATTCTGACACAAGTACTGCTACTAGTTTGTAACACATTATTATCAACGCAAGTGCATTATCCTGATGCTAATTATAGATGCCATAGACAAAATGAACAGGTCACAGAGCTGAGTTGCAAAAAGTAATATAATCAAAAGTAATAATAAGTCATTCTGTTTTAAAAATGTTCATTCAAAAGTGCACTCACTTTTAATGTGCGGAAATAGCGATGGAGGATCCTGCAGCTGTTTGAGTATTGCAGCGATGTAGGATTGATGCAATGCCCCTCTCATTACTTAGTCATGTAAAACATGCGCGGTGGTGATTTGTTGTCTGCCAGTTACCCGCTCTTCCACTGTGAACAAGATTGTCAGGTAAATGGATCAAGCCCCTGATTTGTACCAGCCTCGCTTTTCATTTCAACCTATTAATTCTGGCCTGTCTTTGTGCCATTGCCTTGTCGTATTTACCAGGCGGAAAAGGGAAAGAACTCCACTCTGCTTCCTTTTGGAGAGCTTTTACTTGCAGCCCCTAAACACAGCATTTCCCCCCTAGCTATTGTATATTCTGCTATTTGGCAGCTTAGTCGGCAGCGTCTCAGGAGTGGAACCGGAAATACCTAGTTCCCCCGATAGTTTGCAAGCATTTGAATTGGAAATATACATCATCAACATAAATGAGCTGTCCAACACAGCATAGAACACGATTGGTACTGTCAAAAGCATGTAGCCAAAGTCGTTATAGTTATATGATAGGAGTGTGTTTGTTAGTTGTTTTTTTTACTATCTGTCATCTGCCACCGTGAGCTTCCAGAAAGGCTTCAGTGCTCCTCGCCAAGTCTTTGGAACTCTGGAGGGATGAACACTGTTCCTCATACACTGAACAAAATAAAAAATGCAACCCTTTTGTTTTTGCCCCCATTCATCATGAGCTGGACTCAAAGATTTAAGACTTTCTATATGTAAACAAAAGGCTTATTTCTCTCAAATATTGTTCACAAATCTGTCAATCTGTGTCAGTGTGCGCTTCTCCTTTGCCGAGATAATCCATCCACCTCACAGGTGTGACATATCAAGATGCGGATCAGACAGCATGGGTATTGCACAGGTGTGCCTTAGGCTGGCCACAATAAAAGGCCACTCAAAAAGTGGTAGTAGAGTGCATTGTCATGATGGTCCAAAATCTTCCATAGGTGTGAAATTGGGTTAAGAGCTGCTGATTGTAAAGACTATCTTTTTTTCTTATTGTTTTAATTCTCACCAAACCATTCAGCAACCCCTGGTGCATGGAAGCATCTGCATTTGATATGTCTCTCCATTCTTTTATTCAGTTATTTTTTTATTTTAATATTTCTCCTGTCTGTATATTATGCTGTCTTTATGGGATGAACAGTTTTTGGTCATTGTTTTCATATTTTTCTTTTTTCCAGGTCCAAATATTTGGCAGCTTCAGCACAGGGCTGTACCTTCCAACAAGGTAAGACCCTAGCATTTATGACTTAAAGAAAACTCCAACTGTTATTTTTTTTTGGTTTTTTTTTAATACCTGGTGTGTTTCTCTGGCCAGCAGTTTAATGTCTTGACTGTTTCTTGCCCTCAGTGACATTGACCTGGTGGTGTTTGGGAAGTGGGAGCGCCCCCCGCTGCAGGAGCTGGAACAAGCTCTTCGCAAGCATAACGTGGCAGAACCTTTTTCCATCAAAGTGCTGGACAAGGCTACAGTGAGTAGTATGATATTAAATGACGATTTATTCTTCCATGTACACTGATGCAATTATTAATGATCCAGCACAATGGAATTGTTCTGCGGTTAATTTCATTCTTCCTGAAAGTTTTATTCTTCACAGTAAGTAATAAGTTATTACATCCCCAGTAAATAAGAAACCAGTCATATTAAACCCGGCCAAATCACAATTTGGCAGCACTTTTTACATTCCTAGAAAAGTTCTTCTGGACTTAAAACAGATATGTGGAAGAATAAAGCTTTGGCTCCTTCACTCTTTTATGTCCATGGAGGTATGAGGGTGGGCGGAAGGCACTAATTGAGTGTCTTCTTTTCATCTGTCATCTGTTTCCATGGTAGGTGGCGCACACACGTTTTTCCTGTTCAACTGTAAATATACAGTTTATTGTTCACTGCCCACTATAATATTACAACAGCAGCAGATACTTCAGCTGTAGTTCACCCAACATTAAAATCAGGACAGTGATATTCCTCTGTTTACAGCTCTGTTCTTTGGTAGTTTTTTTTCCTCCTATCGTGTCGAAGTTAAATAATTATTATGCTGCAAAAAAATGCATATCATGCCTCAAGGCCATGTAACGTGGATACTTGCCTCGGAAGTGTTCATAGTTACCATAGCACTGTGGGACTGTATTTTATGAGCGTGCGCACTCATCCTGTGGGGTGTGCACACCCCGATGACTGTAATGAAAAATGTGCTAATACATGTCACTTTTTCTCCCCACAGGTGCCAATCATCAAGCTGACAGACCAGGAGACTGAGGTGAAGGTGGACATCAGTTTCAATGTGGAGACTGGAGTCAAGGCGGCATGCTTCATTAAAGATTATGTTAAGGTGAGATCTACCTGTCGCCATGGTGATATTGATGTCAGCAATAAGTTTACAGGTACACTATCTGAGCGTTGTTTTATTTAATCATGGAATTAGACCAGAAGGCATCAAATGGCACACTGAACTCCATTTGCAAGTCTAAATGACATCCAGCCACAACGCACATTACAAGCAATACATAGAGATGGAGGGAGAGAGCAGGAGAAGGTCAAGTAGGCATATTTAAATAAAAACCACCAGAGGAGTCCCATAATTACCATTTTACAGTGGGGTCTAAATACAGAACTTTGGAAATTCCCTCCCTGAATCAGGCAACACAGCAGTTTAAAGCATTACTTTTTACTTCACTCTAATCTTGTATTGGCTCGTCTCATTTCCAAAGTGAAGCTGGATCGGACCCCAGCAACCATGCTCAGTATAATCTCCACTTAACTCAAACTGAGTCTGTGTGTTGCTGAAAACCTTGTTGCCAAATGTGCTCGGCGGAGGTGAAATCCACCCCGTGGCTCTGGCGAGCTTTAGTCACGGTTGTAGTAGTTAATGCAGAGAGAATTCCAGGTGCTGATTTTCCACCACGCTGTCAGGTTTTGGCTTTTGTCCCTTTTTTTTGTTGTTGCATTTTTGCACGTTGCAACAGTTCCACGGGAACACGTGTTACGGCTTGAAAGTTAACAACCACGCTCGCCATCAATGCAGCGATAGCTGATGTTGTTGATATGTGGGTATGACAGGCTCCAGTGCCGTCTTGTCATTGAGAGGTCACCTCAAAGTAATCCTTATATGTCAGGTTCCTATGCAGCCAGTTGGAGCAGCGTACCTCCCAGCGGTGTTCTCCCTTCTTAAAAGCATATTTGAAAAGTCAACCAAGCTCTGCTGCTCCACTAGCAGAGATATGCACACACATACTGCCTGGAGGTTATGCTTCCTTTTCAATTGGAAAATGAACATTTGTAATTCCCATTCCAAGGCCCTCTGGGTTTCTAGCACATTATCATCTCACAGGCGCTGGGTAGCATCGCCTTCTCAGAAGGTTTAGCCCAGTTGGAAGCTAGAAAGAGTGTGTATGTAGGTACGGGGGTAACGATTACGTAGCATCAACAACTAATTATTATTCAGCTGCCTGAACTGACTAAAAAAAAAAAAAAAAGATTTGAATCATTATGGCTTCATCAGTAACTGTGTCTTCAGCAAGGGGTTTACACTGGTTTGGCAGCATCATAGCTTCCTAATAGAAAGAGTACGCAATAGTGTATCAAAGTTATTGCGGAAACATGACTAATATTTGAAAATACCTCCAGCAACACAGCATTTCCACTCTGAGGCCTCAGTTAGTGTGTGTTTGTTTGACCAGAAACTGTCACAGCTTGTGCATTGTAACCTATATGGTTACACAAGATTGCCAAATAGTTAGAAAATGTAATTGACTCAAATTGTAAAGGAAACAGCAATTGCTCTTGGATCAAGTCGCCAGTATATATTCCTATTTCTAGCAGGTAATTTCTTATTTCATCATTTTAATTTTATTTCATTTTCTTATTTTAGTGTTTACTCGCTCCTTTAATCCGCTCACCTTGCTTTTCCCTTCAGTTGTCTTTTCCCCACCTGTACACACCTACACCTCTGATCTCTTTCTGCAGACACACCTGCTTGCCACGCCTCTCTCTCTCCTCTGCTGACATTCTGACCATCAGCAGTACGTTTTATAAAGTCACTGAAAAGACACAGAACTCGTCTTTTGGATTTTTCCTGTTCCATTTTCACAGCAGCAGGTGCACCGCATGTGGAGGAGGCTTGTTAATGACGTACTCGTATTGAAACCAGCGTGGTACCGAATGACTCCTGCCCTGGTGTGTTCACTGTTGCTTTACCTGGTCCATGCTGTAAAATATATACCATGTCCGCGTCTTGTAACGTAATACCAGGAAACATCTCTTTCTGTGTTTCTCTGCAAAATGCTAAAATGGATTGCCAAATATACTTTGTCGGTCATTAATGTACCTGGGTAGCACGCCAAAGTAAAGTCTATATGTGGGGAAACACTGGAATTATATGCGCTCTTCCTTTTGATCTGTAACTCATGAACTCTAACATCTCCAGAAATCCTCACTGCTCCTCAGTGGAACATGCAACCGGAGTCAAATTTGAATTTGTTTTGTTTTTCTTTGAGGATTCTGTAATTCACCCACTTCCTGTTACCTAATCCCCAGTTTGACTGAATCAATCATCTCATCTCTCACTTCTTCCTCTTTCAGATGTATCCGGTTCTGCCTTACCTGATCTTTGTGCTGAAGCAGTTTCTGCTGCAGAGAGATCTAAACGAAGTCTTCACCGGGGGGATCAGCTCTTACAGCCTCATCCTCATGGTCATCAGCTTCCTACAGGTACAGTAAGACGCACATAAGATAAAAGTCATAGTGCAGGATGTGTTTGCAGTCACAATTTGGAAGCAATTTAGGTATCAGCAGTGCTTATGAAAGTAAAAGTCCTCATAAGAGCAGTAGCAGTATGGTAGTATTTTAGTGTTTCTTAAGGTAGTAATACAACTACTGATAGGCGTAGCATTAACAGGAGTCATAGTAGAATTAGTATTGGTAAAGCATTTCCAACAGTGTTGTACACACATCAGTGGTAAATGCCTAGTAATACTTGTTTTAAATACATACTAATTCAGTCCTTGCTCTTCAGCTCCATCCTCGTATTGATGCCAGAAACCCCAATGAGAACTTGGGTGTGTTGCTGATCGAGTTCTTTGAGTTGTATGGCCGCCATTTCAACTACTTGAAAACAGGGATTCGCATAAAAAATGGAGGAGCGTACATTGCCAAAGAGGAGATTATGAAGGCCATGACAAATGGATACAGGCCATCCATGCTCTGCATAGAGGACCCACTGCTTCCAGGTGTGTGTTTCACAGGTTCACAAGGATGACTGAGAACAAAAAATTGTAGTTTTCAGAGCAGAAATGCATCTATTATAGAAGTTATAAGGCAGTCAAGACAAGGTTTTGTGGAATGGCCAACCAAACTAAATTCACTGAGGCATACTTGACCCATGTTTGTACCAGTTCTCGTGTGGTTTTTATACTGTAGATGTTCCACAAATGGTTGTGCAGTAATTGTCCATTATAATAAATTGTATTGACTCATTAGGTGAATGAATTGGAACAAAGGCTTGAAGTCCCTATGTGTATCAAAATTCCTTATTTTTGTGCCATCCAGTGGTACTTTCAAGAGTGACAAAGTGGCAAACAGCAATGGCACGCTGAGAAATCGAGCTAAAAGCATCACATAAACCGCACCAATTTATACCTGTATTTTTCTGCAAAAGCAAACTTATGCAATCACAATAATTTGAATGCTATGATGATACAAAAAACTGCCAAAGTTTTAGGTCTATAGTTCATAGAGTGTGCTACATTTTAGATGACTAACCATATTTCTATGAATGAGCAAGTCATATCCCACAGCAAATGAAGAGTTTGGAGTATGTAAAACAGTAAAAATGACAAAGGTTTAATATCACAGAGCATACTGGGATTATTTATCTTTACACCTTTTTAATGTTTACTCTTGTGTGTGCATTACTCCATGTAGGTAATGATGTGGGGAGGGGTTCCTATGGTGCCATGCATGTCAAGCAGGTGCTTGACTACGCCTACACTGTCCTGAATCATGCCGTGTCACCGCTTGCGCAGTCGTATCCCAACAAAGACTCTGAAAGGTTAGTATTCAATCCATTCCACGGTACTGAAGATGCCCAGGATTAAAACGGTGCTGTTTTAAAACCCCTCTCTCTTCCCTGCAGCACCTTGGGTAGGATAATCAGGTTGACCCAGGAAGTGATCGACTACAGGGAATGGATCATTAAGAAGTGGGGGGGCAGGGATCTGGCTCGAACAGACAACAGAGGTACGATTCCTCAGATTTTAAAATCGAATTCTGCATTAATGAAGAAAAACTGCTTGTGCTTTCTGTGATAATATGTTGAAACCATGAACATATGAGGAGTACAGATAGAACAGAAAGTAAATGATTTTTAAGCTGTTTAATAGTCTAAATGATAAAATCGACTGAGCATTTAGAATTTTTCAATTACTGAACATTTGCTTTGTCTTTTGTAGTTTCACCTCCCAAGGAGCTGGTGTCTGAGCAGGAGCCCTGTGTGCTCGGTGGCGGGTTAGAGGAGCAGCAAAGGGACTCTGTGTCGCCCCACAGCGCAGACTCCCCCATGTCTATCTCCAGCCCCCAGCAGCACTCTTCAGCCTCCTCTGTCTCCTCACTGTCTGGATCTGACAACGTAAGAAAACGCACACCTGCGGGATAAGCAGATAGGCACTAGAGCACTTGATGTGGTTTATTTCATTTTTGTAAGTACGTTTTTACTATGGCGAATAGAAACTTGTGTTTGTCAGGTAAATTTTGACAAAGTGAAGAATCAGTTAACATAAAAGCTTCTCTCTTGACCTCCTGTTTACATCCATAATGCAGTCTGCAGACAGCATGAAATGCAGCACTGCTATGAAACACTCATGGCAAACTACTAAATTGCTGCAGAGACAACTGCAGTTTCTTGTGATTATGCTGGGTGTCAACTGCATAATGGAGTAATCCTGCCACCCACCTGATACAACTACACACAGCATAACCTATTTTACACTCTCCAATCCATCTGAAAAGAGCACCCAATTTGCATCTCATTTTATTGTAGCATTTCGATGGAAACGTGCAGGAGCTACAGCTGACACACTCAAACTTGCTCATTATCGCTTCCTTTTATGTGTATTTTTTCCAGGACTCTGATTCAACACTGCCGTGTCCCGTCCCTCCGCCAGCCCTGCCGCCATACCCGTCTTTTCCTCCTCTGGGCCTAGCTCTACCACCAGGCCTCAACATGGGCACCGGCAAGCCCGGCATGGGAGGACACCATCTCCTCTTGCCCCCAGGCTCACAGGTAATGGCAGCAATGGCTACAGGCACCACGGGTTTACATTTGCTTAGATTGTGAATAGAAATTAGGAACAAGATAAATGATGTAGTGGGTAACATTTGGAATTACAGCAGAAAATGAAACATAAAAATCAGGGTTGTGTAATGTTAAGAGAACGATGTATAAAATTTCAGACTAAGGGTGTTTTGTAACCGGACATTTAGAGCATTTGATACAAACATGAACAGCCATATGTTGTTGCCCTTCCCCCTAATTAATTATTATCCCTTCCGTCCTCCAGGCTCGTGTCTCACTGCCCGGTGGTCTAGCAATGCACTCCATACCTGGCAGACAGGTGTGTATAGACACCGGGCTCCCCCCCTTCTTCCACATGCCCCCCCCAGCCCATGCTCATGCCCCTGCCCCCTCCAGCCCCCAGCCTCCGCTCAGCCCCCACTCCAGCCACACACACAAGGTAGGCGCCGGATGACACAAACACTCACTGTCAAGGCAAACTTGTCTCTCTCTCTCACACACACACACACACACACACACACACACACACACGCAATATCCATCTCATATTTTCAGTTTGTCCTTATCTGATTTGCCTCTCACACACACTCAGTTTTTCTCTTTAGACTAGTCCTTTAGGTTACATAAAAAATGAAATTGCCATCTATAGTCCATAACCGCCTGATGTTTGTACATCTGGTGTGTACCTGTTGCTGTAGGAAATGACATAAACGGGGACATGATCCATAAGACTTTGGAAAATGCTCTTATTCACTTTCCTGCCAGGAGCTGGATAAGAAGATTGATACCACTTTTTTATCTGTACGTTTAATTATGAAGCTAAAGCCAGCAGGCAATTAGGTAAGCTAAGCATACACACTGAGAAAGCAGGGGTAATATCTAGTCAAATGAGTTAATGTGTTGGTGAGCTTTGGAGTTGCTGGTAAAGATTTATTTTTTTTAAACCATTGGAGTGAGCCAGGCAAGCTGTTTCTAGCATAAGCTAACTGCCTGCTTGCTATAGCTTCATATTGAGCATTCAGACATGAGTGGTATCAATTTTCCTATCTAACTCTTAGTAAATGTAATTTATGTAAATATTTATATAATATGTCTTTATGTCCTCACAGCAGTATTACACCAGTGATGTGCACTTGCATGGACTTGATTGGTTAATGCAGTCTGTTGCCAAATGACATAACAAGTCAGGTCCTTTTTTTACGGGAAGACATTTGTTGACAGGGTTTGGTTGTTGTCAAGACAGAATAATGCAGAGAATGTCTAGAAGTCAGTCTACAGGGTTAAATATTCTGTCATGTAAAATAGAATAAATTGCATGATCAGTAAAGAAGTTTTATATATGTGTTTTTTTGTGTCTTCTCTCCACCCCTGCTCAGAACGGAGCCAAGTTCAACGTGAAGGGCTTCCACAACCCACCGCTGGTCAACAACCCTGTTCTGGCTAACCGCGGACACACACACGCTCACTCGCACACACAGTATCACCGCAACACTTGGCGGCGCAGAAAGAGGGACAGCCTCCCGGTTAGCCTCAGCAGATAGAAACCACTCCCCTTCCCCCACTTTTCATCCTACCCCTCTCTGGCTGCAAGACCCTGGCTCTTCATTCGTCTCAAAGGAGGATGGACGGGCAGACAGAGGACCAGAGACCAGCAGTTTTCACTTTGGGGCTGTCGAGACAAGGAACAGCAGCCCACAGCTCTGCATCTTCCTCCTACTATCTCTACCTTTCCATTTCTGCATGACCTTTGTTCACAGTTTGGTAGTGTCAGTATTATGCTTTTCAATATTTTGTTTTCCTCATCTTTGTTTCAGGTCTCTTTGTTTAGTTTTTGTTGGACTTGGCAGTGATGCCATTACCAAGTTAACTTGACCTCGTCTTGACCCTTGCAGCCGAGCTGCCTGTGGTTCAGTGTTCTTCTTTTTTTTTTTCTTTTTTTTTTTTTTAAATACAGTTTATACATGTAAGAACAAAGGGTTTTTCATTTTGTGCAATAATGTTATTTTTCTTTTTGGAGCTAAAGTGAATGCTTATTTAATTTTGTGTGTGTATATGTAAAGGCATTTTTATACTGTTTTATTTTTGTAGAATTTTAAATTTTGTTTACGAAGCCTTTCCCCAGGCAGCATCTCTGGTGTGTGTGTGTGTGTGTGTGTGTGTGTGTGTGTGTCGTCAGGTTGAGAAGGACCCCAGTTCAAAGCCCCCCCCCTCCCTCCCACCCCTTTTCCTCTTCTCTCCCTTTACTTGTCTTGTTCTGTTTGATGAAGAGAAGCAGGTTCAGAAAGGGATACGGAGCTCTTATCTTGATATTCTTTCCATTTTCCTTAATGTCTTGTGAAAATAGGCGAGGTTAACATGAAATTTCTCATGGAAGTTTTGTTCCTCGGCCCAGTTAGTCTGAGGCATCCTGGAGGGAAATGGAGGGATGAAAATTGCACCCTGGGATATCGTGAGAAATGAGGGGAAAGGATGTACCTCTGTTTTGGCCTAAAAGACGCAGCTCCTGAGCGGATAGGGCTTTAGCAGTGCCACCTCGAGATTGTGTGTATGTGTATATTTCAGTATGTGTGTGTCCCTTATGGGACTGTGCTGTTGCCATATTCTGTCGGTCAGGGGAAGGCTGGCAGTGGCCTGCTACTTTTGTCCTGGCTATCTTTCGCTCCACTGGAGGCAATTTTAAAAGAAACGCTTCCAGAAAGTGCAGGATTTTGGCCTGAAAGAGCCTGTTCTGTTAAACATATATGCTAGTGTCTTTTCATTTGTGCTCGTCTCTTTTTATTACATGTTGTAGGATGGTTGCGGCCAAGAAGGCAGCCACTTATCTGACTTGAATTTGAAGATCAAGATTAGTGTAAGGGGGCAGACAGCCACTTATTCCTGGTCAGAGAAATCCTCTTACTCTCCAGTTGAGGGCTGTGGTTGTGGAAATGCGATCCCAGGGCTGAGGTAAACTCTTGCCCGCAGCTGTAAATCAGTGCAGACCAACACTACGATGCTCAGCGATAAGGTTTTCTCCTTTGTGTTCCTGGGCATAGGAGATCGGGGTGGGGTGGGCGTGGTGGTGCTTCCTGAACCAAGGACCCTAGTGAAAGGGAATTATATTTTGATTCCATTCAGGAATCTTGTGTATATGTGATTGCCAGGTACTTCCGCTAATTGTTTGCAATGCCTTTCTTTGTGTTTACTTGGACTATGTGTACGTCGTTTTCTGTGAGCACACCGTGTCACACAAATACACACACTCACAGGACAGAAGTGTCGAAGGCTGTGACTCGCCCAGAACACTACACACGCTGGTGTTATTACTATGCAAGTGGATTATTATAATTATTGTGTCAACACTCTTGTCTTTTCATTTGGGTTTTGTTTCTTCTCCAAAATGACAAACACTGCTTGTTGGACTGGAGTAATGTTACTGTCTGTCAGGCTCGCCAGCCAACTCATGTGAACTACAAGCCTGACCCCTTTGTATTTGTATGGAGGTCCTGACATGTTTCAAAGTCTAGTTTTCTACATGTATCCGTCAAATGTAAGGAATGGGGGATGTTAATGTCAGTGGTTGGGTCTGTGTAGTGTGTGACATAGTGAAACGTGTGTGAGAACGTATCGAGACTCATGACTTGTCACCACAGGTTGTAAGCAGACGCCCGACAGAACAGGTGCACCCAGAGAGCGACTTGCACTCTGCAGGTGCACCTCAGAAGGGGCCAAAGTGTCCACCAACAATTGTTTACCTTTCACTGAGACTCTGCTCAGTGCTGTTACACTATTTGTTTTCTTTTTCTGTAAACCATGGCAACTCTGACCCCTCAGTCAAAACTGCACCTGGCATCAATTCAATCTCAGATGAAGGGTTTCTGTTTTGGCCGATGGCTCGCAGGCAAAGCAGATTATCAGCTAATCATCACCTCCAGCTAGAGAAATTCCTTTTCACATTTAATGATTTGACCAAAAAAATCTTTTTTTTAATTGGACACAGACTGCCGGAGTTTCCGGAGATGTGCCCAGCCATACTATCACCTTTCACCCTCTTATTCTCTACGGAACATTATTTCCATCTGTAGGGAGGTGATCACGTTGGTGCATGAAATGCTCAGTCACATGCAATCCTTGCCCGGTATATAAATTGGAAAACAAGCGTGGATGTAGTTGGCAAGCCCTTTTAACCCTTTCAAACTGCACCCCTGACAGACATGTCTGCTTTTAGAGATTAGAACCAGCATTGATGAGAGGCTGAAAATTAAATCAGTCATGGGAGGTTGTTGACTGGTTAGAGTTGCCTGCGTCTCCACAGCAAAGACCTGACATGCAGGATCCTTGGAAGTCTGTATGGATCAAAATCTCTGTGCATCTCAGCGGTCCAACCCTCTCCGTGATCACTTTTCCCTCGTTACTTTCTCTCAGTCCGCTGGTAGCGGAAAGAGTTAAAGTTCTCGGTTGTTCTCTGCCACATTGCCTTCGCTTCTTGTTGGTGTAAGTGACGGGGAAAGGGAAGCAACAGAGCGGCTAGGACTGCTGAGATTTTGCAGTACACATGTACATGTAAATGCAATGTAATATTACCCCTATTGCAAAACAATGAGGGATTTTAAACTGGTGGCTGCTGTTTAGAGAAAGGCGGCAGCCCCTTGATGTCCTGGCTGATTCATGAGAGCAGTGGCCCTCTAAATGGACACCTAGCTTTCAGTGGCCAGAGGGGAACCACTGCCCAGCTTCTGTGAGGGAGGGGCGGGGGGGGGGTATTTTTTTTTTGTTGACATTTTTATGTAAATATATTTTTTTCTATTTTATTTTTTAATAAACATTTTAAAACTGCCAGTCAATGTGTGCTTTTTGTAAGTGACCGTGAGGTATGATATTTAAAGCTCCATTAAACCTTCATTGCGGAAATTTAGTCTCCCCTTCTGGCAATGAGAGAAATTACACAAACACTGTCGACAACTGGTTATGGTGCCTACAGGTGAGCTCACCACAGGCT
This sequence comes from Micropterus dolomieu, assembly GCF_021292245.1. NCBI lineage: Eukaryota > Metazoa > Chordata > Actinopteri > Centrarchiformes > Centrarchidae > Micropterus > Micropterus dolomieu. The sequence continues at coordinate 22,931,825 of NC_060158.1, read as the reverse complement.
CCTGTTCAGAAATTGTAAAAAAAATAAATATAGATTTCCAAGACAATGCATTATTTAGGTAGAGTTGCATGTAATAGTTACCTAGCTTACTACAAATACATTACTAACCTGTCCAAGAGCAGTAACACGAAATGGGGCTGCCCTCAGTTTTCTCCTTCAGTGCTCTCCAACGAAGAAAAGCTACACAAATCATTATCCGTGTTTGTCTGTTTTTCTTTTTTTTTTTTTTTTTTTTTTTAATCTGGAATCAGAAACTTTATTTGGAGGCTTCTCTGCAGCACTCCTAGTTGTTGTAGCCTTCTTCATTTCTACAGTTGCTCCAGAGACGAGTACAGAGACGAGTACAGAGTCGCGTCATGTGTTCATTTACAAATGGCTTTATTGGCATGACTGCATGCTATACAATGCTACCAAAGTATATTAAAACAAACTATACAATTATAATAGTTATTAATAATAAATGTTCTCTCCAATGGACTTTTTTTATAATTACAGCAAAGGCTAATCATGGAGCTTTCTACATGCTTTGGACTACTCAACCCTTCAGCTCTAGCAAACCATGTCCTGGTTGACATAAATCGCAACATTACCTGTGTGCCAGATTAAAAAAACTCAGAGTGATTTACCTGGCGGTGATAGGCTTAATCAGCATTGCGTGAAATGGTTTGGCAGGGGCTAGCATGTAACAGATGTTCAAAATCAGAATCAAAAGTACTTCATTGATCCCAGAGGGATCATCAAATTGTTGAATTATTAATTGTCCCTTATTATATGTAGGCTAAAAGTCCTGCACTCACGCGGCCTTATTACCTTTTTGGCCTCTTGATGGCAGCACAACAAGCTCAACACAACATTCACACATTATCATGGTATAAAGTTGTAATACAGCGAAAATATCTACACTTTCAGCAGACACAGAGAGCCACATCAAACCGTTATCAAGAGATGTTTTGATCAGATATGTATCACTGTCCAGATGTGCAATGACCGGCCACTGTGTCTATAAAAGAAAGGTTTGTTTAATACAAAAGGAATTTATGTATATTGTCAATCTTCAGTTGCTGGTCTGGTCTATAAAACCAAAACAGTGAGCTGAAAGATTAAACTACCCTGTAGGGCTGAGGGAAAACTGCAGATTTTCTGTGGGTTTGTTAGCCTACTAGTGGCCCCTTTTACATTACCCAAAGTCATTTGACCCATTGTTCATATAAAAATATTGATTGGTGCAGCTTTAACTGGTCTGGAATTTCGGTATCTGTACTTTACTTGAGTATTTTTAGTTGTTTCACAACTTTTTACTTTCACTTCCCTACGTTTCAAAGCCAAATATCCGGCTTTTTACTCCATTACATTCTGAACTAGACCTCGTTACATTGATATTAGTCGCCCATGCAGCGCACCTGAGTGGAGCAGCATTGAAAAACAAATGCAAAACTCATAAAGCCGACTCATACAACTCTTTAATAAAGTTTGATAAACACAGACGGACCACGGTGTTTATAAACTGTAGCTCGGAAAGATGCCCGCGGTGCGTGCACGAAATTAAACTCACGTCTTTGATCAAGAAACATCTGTGGGACCAGTCCTGACAGGATGTGAAGGCACTCCTCATACATCATTTTAAAACAAGACTGTAAAGTTTAGTTACAACTCAACAAGCCAGTTTGAATGGGCCTGATTCAGCTGAACATTAATATATAAAAAATATCTGTAATTACAGGGGCTATGCTTCAGTAGAGTAGATATAGGATCATCAGCCAGAACAAGCACAGCTGATCCACATCCAGCCTCAGCCGGTACCAGCACAGACCCAGTCCAGATGTCTTTGGAAATCACACAGACCCAGGTGAAACACGTCCAGCCTCAGCCAGTACCAGCACAGACCCAGTCCAGATGTCTTTGGAAATCACACAGACCCAGGTGAAACACGTCCAGCCTCAGCCAGTACAAGCACAGCCAGAGAGATGTATAGCCAGCATCAGATCCAAGCAGCTCAGACCCTAATGGAACAGTTGCTTCTCCACCAAATAACTCAGCAGATTGGCCCAAAGTCTATCAGACTTCATGAGGTCTGAGTTAGTGCGCAGAGGTCTGTTCAAACCAGCACTTGATTTTTCTAGAAGAAGTTTCTATTCAGGCTCCTTACAGAGGGAGGACTGTAGTGATTATCGTGGTGTCAGGTGTGAAGGCTCTGTTTTTGCACTGAGAGTCCCAGCCAGTTTGTGACCGAGTGGTAACGTAGCTGGTAGAGTTTTGGAATATAAACATCTAAAAACTGAAGCCAACCTTGCTCTGTTTGGGACTGTGAGCTGCACTTTATGAGAGTTGCTGAAGTTAACATGTGTGGATTTTTGGTGAGATTGTGAATTGAAAAGTGTTTCAGTTAGTTTTGGTTTCTGCCTCCTTGTCTCATCTTAACATACCCAAAGTCCCACGCAGACTTATCCTCCCCCACATATGGGAAATATCCACTTGTCCTCATGCGACTCACTTTTCCTTATTGTGATTCCCTATAACTTATAATGCTGTATTCAAATCTGTCTTGAGTGAAATTTAAAAGATGGATTGTGTAGTACTTTTGCTTTTGATTACTTAAGTATTTTTAAAAACAGGTACTTTTTTACTTTTACTAGAGTAGGTTTATACTGGATGACAGATGAAGTAACATTTTTCATGTGGTATCTGTACTTTTACTTAAGTATGAAAATGTCTTCAACCACTGCCCTGGATTTATGGTTAAGTTCCCACTGTATCTAGGTGTCTACTGTATGTGACTCTGGTTTTTCTTCAGTCAACATGTGATTCTTCTCATCAACACTGGGTGGTGCACACGTACTGCTGTTGGTGTTGAATTAGGAGAACCGCTGAAACACAAGGCCGCCCTACCTTGCTGAGCTCCCTGTTGTCTTCAGTACGCTTAAACCCTTAATTAAACATAGAATCGTCAAGAAACCTGACATTCAGTCACACAGGGCCTTCAGTGGTTGTCTGGTGTTTGTATGTGTCTGGATTTGTTCAGGATTAGTTATAGTGTCTGTGCTGGCAGCTGCGTGGCGTCTCATTATAGAAAATAATCAGTCCAGCCAACTCTGAAGCACCTGCCAGGGCATCTTCATGACAATCCTAATCTGTTTGTCTTAACCTTGCTGACATAACCTCTGAACATTAATAAAACTGATCTACAGAGGAAGCATGAGAGGATTAGACCTAAAGCTTTGGTTGAACGAGGTGAAATGGGCCAAAAAAAAGATTTCATTTGTAAAGTAGCTACCTGTTCAAAGGTGAGACATATGGATTAGCATTCAGCGGGCGAGGTTGAACAACACAGACAAGGATGACAGGAAAAAGATGAAGAGACGAGAATCAAAGGTTTCTCGGAGTGAGTCAGTGCTCTAAGGGTGCCAAAATCCAATAAGACAGTTAAAAACAGACGACTAAGGAGTGCATCTCTGTAATACTGTCAACATGTATTGAACCTGCCTCTTCTGCTAGGAAAAGTGCTGTATGTTCACTGCAAACCAACAGAAGACCATCCATGATAACTAAGCTGGAGTGGATTCTGTTCAATAAACAGATGGCTGGCTTTACTATGTCTGAGGAGTGTCAGCCGTTCAACCAGATGACCCAGCCCGGCCGTCTCTTCTCAGCCAGAGCTGAGTTAAACCACTTTGAGTGGAAAAGCTTGATACACGGCTGGATAAACAAGTCGCTCACAAGTCAGTGATAAGCTGCATCCACACTTGGTTTGATTCTTCCAAAGGCAGAGCAGAGAGAGTAACAGGCAGATGAGACTGCTCCTGCCTGACCATGATGCTGCATTCAGTCACCTGAAATTCATTTTTTTTCCTGGTTATGAAAAGGAGTATTTTTGTATTGAGTTTTGGAAACTCTATTGTGCTTTTGACATTTAAAATAAAGCATTGCCTTCACAGCTTGTATATGTCAGTGAGCTGCGAGGAATTTAAAGCTGCTCGTATTCTGATTTTTATATTATTACTATTTTATATTAACAATGGATTAAATTACTGTGTGTAATGTGAAAGGTGCCACATGCAGCAACAACCCCAGAATCATCACAAGATTCTGCAGTTTCTCTCAGTCTTACAGAGCATTTCAGCGGGTTTGAACTGATTTTATGGCCCGCAACTTTACTGGTTCACTCTCACTACTCTCATCAGCAGCCTTTTCATTTTCTACTGCTGCTCCTACCTGCTCTGCACCGAACAGCAGACAGGCAAAGTTAGCAACTAGCGGGAGAACACAGAGGAGCATTTAGCAGCTAAAAATATATTTCTGTAAAACTAAAAGGAGAGTGAATATCCGGAGGATGAGAAATTCAACTCCAAATGAATGCTAATGTTGCACCCTGTCTGCTCAATGGGTAAATAAGCCACTCTCTGCTAACAAATTCACCATGTTAACTTAAAAATGATGATGAAGAAATTTAAAGAAGGACAGATTAAAGGAATTTCAGAAAAATAAACAAATGTTGCATAGATATGACATAAATACCATAAAACCTTCTTTACTTTCTAACTTTATCTTGTGACCCTTCAGGAGGATCTGACGCACAGGTTGGGAAGCCATGCTTAAATGTAAACATAATTAGCTAAGGTTATCATAATATGTACCACAGATAATGAATGACTGTGAGTGGTAATGAGTTAAATGCTGTCTGAAAGTGTTTTTATGTAAATGTTCACCCTGAGACCACTGCTTACAAAGCACTTTATTAAAGGTTGTATTTAGAGTGCTAGTGCAGAGAGAGACCACCGTAGTACTTAATCATGTTGTGAAGCTTCAGTATTTATAAAGGACTGGGGGGCTTCAAACTCAAAGACCAACTTCTCAAGATTTAGTGCTGCAGGAAACAGAGCCAAACTGCATTTTAACAATCCCAGTAAAAATCCTCTGAACAATAGCAATCAAAGGCAATTAAAAGCCTGATTAGTTTAGCATTTTGTCAATTCCCAGACACGTTGTTTATCTCTCAAATAAGGCATTTTTGTCAAGGATTCAAATCCAAAACAGGCTGAGTGTACAGCGTGGTTGAAATCACTGTGTTTGATTGAGAAAACCATTGCACGTCGTACTTAATGAATCCCACAGTGTTCGTCTTAATGAGGAATCAGGAATTCTCAGTGTGGGTGGTATATCTCGCTCTCTACATCGCTCTGTCTCTCTTTCCCACCTTGATTGCTACTTATCTAGGTCATCACAGTGTGTTTTAATCACCGCTGGGTTAAGAGGGACCCAGTTAGGTGATGAAGCCCACTTTTCTCTCATCAAGGTGAGAAATCTGCTTAATTTCTAGCACCTCGTCAGTCCTGCTGTAATTATCATTGTTTACGCACAGCTGCATCCTGGCTCCTATATTCATAAGATGCTTTTTAACCTAGATCAGTTTTTTTGGCCCTCAATATCTTCAAATACGTCACATATAGTATACAGAAGTACAGATTATGTTTGACCATTTAATATTTGTTCTCCATAATACAGGATTCACCTCCATCACTGTTGATTTCCCATATTAGTCAGTGTGGATGTGTGACGCCAAGTAGGCACAAATAAAGATAGTCTGTACGCTGATTTATGACAAGTCTCGTGGGTGCATGACTGTGTGTTATTGCTGTTGCTGGTGTACTTAAAACGGCAACACACAGAGGAAACTGAGAATCTAGAATCCAATTGTTATTCCCTCTGTTCTTTCTGAGCTCACGCTGCTCTTTGTTTTAAAAAAAGTGACAAGCTGCAGATTTCTCTCAGCAGGCCTGCCAGCTTCGTGCATCCTAATTATTCATTTGATTACCCCAAAAAAGCTTTAAAAAAACAGACTCCTAAATACAGAGGAAATGTCTTGGAGCCTCGCATTAAAACTGCACAATGACAGGCATATGTGCAATATAGCATAACGCACCAAGGAGGCAATTTCTCTCAGCTACTAAGCATTTGTGCAGGTCAGATGTCATTTGTTTTTCTTCCAATCCGCAATGTGTAACTTGTCACTGTAATCAAGCGCTTTTTAATCAAGAATAGGTCATGACCAATAGACCATATCAACTACCTGTGACAGTCATTTTTTATATTTCATTGGTTGCTGTCTTGATTTAATCAAGTGACTTGACCCTTTATTTAAAGTTGAACCTACCTACTGTATGTTTATGTTTTGCTTTATAGATTATAATACTGTATTACTCTATAATTGTAATAGTTTGGGGTAATGCAATACCTTCTAAAATCCACTTTAAATTATCCATCATATCATTAAAGCTACACTACTGTATTTAAAAAAAAAAACAACTGTGGATCATAAGTGTAATGTGCTAGGGGTCGCTTGTAGTGACGAAACCACATTGAATTATCATCCGACTCTTCAGTTCCCCTTAGGTCCATGCATCTTTTTTGCCTAGCCTAAAACTAAAGAGCCAGATATTTCCTTCAGAAGTTAGTGAAGATCAAAACAAAGCTTAAATAGGGAATATTGGAATACATATCATCAGTTATTCAGAAACACAATTTAAAATAAATGCTAAAGTTGCTTTGTGTCTGCTGGATGTGTAAATAGGCAACATTTAGCAAACATGTTAGCTAAGTTGATAAGCCGATGCAACATCTGAAAAATCCATTCATAGGCCTATAAATATCTTTCTAAATATCTGTACTTCATAGTATACTGTTTTAGCAGCTTGCACACAAGACATATTTAACAGTGCAGAAGATGCACTTAAAGCCCCCCTCCAGCGTAATTTGACATTTCTATGATATTTGAGTCATTTCCTTACAATGTTGATTACCCACATAGTTTGCCAAATAATTTTTGACAAATGGCTTAATTTTGTACTCAAAGTTGCAAAAGTTGGTTAGTTGTTAAAACGGGGTTGTGACGTATGACTAGAGTAATTCCATGAGTCATACGTCATTCTCCAAGCTTGCGCAGGCGCACTGTCATGCCTCTTTAAAAAGCTGTCCCGCCTCTTTAAGTCAGAGCATCAAACCGATAAACATGTCGTGAGCTAGCTAACCAATTTATCATGTAATTTACTTAGAACTTAGAGTAGGTATGTCTCTCTGTGTCTGATTGTTGGTTTGTCTTTCTAGTTTAGCTAGCTAAGTTAACTAAGTTGTAGTTAGCTAGGTGTAGTTAGCTAGCATAGTTATTGCAGAAAGTTGGCTAACAGAGGGTCTTCATTTTATTTTTTAGTTTCCTCCTCTTGGTGTAGTGTGCTGTTCATTTTCATAATGGCATTTGTGAGTGCAGTTTTGGAGGAGAGATGACAGAAAACGCGTTGCACTTTCACCTGCCACCGTCTTATATACAGTCTGCAACACGCATTTTACTGACGGCCGTTTTACCAATGCATCGGTGGAGGCACCCACCACACCCCACGCGTAAAGTTAGCGCACCATAAAACGTAGTGGGAGATACTGTGTGCAGTGCGTGACAGGACCATCGACTGTATGATTGATAATAGCTGATATGCGCACATTAGTTTCTATCATAGGTAAGTAATAGCTACTCCTGCCAGACAGTAAAGTGTACTAAACTTTACAGTGTAGTGATGTTAACACAGCATATCGTTAGTGCACACTCCAGCCGGTCAGTTTTTGGTTGTCATAATAATGTATTACGTCCGACTATTAATCACACCCCCATTCTCTTTGTTTGAGAAAGAACATTAACCAAAAACGGCAGTTAAAACTGGCTTGAGGCTTTAAGAATGGTTTCAAACATTAGAATGTTAATGTTACCGCCAAAATAAAATTTGGAAACTCAACAGGAAGAAAAGAAAATGTTTGTCAAGGTGAGAATTCCTCAGAAAAAAAGAAGTTGTTAAATTTATAACATAAATCAGTCTTAACTTTCACATTAGTATTTACCACTTTGGATCATTTATGCACACTCGTCTTATAGTTGCAGTATTTCCCACAGCACATGAAGGCAGCATAGTTCCACAGTTCTCTCTCCATCTGCTTGTGTTCCCTCGTCTTCTTTCCTGACACAGTGCCTCTGTCTGCATGTGGGAGGGTGTTGATGTACAATTAGTGTGTTAAGGCCACTCTTTCTCAATGTGGTCTCATTCTGTCACCACTTTTTCAGTGGTGTGTGTGTGTGTGTGTGTGTGTGTGTGTGTGTGTGAGAGAGAGAGAAGTGGGTAGCAGGTGACCAGCATAACCACACCTGTTGTTAATGTGATGGAGTATAATCTTAGATAGCTAGCTGTATAGAGAGATATATATAGAAGACCCCATTTATAGCACAATGAACACATACATGATGAATGGGATGTGGTTTGACAACATAGAAGTTGTCTGTGTCTCACACACACTTGCTCATATCTGCTGGTCTGTGAGTGTGTGTGTATTTCACTTAATTTTTGGGGTTACTTCCTCATGTTTTCTATCATCTTTCTCCCCTCACAGTCTAAATTACACTTCACAGATTAGTTCCACAGTAATGCTTCTGCCACTTGGGGAAGTTTGAGAGTGTGTGTTTGTCGGGGGGGTGGGGGGGGTGGGGGGGGGGTGGGGGGTAATCTTGGTAAAGAATGGGATTCCCCTAATTTGAGTAACATTGCTCAAGGGCTCTTGAATTTTCATTCATCACACATTTATCACACTGTGCCAAGGACAAGTTGAATAAAGGAAAATGGCTCACAGTTCAAGCTGTCTCTCACTTGCACAATTACAAACACACACAGACACACTCTTAAACTGTCATGGGGGTTGAGTGTGTGTGTCCGCGTGCAAGTAGCTCAGCTCAGTTCATTAATCTGGTCTTTGTTGTGTCAAGGCAGACCTAATTAGATTACATTATACACACTTATTCAAGGCAACCAAGTAGGAAGCATATGTTGCAATATGGTATGAGCACACAAACACACACATACAAACGCAGGGATAAAACAGACAAGACACCAAACACGGCAGATTAAGACCTCTTAACACGTTTGTCAAATGCCTCTGTTGCCACCAGAAGGGAGATTTGATGTGACCATGAAACACAGATTCTCGCTCATTTCCACAGGGTCAAAAAGCCGTCGAGACGGCGCAGACTCACAGTCACAAGAGGCAGAATGATCAACACTGAATGGCTGTAAATACATCACACTTCATATCATTCAGCTATCATCTTGTCAAGTCGGAATCTGGGTTATTCTGATGACGTCAGTCATCCCTTCTATCTCTCTACTGTCTTTCCTGTAACTAAAATAAATAATAAATAAATATTTAGGCTTCTGCTGTTCCAGAAGGCCTGATATACTGCAACAACGCCTTACATTCAGGAGGTTAATGACACTGAGAACTTCAACCTCTTCTGATCACCAACCACTGGAGCAGCTGGCCTCAAGAAGTTCAAATTTCTGTCATTTTTGAGATTGTAGTGGTGTTGTAGAAATGGAGTACATCATATTCAAACCCTATTTACAGTATGTTATTAAGTTGAATGATACACCGTGGTGAATACTTTGATGTGGAAAAATTCTAAACTATTAATTTGAATTGTTGCAGTTTGTCTTTATCATTTCTCCAGTTTCTATAATTACTATTAATATTATGGTAACACTTAGGCTGCCGATTCATGCCCTTGCCTCATCAACACCTCACATAAAATTGTTGGCGGCCATTTTGTCAAACAACTTTGTGGGTAAAGAAAGATGGACACCTAGGAAACTAAAGACCCAGATATTTTTCTTAGCAATTTGTTGAGACCAAAACAGAGCTAAAAGGTGACTTTTAGTTACTTTTGTCAAGGTGGCTATAAACCTAGCTTCAGATGAATGCTAACATTGCTGTGCACTAACTGTGCAATACTAATACTATACAGTACAGGTGCTGGTCATCAATATCATCAAAAAGTTGATTTATTTCAGTAATTCCATTCAAAAAGTGAAACTTATATAATGTATACATTCATTCCACATAGACTGATATATTTCCAGTGTTCATTCCTTTTAATTTTGATGACTATAACTGACAACTAATGAAAACCCCAAAATCAGTATCTCAGAAAATTAGAACATTGTGAAAAGGTTCAATATTGAAGACACCTGGTGCCACACTCTAATCAGCTAATTAACTCAAAACACCTGCAAAGGCCTTTAAATGGTCTCTCGGTCTAGTTCTGTAGGCTACACAATCATGGGGAAGACTGCTGACTTGACAGCTGTCCAGAAGACGACCATTGACACACAAAAGGTCATTGCTAAAGAGGCTGGCTCTGTTCACAGAGCTCCGTGTCCAAGCACATTAATAGAGAGGCGAAGGGAAGGAAAGGATGTGGTAGAAAAAAGTGTATAAACAATAGGGATAACCGCACCCTGGAGAGGATTGTGAAACAAAACCCATTCAAAAATGTGGGGGAGATTCAGCTGTAGCTGGAGTCAGTGCTTCAAGAACCACCACGCACAGACGTATGCAAGACATGGGTTTCAGCTGTCGCATTCCTTGTGTCAAGCCACTCTTGAACAAGACACAGCGTCAGAAGCGTCTCGCCTGGGCTAAAGACAAAAAGGACTGGACTGCTGATGAGTGGTCCAAAGTTATGTTCTCTGATGAAAGTAAATTTTGCATTTCCTTTGGAAATCAAGGTCCCAGAGTCTGGAGGAAGAGGAGAGGCACAGAATCCACGTTGCTTGAAGTCCAGTGTAAAGTTTCCACAGTCAGTGATGGTTTGGGGTGCCATGTCATCTGCTGCTGTTGGTCCACTGTGTTTTCTGAGGTCCAAGGTCAACGCAGCCGTCTACCAGGAAGTTTTAGAGCACTTCATGCTTCCTGCTGCTGACCAACATTATGGAGATGCAGATTTCATTTTCCAACAATAATCGGCACCTGCACACAGTGCCAGTTACCAGTACCTGGTTTAAGGACCACGGTATCCCTGTTCTTAATTGGCCAGCAAACTCGCCTGATCTTACCCCTATAGAAAATCTATGGGGTATTGTGAAGAGGAAGATGCGATAGGCCAGACCCAACAATGCAGAAGAGCTGAAGGCCACTATCAGAGCAACCTGGGCTCTCATAACACCTGAGCAGTGCCACAGACTGATCGACTCCATGCCACGCCGCATTGCTGCAGTAATTCAGGCAAAAGGAGCCCCAACTAAGTATTGAGTGCTGTACATGCTCATACTTTTCATGTTCATACTTTTCAGTTGGCCAACATTTCTAAAAATCCTTTTTTTTGTATTGGTCTTAAGTAATATTCAAATTTTCGGAGATACTGAATTTGGGATTTTCATTAGTTGTCAGTTTTAATCATCACAATTAAATAAACATTTGAAATATATCAGTCTGTGTGTAATGAATGAATATAATATCCAAGTTTCACTTTTTGAATGGAATTACTGAAATACATCAACTTTTTGATGATATTCTAATGATATGACCAGCACCTGTACAGTAAGTGAGGAGGGCGTGTGCGTGCCTGCGTGTGTGTAGGTGTGCACGTGCCACCAGCTTTTCAGATCTGGTCATGGCTTTCAAAATAAAAGCTTGAACACGATGGTGTTTGCAGGATTTGCTAACGTTTGAGGATACTATAAGTGTAATGTATGTTTCAGAAGATATAACACACATGCTCCATTGACACATTTTGGAGAAATTGTACTACACATTTTAAAGACAGCGCTTTTGTTAAAGCACTGAGCATAGACTGAACAGGCTTTAGAGAGGCACACACTCAAACTTGCATTCATCTTTTCAAAGAACTGATTTTGCCATTTTAATTTTTCACCGCATGTGGTACATATTTGGGCTTGCAAACACTAAAACACATTTTAACATTAAAAACAGGCAGCATTTTCTTAATGCCTGTCACGGCCAAAGGGACCCTATTTTGAAGATTAACCGGAAGTCACGTCGTTTCATCTGGCTAGCAGCTAGCTTGGCGCCTCCTCCACGCCCAGCATCACTCTCCTCCCGTCCGACAAGAAGACACATCTACGCCACAAAACGACGAGCACAACTAACGTTACGGGACATTTTGGAAACGACTTGTCTATCTTTATTTTATTTTGGTGTCAGGTTCGTCAGCAATGAAGTCATCAAACAGTCGTCCCTCCAGAGTGGGTAGAAACCCTTTCGTCCACGAGCTGAAATTCACCATGACAGAGAAAATAAAGGTAAGACAATTACAAGATAACGAATGATAAATCAATTACCTACAGTTAAACAACACCCATAATGTTAAAGCTACTGCCAGGTGCCTCGTGTATGTTGTGTACCTCGAGATTTGCCACTAAAGTTTACCTACAATGTTTAGGTTGAAAGCCACTTCTATGATGTCCCGTTTTGCGGGCCAGTTAAGCTCTGCTGATATAATATGTAAAGTTTCTGTTACATAAAACATTCTTCAGACTTAAGAGGAGCGAAAGGAAATATTCTGACTGTCCAGTTCCTCAGTGTTGTCCTGGTTATAGTCAGTGATAATGGTTCACCCTTATGTGGTCCTTTTTAAAGGTTGACACCAAAGAAAAAACACGTGTTCATTAAAGCTCCTACATGCTTACTGCACAGCAAGCTGCTAGTTCACCTCACTCGTCTTAACTTAGTAGGGTGTTTATATTGTCCTCTGTGTTCTTCAAGGGCAACCATATAGATCCATGGTTAATCTTAGACTGACTTCAGATTTTATTGTCAGAGGAAACCCCAACTGGAAATTACTCTTTTAAAATTTGAACTATCAACTGTTTAGCCCTCCTTGTCAGTATTCAGAGTAACAGCTGGTCAGTTCTTGATTTGTCTCAGATTTAGGAAGGAAATAAATAGCTTACAGTTTTGATTTATCATTTTTTTTTGGTCAACAGTTTTACTTGCCAGCCATACTACCGCATTGTAAGTCAAGTTTTATCTGAGACTTGTGCTTTCATGAAGCGGGTCAGGAAGTAACCAAACATTTTCTTCAGGATGGATCTGAGAATCAAGCCAGTGTTGAATCTTGGCTGACCAAATTTGCATGTCAAACGCTTTGCATTTGACGCATTTTATTTTTAATAACGCGCCTTAACGACAATGGGAAGCATGAATTGCACTCTAAACAAATGAAACCCTGCTTTTTTTTTATTTTTTACATGCTGACATGCTGAACAGGGTGACACACACTCAACTTCCTCCCACAGTCTACACTTCTCTGTTTCTAGCTGTTTCTTTTGACTCATCCAATTGAATGTTCACACATACAGGCACACAGCATTTACACTTGGGTTTTGGCACCTATGGTTAGCACAGGAGTAAACAAGCTAGCCCCTAGCAAAGTTTCATGTGGACTTGGATAGTCCTCGTTAGTGGATCAGTTGTCAGGATGGCATGGCAAGAGTGACAATCTGCTTGAAATCGATGGTTTCTCACTGCTGGAGGAGGACGGTCTTGCTGAAATGCCTCCTCATCAGTCAACCAATGGATCAATGTTCTCATGCTTAGTGATTGGTGGGGTCTGCTGACAGAATGACTGTCCTGGGGACACACTGCTAATGTGGTCCCATTGACCTGAACTAAATGAGTCATTTCATCATCATTTGTGCAAATAGAGAACTTTTTTTATTGACGGATTGCAATAAAGGTGAGATGAAGCATTTCCAATTATTATATTTTCAATATTATTTTCTAAAGATATCCCCTGAAACAAAAATGTCCTCTGCTCTGCCCGATCAGGTTTATCTGTTTCTCCATAGCTCCAGGGGCCCAGAGGTGCTTGCTTCCATTCAGAGCAAAATACACAAAGCACAAGGCTCAGGATATTGGACTTCGTGTTTGCACTTATGGTTCCCAACAATTGCGTAGCACTGAGAAAAATGGTAAACCCCTGCCCCTTTGCCTTTTTGGGATTGCATGCTTTCACCGCAGTAAACCATGCCTCTAAGCTTGGCTTTGTGAAGTACCTTCTAGCCACTTAAATTTGGCTGGCTGAATGCTGTAACAACACTTTTTCCATTGTTGTTCCTGCTGGAAGAATGTGTTTTATTAGTACATGACTGAGTTTGCAGTAGATTGTAAACAGTTGTGCGCAGTTACCAGATAACCGCGGCCGTCCAGTGAATGTAAACTGGACCATGTGTGTCTCCGTGTCTGGTTCACAACTCCCACTGCCTGCTCCTAATGTGGCAGTGAACTGTGTTTTTCCACTTCACACACGTGTGGACCCACATAGTCCCATGCAAACGAACGTTTCCTTTCTACAGTGAGGAAAATAAGTATTTGAACACCCTGCTATTTTGCAAGTTCTCCCACTTAGAAATCATGGAGGGGTCTGAAATTGTCATCGTGGGTGCATGTCCACTGTGAGAGACATAATCTAAAAAAAAAAAATCCAGAAATCACAATGTATGATTTTTTTAAACTATTTATTTGTATGATACAGCTGTAAATAAGTATTTGAACACCTGAGAAAATCAGTGTTAATATTTGGTACAGTAGCCTTTGTTTGCAATTACAGAGGTCAAACGTTTCCTGTAGTTTTTCACCAGGTTTGCACACACTGCAGGAGGGATTTTGGCCCACTCCTCCACACAGATCTTCTCTAGATCAGTCATGTTTCTGGGCTGTCGCTGAGAAACACGGAGTTTGAGCTCCCTCCAAAGATTCTCTATTGGGTTTAGGTCTGGAGACTGGCTAGGCCACACCAGAACCTTGATATGCTTCTTACAGAGCCACTCCTTGGTTATCCTGGCTGTGTGCTTCGGGTCATTGTCATGTTGGAAGACCCGGCCTCGACCCATCTTCAATGCTCTAACTGAGGGAAGGAGGTTGTTCCCCAAAATCTCGCAATACATGGCCCCGGTCATCCTCTCCTTAATACAGTGCAGTTGCCCTGTCCCATGTGCAGAAAAACACCCCTAAAGCATGATGCTACCACCCCCATGCTTCACAGTAGGGATGGTGTTCTTGGGATGGTACTCATCATTCTTCTTCCTCCAAACACGGTTAGTGGAATTATAACCAAA
>NC_060158.1:22910598-22916786 GCF_021292245.1 Micropterus dolomieu | reverse complement strand
TGGAGAGGATTGTGAAACAAAACCCATTCAAAAATGTGGGGGAGATTCAGCTGTAGCTGGAGTCAGTGCTTCAAGAACCACCACGCACCGACGTATGCAAGACATCGGTTTCAGCTGTCGCATTCCTTGTGTCAAGCCACTCTTGAACAAGACACAGCGTCAGAAGCGTCTCGCCTGGGCTAAAGACAAAAAGGACTGGACTGCTGATGAGTGGTCCAAAGTTATGTTCTCTGATGAAAGTAAATTTTGCATTTCCTTTGGAAATCAAGGTCCCAGAGTCTGGAGGAAGAGAGGAGAGGCACAGAATCCACGTTGCTTGAAGTCCATGGTAAAGTTTCCACAGTCAGTGATGGTTTGGGGTGCCATGTCATCTGCTGCTGTTGGTCCACTGTGTTTTCTGAGGTCCAAGGTCAACGCAGCCGTGTACCAGGAAGTTTTAGAGCACTTCATGCTTCCTGCTGCTGACCAACTTTATGGAGATGCAGATTTCATTTTCCAACAGGACTTGGCACCTGCACACAGTGCCAAAGCTACCAGTACCTGGTTTAAGGACCATTGTATCCCTGTTCTTAATTGGCCAGCAAACTCGCCTGACCTTAACCCTATAGAAAATCTATGGGGTATTGTGAAGAGGAAGATGCAATAGGCCAGACCCAACAATGCAGAAGAGCTGAAGGCCACTATCAGAGCAACCTGGGCTCTCATAACACCTGAGCTGCACCACAGATTGATCGACTCCATGCCACGCCGCATTGCTGCAGTAATTCAGGCAAAAGGAGCCCCAACTAAGTATTGAGTGCTGTACATGCTCATACTTTTCATGTTCATACTTCTCAGTTGGCCAACATTTCTAAAAATCCTTTTTTTGTATTGGTCTTAAGTAACCACACAACATCATTGTTCCACATCTTACCATTAGGACTAAACGTTGAACTGTTGCCGGTGTTCTGACGATCTATGCTGCCTTGCCGAAAAATGCTTACATTGCGCAAATCAATAGACTCGACTCTACTCGGCCCTGCTCCGTTTTCCATTGCAGATAGTACCCAGAGATAGTACATAGCTTGTCGTCATAGCGACGCCACACACAACTGCCGCGACATAATGTTCAATGCGACACACACACCAGCTCTTAAAATATATCTACGGTTAAAATGTTTCAACATAACTGAGATTGTAAAGACAGATAAGCGGTATGAAAACCTTCCAGCTGTGTTTTCCTCTGCCAAAAATATTCAAGCACATTTTTGTTCCGCCTTCACTTCTCGTAAAACTGTCAATATTCGAAATCTACACAGCTGATTTCTCGCCTCAAAACTTCTCAGAAGTGGATTTAGTGATGAAATTCCATAAAACTTTCTGTTGCTGGCCTCTGTCTGGTGCAGCAATGATGATGCAGTGAATAGTGAATATTCTCTCTGTCCAATGCTAAAGCTGTTTTCAAGTTACATTTTAGTATCCCTCAGCTCGCTTGGAACCTCGACAGAGGTGAGGTGATACGAAAAAAAGTACCTGGAAGCAGGTACAGGTACAACATTTCTACGATGGAAACCCAAACAAACGTGAGTCGAGCCAAAGGGGCTCCGCTCAGACTAGTTTGGTTTGAGGGCGTGCCTGACCCGATAGCTGCTTGGCAAGCTTTATGACGCATTTTCATTGTGACATCACAAGTAAAGGAAGTGAAGGGCTGGACTACAAACAAGCTGTTTTCAAGCGGTTCAGAGCAGAGCTTTCTGTGGGAGATGGGAACTCCCTTTGGGCTGGACTTTCGGCTTTTTCACTTTGCAAACCTGTTACATGCACAAAAAAGATATATAACTCAATAAAGGATAAATAAAACATAATACTACCTCTTTAATACATTGCATCTGCTGCATATATTTGCATCTGTGAATAAATGTAATGTAATACATTCTCAAAACCCAAGTAAGTATTGAATGGGGACAAAACGCATATTTTTTGTGTCATTTCTACTCTCTAGTGGTCACAAAATTGCCTCTTGCAGCTTTTATTTAATGTATGTTTTTTTTTGCTATAAACAATTGTTGAATGGATGGATTCTTGAAAAAGATTAAAGTCAACAGCTAAACGGTACTTACAGTTCTGACCATAATAACAGCATTTTAATCAAAACAATCAAAGCATTACTGACCCGCATGGAGTTTTCTTTTTGTATTCTACAACATGATTAAAACATGAGAATCTCTCTTTTTAGAGGTCGCTTGACAGAGCATATATGTGGAGAATATTTTGGTAGCTTGAGAGTTAATGTGCAGCAGGACATGATAATGTGTGTATCATTATCATTATCACTGTCATTATTGTCATTACATTTGCCGGTTGGATAGTGATTCTGTATGAATTTCTCACCATGTTGCTGTCTCCACAGTGATTGATTTCCCTGTTCTGCACTCTTTCTGAAAATATTCCATAAAATCCAGCTGTGAATCCTGAGTAAGTCCATTAAGTTTTCACACATATAGCTAATCAGATTTTTACAACAAGTTCACTGTTGCATTCCGGGATTTTCAAAATTACACCAAAAGCCTGGAGGGGGTGCAACTGACAAGTCGAATTACATGAAATATAGGGAACCCAGGTGTCCTTGTTGTAATAATGTGCCCTCAGGGCCATCAATGAGCCTTTTCATTTAAGTACTGACAACATCATGCGTGCCTCAATCAAAGCAAGGCAACACACTGTAAACAGCCCAAATTGCATTTATGTTGCCCTGCTAGGGATGCTAATATTGGTCTGTTTGCTGTATGGTCATTCGGTCCAAATGTTGCATAGATCAGTGGTTCTCAAAGTGGGGTCCAGGGACCCCCAGGGGGCCTTGAGGAGGTTCCAGGGGGTCCCCAGCAAAAAGGGTAATAATTTATTTTCACTGTAATTCCATCCATAACTAACATACTGACATAACGTATGCTTACTTTGGTCATGGGTTTCATACACTTCCTGTAATAAAACATCTAAAAACAAAAATCCTATCAGATAGGGGACCCTGGGCAAAATCTTACCAAATGGGCATCCGTGGTCCAATTTGTGTCAGTTTAGGGGTCCTTGATGTGAAAAAGTTTGAGAAAAACGTTGTGCAGATCCCCAGACCAGGTTTGGTACAGCCTTTCATCTGGACTTCATCAGGATGAACTGTGATAACTTTGGTGGTTCCCTAACTTTTAATCTGGCACCATCTTTAGGTCAAAGGTCCGCCTCAGCTGTTTAGTGCATAATGGCAAGTGTTAGCACGCTAACTCACTAAACTAAGATAGTGACCATGACGAACATTTTCTATTAAACATCTGTTAAACGTCAGCATTTTAACGCTGTTATAGTGAGCATTCCAACAGGCTAATGTTAAAATTCAGTTCAAAGCACTGTTGTGCCCTCATACAAGCTCACAGAGCCGCTAGCACTTTTGTGAAGTCTGTTCACTTTGTATAAGTTTTACCACAGGGTGCGTCCATTATTCAGTGGGTATAATGTGTTTGCTGCTTTGCTGATGGCTGACTGTAATTTTCAGTGCTCTGGGACAGAGGCCTGTTGCCTTTATTTTCACCCTGGATAACATCACCACTGAGCTATTATCAGAAAATGTAAAGCCTATAGGTTCTAAAGATGACCTTCAGCAGTGTTTATCATCATCAGATACGCTGTATGCTTGGCTTTAGCATACAGACACTCTTTCTCCCTCTGTCTGGTTAGCGTGCTAAGAGGAAACTATGTGAATTTGACACATTGAAGTGGCACGGCCATTTTTCACACTTCACAGAGCATCACATGTAGTATGGCAAGAGGGCAGAGAGGGAGCCTGGTGAGGCAGAACGGGAGTCGAAATGAAAGAGAGAGAAATGAAAGCTGGGAGGAAGAGAGGAATATTGGGATTTTGGTTCGTCAGATCTTATTTTACTCCCACCGCCGACACACACACACACACACACACACACACACATACAGGCGCTGTCGCTCTCAAACTTTCACTCGTTATCAGCTCTCTCCTTCCCCCCTCCGTTTGAAGCACCGATCTCTCTTCCTCCCACACTCTCTCTGTCTCCCGAGGTTTCTCCTTCCTGACTTTGTTTCTTCTTTCCTCATCCTCCCCATCCTTCCCCCCGTATGTGTATGTGATTTTCCTGCCCGCCTTTTTATCTCGTCACCGGCTGCTGGATGGATTTTATTCTCTTTCCATCCACGCTCTGCTGCTCTTCTTGGTTTTGCACAGCTGTTACAACCCCTCTCACACACTCACGTTCGCTCACTCACACACACACTTGCTGACAAACACACTCTAGTTCTTCCTCTCTTCTGCTAACTTCACACACGCTACGGTTTCTCTCTTATGTAAAGTTGTAATTCTCTTCATTTTTCTGTACCCTGCAAACACACACACACACACACACACACACACACACACAAACACATACATTGTCTTGAGTCATATACCACCTCTCTCCACATAGGCTAATCTCACACATCACAATTCTCACATTTCCACTCGCTCTGATAGGTACAGCACACACACACACACGCACACACACACACACACACACTTTAACCCGCTAGCTCTCCCCAACACAGGCATTGGTACACACCCTCGCTCCTCTCTCTCTCTCCTTTCTCCCTCCCAGTTATACACACTCTCTCTCTCTCTCTCAGTCCTCATCTGCACCTCAGCAGAGTAACATGTTGCCTCGTCGCAGCTACAGCGCCGTGCGGTAAGCAGAGGCTGCCTGCTCTCCATCCGACTGGCCAAATATAAAGAGCAAACAAGAAGGAGAAGCAAGAGGAAGGGAACTGAAGTCTCATCTCTCCTCTTTGGTGTCTGGCCACTTCTGCTGAGAGGAAGAGGAGGAGGTGGAGGAGGAGAAGGAGGAAGATCCGTTTTCACACCGTCCTGACTCAGTTTGTCACATCAAGCAGAAGGAGCGGCAGAGGATGCAAGGGAAAGCAGATGAGGTGAAAAGTTGTCTCTCCCTCACTCAGCTGTCCATGCATCGCACACAGCTGAGCAAACTTTTTTAAAACCAAGAGGAGGAGGAGGTGGACTTTTTAAGCGTGAGGAGGAAAGGGAGTGAAAGCATCCCTCAGCACGTGTTTTGGTCAGTAAGAAAGCAGGGCCGTCCTTCTACAGGAAGCTACCCATGTGGCAGGAGGCTCTGTGGACCCACGGACGCTACTTGCTGGAGAAGAACGATGGCGGCGAGGGTGCCGAGGGGCCCGAGGGCCTGGGAGACGGGTGCCCGGGTTTCCAGGGCGAGGTGTGCGTGGAGGGCGAGAAGCCCCAGGACTGGCTCTATGAGTCCTACTACAGAATGAGCCAGCAACATCCGCTGATCGTGTTCCTGCTGCTGATCGTCATGGGAACCTGCCTCGCGTTGCTGGCGGTGTTCTTCGCTTCAGGACTGGTGAGTGAGTGTGTGCATGTGTGTGTGTGTGTGTGTGTGTGTGTGTGTGTGTATGTTTGTCTACTTAGTGTAGTTTCATCTAGTTAATATATAAAAGACAGCACATCAGGAAATGTTACTACTGTTGTTCTTATCACAACAGTTTCACAGTAGTAACAACCTAATCTGTGGCAGTTTGTGACATTTACATGTTTTGCTCTCTTAGCATCAGAAATCACTTCTTTCTTCATATTTAAAATTAATAGAACAAGAAGTTGGCACTTAAAGGAATAGTTTGACTTTTTGATAAATACGCTTATTTGGTTTCTTCTGGAGGGAGAGATAAAAAGATAACATTCTCATGTCTGTTCAATCATTATGAAGCCGGAGCCGGCAGACAGTTAGCTTAGCATAAAGACTGGAAACAAGCTAGCCTTGCTCTCTCTGACAGTTCAGAAGCCCTTCTACAGCTCATTAATTAACATTAACATGTTACACCTCATGTGTTTAATCACTTCAACAAAACAAAGCGTAAAACAAAGCAAATACCGGCAAGCGCAATTCCCCCAATATATGTTCCTTTAACATGAGCTGCACTAAAGCCAGCACAAAGAAAACTTAAAAAAGACAACATACAGTATGGCACACACGGAGTGTTTGTGTTTTGACTTAAATGTGTCACCATAGAAATTCAAGTATGTCACTGTAATTACTTTATTTTGGCCCTCCACCCCAAACCCTCCTTCTTTGTCTCGTTCCACTTCTCCACTTTCTCTGGTATGAGCGATAACCAGAGTTGCAGTC
>NC_060158.1:22894922-22910498 GCF_021292245.1 Micropterus dolomieu | reverse complement strand
ACACATACATTGTCTTGAGTCATATACCACCTCTCTCCACATAGGCTAATCTCACACATCACAATTCTCACATTTCCACTCGCTCTGATAGGTACAGCACACACACACACACGCACACACACACACACACACACTTTAACCCGCTAGCTCTCCCCAACACAGGCATTGGTACACACCCTCGCTCCTCTCTCTCTCTCCTTTCTCCCTCCCAGTTATACACACTCTCTCTCTCTCTCTCAGTCCTCATCTGCACCTCAGCAGAGTAACATGTTGCCTCGTCGCAGCTACAGCGCCGTGCGGTAAGCAGAGGCTGCCTGCTCTCCATCCGACTGGCCAAATATAAAGAGCAAACAAGAAGGAGAAGCAAGAGGAAGGGAACTGAAGTCTCATCTCTCCTCTTTGGTGTCTGGCCACTTCTGCTGAGAGGAAGAGGAGGAGGTGGAGGAGGAGAAGGAGGAAGATCCGTTTTCACACCGTCCTGACTCAGTTTGTCACATCAAGCAGAAGGAGCGGCAGAGGATGCAAGGGAAAGCAGATGAGGTGAAAAGTTGTCTCTCCCTCACTCAGCTGTCCATGCATCGCACACAGCTGAGCAAACTTTTTTAAAACCAAGAGGAGGAGGAGGTGGACTTTTTAAGCGTGAGGAGGAAA
Source organism: Micropterus dolomieu (assembly GCF_021292245.1). Classification (NCBI taxonomy): domain Eukaryota; kingdom Metazoa; phylum Chordata; class Actinopteri; order Centrarchiformes; family Centrarchidae; genus Micropterus; species Micropterus dolomieu. The sequence goes on along the minus strand of NC_060158.1, from coordinate 22,909,847 downwards.
GGGAGTGAAAGCATCCCTCAGCACGTGTTTTGGTCAGTAAGAAAGCAGGGCCGTCCTTCTACAGGAAGCTACCCATGTGGCAGGAGGCTCTGTGGACCCACGGACGCTACTTGCTGGAGAAGAACGATGGCGGCGAGGGTGCCGAGGGGCCCGAGGGCCTGGGAGACGGGTGCCCGGGTTTCCAGGGCGAGGTGTGCGTGGAGGGCGAGAAGCCCCAGGACTGGCTCTATGAGTCCTACTACAGAATGAGCCAGCAACATCCGCTGATCGTGTTCCTGCTGCTGATCGTCATGGGAACCTGCCTCGCGTTGCTGGCGGTGTTCTTCGCTTCAGGACTGGTGAGTGAGTGTGTGCATGTGTGTGTGTGTGTGTGTGTGTGTGTGTGTGTGTATGTTTGTCTACTTAGTGTAGTTTCATCTAGTTAATATATAAAAGACAGCACATCAGGAAATGTTACTACTGTTGTTCTTATCACAACAGTTTCACAGTAGTAACAACCTAATCTGTGGCAGTTTGTGACATTTACATGTTTTGCTCTCTTAGCATCAGAAATCACTTCTTTCTTCATATTTAAAATTAATAGAACAAGAAGTTGGCACTTAAAGGAATAGTTTGACTTTTTGATAAATACGCTTATTTGGTTTCTTCTGGAGGGAGAGATAAAAAGATAACATTCTCATGTCTGTTCAATCATTATGAAGCCGGAGCCGGCAGACAGTTAGCTTAGCATAAAGACTGGAAACAAGCTAGCCTTGCTCTCTCTGACAGTTCAGAAGCCCTTCTACAGCTCATTAATTAACATTAACATGTTACACCTCATGTGTTTAATCACTTCAACAAAACAAAGCGTAAAACAAAGCAAATACCGGCAAGCGCAATTCCCCCAATATATGTTCCTTTAACATGAGCTGCACTAAAGCCAGCACAAAGAAAACTTAAAAAAGACAACATACAGTATGGCACACACGGAGTGTTTGTGTTTTGACTTAAATGTGTCACCATAGAAATTCAAGTATGTCACTGTAATTACTTTATTTTGGCCCTCCACCCCAAACCCTCCTTCTTTGTCTCGTTCCACTTCTCCACTTTCTCTGGTATGAGCGATAACCAGAGTTGCAGTCATAGAGCAAGACCAGAGTTAACTTTATTTCTATAATGAACTTTATCGATAAAAAATTACATTTCAGGTCCAGTGTTTCAGAATAAAGGCCGGGGGCGCATTACAGAAAGTTCCTATCTTAAGTCTTAAGTTAAGCTAGGAAGAGTCTAAGATAGGATTTTTCTCAATTTGGTGTTACAGAAGCAAATCCTAACTAACTTTAGGAATCCCATCTCATCTTACTTCATCTTATCTTATCTCAGGTTAGGAGATCCTAAATACTCAATCCAACCTCGGTTATCAACTTTTATGTCTGTTACCTAGCAACCGATGCCTCTTTACTCATCTCGCCGAGCTAAACAGCTTTCAATCGCTATTTTTTTGGTATTTTTTTTAATGAAACATACACATTGTTGAACTTCAAGTCAGATGAACTAGAGGTGTTTGTAACTTGTGTCGAGAAAACCAGAACCTCCAAATAACGCTTAACTCGGGAGAGAGAGTGGGCTAAAATAGCAGACACAGTCTCTGCCACATATCCGGCATCCAGCAGAGCGCTGATGTTGTAGAAAATAAGTCCATTTATAAGTGATATGAAGACACAGGCAACTGTTGTGTCCAAAGAGCAGATGAAACCGCTGGTGGCTCCTCCTGTGCTCCCTCACTGACCCCGGCAGAAGGCTACTCTTCTCGGGAAAGCTAGGCTATAATAATGACGGTAAAAAAAAAATAGGCCTAATAGCCTAATTATAAAGGCTGCTGGCTAACGTCATCATGTTTTTTATGTATTTCTTGAATTTAACGATCTCCTCCTATCAAAGACTTAGGATCCTTTTGTTAGGCTACATCAAGCCTTTACATTATGTCACATAATGATACATTATCTAGCGTTACATCGGCTACAGCCTTTCTACTAACGAGTGTTTTGACATCAAACACATCGGTAGACTCAATCAAGTTCCGCCTGTTGACATTTTGTTAAAGCAATTAAAGAGCAACCATGTGGATTAAATGAGTTAGCAAACACTACCTGGTCGAAAAGTAAAAGTTAGGACAGCAGTTCTCCTAAAGTTAGGAGAGTTTATGTAAGATTTTACGAAGTTAGGATGCTTCTGTAATACACTTTTCTTATCTAAAGTTAGGAAAGGAATATTGACTTAGGAACTGTTAATCTGTAATGGACGTTTTCCTAAATTAGTTCTTATGCCTTATTACCATGTTTACCAAGCAGTTAGGATAGGGCCTGCCGGTTGGGAAGGTTGTTTTTAATGTGGAATGCTGCATATTTTATTACAGCTCCACAAAAGATTCTGCGTTGATACATCAGTGTCAGGTAGAGGCCTTCTTGTCAGGATCACAGAAGAGTGTTAGAATAAAGGGAAAGTTTTGGTTTCGGCACGAGACTGAATGAGTCAGGGAGGCCCATGTACATATATATATATGTGACAACAAAAGAGGCCATGAAGCGGCACTTCAGATTACAACGCTGGGTTTGCAGAGTGGATCAACAACGGGATGAGAGTTTAGTTCGCAGCTGTGTGGGTGTTGGTGCTTTTGTCAAGTGAAAAGTGTTGTTTTGGCCACAAACACTCAACCACAAACACAAGCTATTGTCTCTCAAGTGCTGCTTTTGTGTTTTTATGAAATAGCTGTACAAAAGGATGCCCACTCATTGCTGTGTTGTTGTTTCGAAATGATTGTTTTGCTGCTATATGTCCAGGACAATCTGTAGACTTTATGCTTTTCTCTCTGTGTGCGTCACGTGCTTTCCAAGTAGCGCCTGGAGGCCAAGGGCAAAACTCAGTCAGACACTGGGTTGGACCAACTGGGTTGGAGAGGTAGATGGAACCCACGCATGTCATGTGTTGCGTTCACTGTTGCTCGCTGACATGTAAACCAACATAAAGCAGGACGATATCAGGGACCTTCCAGTGTGTTTGGGAGTCGGTTTAACAATAAATATTAAGGCGAGGTCATTTTTTTACCTTTTGGAGGCAGTAGATAACTGGTCATTACAAATACAGAGGGAGACAGTTTTCCATTTTCCATTTATTGGGAGCAACGTGACACCCCAATCCCCGCTGCAATGATGCACTTGCTTTAGGCTGTCACAGAAGGCATGTTACATTCAATAAAACTCCATAACGAGGCCGTTCCCAGGAGAACCTCCAGCTAAATTGATCCCTTTACTTCTGTTTAAGACAAATCAATAGATGTTATTACCCCGACCGGTCGATTTAATCCTCCAGGTTCTCCTCTTTTTCTGAGTACGCCCTGACCCATTCTACAGCAACTTATGTGTTCAAAGGTTAAATTATTCCCATCACTCACAATGTCAATTGAAGTCTTTGTTTTTTTGGTTTTTTTTCAATTTGTTCCTATTACATGACAGACAGACCTGTCTTTACTTATGGAGCGGTTGTTCAGTGAGGCATGTATATTTATTACTGCTGGACAAAGAAGAATGGCAGGAATAAATAGAGGGTAGGTTTGGAGCTAAGGGGTCGGGCGGCGGAGGGAGGGGAGGATGTTGTTGTAAGTATTCTGGCTTTATCAGTGAGCTAGCAGAAACCCAACCAAAGCAACACTAATGCTCCTAAAATTACTGAACACACTTATCTTTCTCCTCAGATCAGGGCTGGAGTAGATGAATGTGGTGTTCTCCACATAGACTCCTCCACCCATACTGTGTGTTGATATATACGTGTGTACGCTTACATCATTTTGTGACTCTGTGTGTGTGTGTTGTTTGGGTGTGTTTGTCTGAGGAAGTCTCTCATTTCCTTCTTAGGCTTATCTGCAATTTTTTGAGAAAATAATTCTTCTTGTTCTTTCTTGATGCCTTGAAGTTGTATTTATTGGAATGTGTGTAGGTATTTGTGTGTGTGTGTGTGTGTGTGTGTGTGTGTGTGTGTGTGTGTGTGTGTGTGTGTGTGCATTTGCATGCCCAAATGTGTGTGAGTCTATACAGAAGCAGCAATTACATGGCAGTATGTTAACCTACTGACAGTTTAATAGAGCTCAACATTAAATCTCGTAATGGAACACTGGAAATCTATGAACTGGCCATAAAAGCTTATTGACATCATTGATTACATTTGTATCATTCACTTTAACCTTCATTTCAGTTCATGTTTTTGTCAGTTTATCATTTATCACATTTTTAGTCTTTGTATTTTAAGAATTTGTTGATAATATATTAATAGCGTCTGCAAACACTGATTTCGCTCCACCTCGTTGGTAGTTTGATAGACGCGGCACAGTGAGAGCAGGGAGTTTTTGTAATGATGGATCACCAATCTGTTACTTCGGGGCAGGAAGGTGAATGAATGAGGTGAAGTAGATGCTGTGACATCACTGACTGAGGTGTGGTCAGAGCTGTAACACCACAAAGCACTTGCACACATGTTTTACATGTTTTACATACAGGACTTCATGCATAAATTTTGTGTTCAGCCTGAAAAGAAACAGGTTTTTTTGCTGATTTTCCACAATCCCATTTTCATAATTTAATTTTAATTGTCAATGTCATTAAATTTTTAGATACATCAGTAATTTGCTGGTTCTTTTCACACAAAATTCCAGCTATTTTACATCCTGGGTAATAGATTTTTTTAGAGAAAGACCATGTTTTGGGTTAAAGTAAGCACTCCGTTAAGGTTAGGGGACTTTTGTTACAGTAATACACAGCTGGGAAAGGTTAGGGAACAATCATGGTAAAAATGCAAAGTGGGCTGTCGGTTGGGAATGGGACGATCAGCAGTCTCCTGTCTTAAAGTCTTAGGTTCTTTGTTGGCTCTGTCCACCCCGACCTCCTCCCTACGCAGGCATTGTTGCTTTATAATATCAGACTTTCTCCATTCTTCCTGTCATAATTACTATGGCTGCTATAGACGGGTTTCTGTGCAACGTTATCACAGACATGCGCGCGCAACCAGAAAGCAGCACTCTGTCTTTGTGTATCAGTTTATACCGCATATCTAGCTGCAGTGTTACTCAGAAATTGTAATGAGTTACTTTTTACTTATTACTCATTTAAAAAGTAACAATATAACTTTACTTATTACTGGGTATTCAAAGTAAATAGTCAAGTTACTCGTTAAGTTACAGTTACTTTCAACCACTGCACCCCAACCTTAAAAGTGACGGAAAACCTGTTCGGCAGCACAGTTTAAAAATTAATCCACTTTACTGGAACAGTAATTAACCTGAAGACTCAACAACCAGCCGAACTGAAAACACTGCAGCCTCTCAGACCAGAGGATGCTGTATCGTATAGGCTATACAGGTCCTTCCCGACATTTTAGCTGATCGTGTATTCATAACTCATAACTATCATTTTTATGAAGCATTAGGTTTTTTAATGGCACTGTCTGACTAACGTTACTGTATTGCTCATGTATTTATAAGAGAAGTCTTCAGCGCTTTTAAAAAACTCAAAAAGTTGCTAAATGGCAGTACTCAGTGTACCACAGTACAGCTCTGGAAGGAACGCCTCTCTCCCTTGTTCTTCCATTACCCTTTTGGCTAGCAGCTGACTTGAACAACATTACGTCCGGCTTCGCTTACCTGCAGCGTGGTCGCGTATATTATATCAATATTCAAATTAAACACAAACAAACAGATCCAACTCCAAGATCCAAGAATTTGCAAACTATGTGTAATCTAAAGTCTTCTGACCGACTACTAAAGCGCTCTTGCCCCCTGACTGCGCACGCATCCAGTAGTGTTTGTATACAAGAAACCTGTCTATAGGACTTTGTAATTTGGATGTAATCATATGTTGCTTTCAACAAAAAAAGTTGTAAAAAAGTTTCAGTTTGGTTAGGTTTAGGCAACAAAACTACTTGGTTAGGTTCAGGAAAAGATCATGGTTTGGGTTAAGTACCACAAGAAATGTGAGTCACGTAAGTCACACGTCGTAAGTCTCCTAAAGTCAACTTTGACTTTATTTCACACAGGACCTCTCAAACCTCAGTTTCCTAAGTGAAAGTCCTGTGTTTGACACATCCATCCACCCCGTCCACTTTCTAACTCAGACTTTCTCGCTATTTATACTAGGGCACCTGACCTCCTCCTTTGCTACCGTCATAGGACCACAAGAGGTTGCGGACTGACAATAACTGTAAATGTTGGTCGTAATAAGCTGCAGCACAGTCGACCTATACGGCCGTTTTTCTGGGTGATGACAGGCTGGTTGTTTACTGTCCCTTTAAGGTTGCAAGATGATTTTAAAGATGATTTTCCATGTGAGTTACACTTTGGATCTTTAAGCAGTGCAGTTGCCCTTATGATTTTAACCTTCCTTGGATAACTATGACCTGGATGAAATCTTCACAGACATGAGTGATTGTTGTATTATTTTATGCTGATTAGCCCTTTAAGCCTTCAAGCTAACGTTAAGATTTCCCTGGAATTCTTACTATTGATAGAATACCAACTTCCTCAGTTATAATTTCACAAGTGCCCAAATCACCATTTTCCTTCACATGTATGTTATGTATTATTTGGCCGGTGGGAATCTTTGCTTGTATGATGAGTTTCAAACTGGTTCGATCCAGTCATCAGCGCCGGCCCACTGCTGTGCCCTCTGGCATCTTTTTGTGGGATTATGAAATGACCGTTTATTCCCCTAGTACTGATGAAGCCCTCCCCTGGGGTGCTGTGATGAATGGATGTAAGATCACGCAGCTGAAGTAACAAAATCTCTCAAGAGCTATTAAATCAAAAATAATCCCAATACATAATCAGTGTTAATAAAATTGAAATGTGTTGGGTGTGGATCCACCAGAACACAATTTACTCACCTGTCAGGGCTGAAACTGTCCAAAGGATATTCATAAACGTTGGAAGTCAGAACAGAATTTTCATTTCATGACAGCAGGGCCTCTCTGAAAGCTGTTAGGACTTCAGATAAGATTATGCTTCAAACTAGTTACTAGTTATATCCCAAAAATTTGGGGCAACAATCTTTGACCTGTTTTAGCGGAGTGTGTTAACGTTCCTCACTGCGAATTGAGCACTTGAGGAAAGGTTGGGTGATTATTGATGGTTTTCATAACCAAGCTGGGAGCACATTGACAAAATCTGACAAAGAGCGCTGCTTCATCAGGCAGGAGAAAATATTAAACGGGCACCAAAATATTGGGAAGTGATTACGCGATCACAATTTTTCAACACAAGCCTCTGTACCACCTCTCCCCTTCTCCTCACTTTCTGACATAATGTATTTGGTGTGTTTGTGTCATTTCACTGCTGAATAATTAGATTACTACGTCTCATTCTGCTGCTGCTGCTGCTGCTGCTGCTGCTGCTGCTGCTATGTGTCCCTGGTCCCCATTTTTGCTCCCAGTATAATAGCTGGATAAGCCAGACTGGGCTAAAAAAGGAAATAATTGTTCTGGGTGACAATGCAGTATATTATTGCAGGCAGGCACTCCCTCTCTCTGCGCCATGTCGAGGGAAATGGCTTTAAATGGCTTCAGAAGGGTTTTAACAGGATTAGATGGCCTACAATCAGAAATGTGCACAGTACAGATGCTTCTTTTTTTTTCTTACCACAAAGTGGAGAGAGCGGCTTGCTCCCTCGCTAACCTGTCCTGTGCATGGTTATGTGTGAGCATATACTTTGTGCAAAATGTGTTTTGATGCCAAAGGAAGGGTCTTTGTCACTGATGTCCACTCAGGTATCCCTCTGGTGTTTTGAGTTTGCGGTCTTGGCTTACATCCTCATTGGGATTCAATCTGCACTCCAGGCTGAATGTATAGCTCGCGTGGCGTCAGCAGCTAGATCCCGTGAGATCCCTTCGCCAGACCCTGACTCATGCTACCTCTGCTACATCGTGCTGCTGCACTAATACACAGCAAAATGCTCTCTCCCTGCGTGTGCTCTGGCCAAACAGATTCTGCTATTCTCAAAAAAAAGCAGCTCGAAGTCAATAAACTGTCAAATCAGCCACAAATTCAAGGTTGAGTCTGTGGCGTCTTTTCCTTCTATTACATAAAAGCTGCTCAGGGAATTACATGTTAAAAGAATCAAACACATTTCTGCGCCCACTCTGATGTTCATTTTACTGTAAAATTTGCTACATCTAATCACACAGTGGCTTGCTAATTTAACATTTACAGCTGCTGGACCTGTCAGCGCTCTCATAACTTCGGAATAACTTCAAATAGTTTATGTGGGTGTCGGGTTACGAACAACTCTGTGAAAGTGAGCTTAGTGTGTGGAAGCTCTCAATCCTCTCTTTCAGCAAATAATAGTGGTTTTGCTGCTGTTCCGTCATTTCCACAGCCTGAAGAGGGCAAAACAATGTACAGAGTAGTTTATCCTTACCCTGATCACATTTGTGTGAGCATGTTTTTGGGGCGTATTTGTGTCTGATGGGATTTTTGCATATGAAAGCATTTCTCAGTCAAAATCAGAAGAGGCACCTTCATCACAGAATGTACAATTAGAAATATGCTTAGGACATACGCACATGCAGAGGTCATGGACAGGTTAGAGGGATGGAAGTGCTCTCAGGTTGAAGACACTAAGAGGAACTGAAATACGCTGCAGTCTTCTTCTGTTAACACCAATAATTTATCACAAAGATTAATCTTACTTTCCTGAATCTTACCAGATAACTGCCCAAACGTTGGTTCATGCTGTCTCCGCACTGAGAACAATTTAATTCACCCATTAACCATCCATCCTACCGTGAACGTTTGGTGAGAATATTAGTGTAGTGACTGTGAGAATGATTGAAATACGCTTTTTTTCTTTAAGGACTCGTTTTCTTTTCTGATGTGAAGTCATTTTTTCTTGAAACTACTGTGATTCTGACAGTTATGTGAGCTCACTTGCACTTGATTTTAGAAGTTTCACAAAGCAGATTGTGACACCAAGATATGAGAAAATACTTGAAAAAAGCTGAACTGCCTTCGGACTTGTTAGGATGGACAGTTTTTGCGTACATCCTCCTTAACTGGAAACCTGACATGAAAGAGAGAGGAAGAGGGTTTAGAGTAAGTTAGTAAGGTTTATTTAACATACCGCCTTTCACGGAGCAAGGTCACAAAGTGCTTCACACCAGTAAAATAAGGATGAGGAGGTGGGTGAGGGAGGTCTGGTCAAAGAGAGAAATAGTGTGTGTATGTGTGTGTGTGTGTGTGCTGACAGCTTTTAAACGCTGACTTTGACAGTGTGAGTGCAGAAGTGATGCTGTAGCACATTCCCTGGGCTTAGACTGTCTGTCTGCCAATTTGTGGTCCGTCTGTTTTTGTGTGTGTCCCTTGTTGGACCTTTCGTACTATGAGGATTGGATGTCCTCACTAGGACACAAAAATGGGAGTCTGTTTTGCTATTTTGACCCTGTCTGTTAGGTTTAAGGTTAAAGGAAAGCTTTGGCTTAAACTGATTTATAATCAGTATTTAGAACTCGTTCATGTTTCTTTGATTGTCTTTCTTTTGTCCTCACTGCTAACATGCTCCACCAAACCTGAAACAGTTTAAACCAGTAAATGCCCCTCTCTCTCTCTCTCTCTCTCTCTCTCTCTCTCTCTCTCTCCAGAATACAGAGGACCACTTGACGTTCTTGATCACGGTTCCCGCTGCTCTCTTCCTATTCCTGTCCATCTTCATCCTTGTCTGCATTGAGTCGGTCTTCAAGCGGATGCTCCGCCTCTTCTCTCTCCTTATTTGGGCCTGTCTGGTCACCATGGGTTACCTGTTCATGTTCTCAGGAGGGATCCTTAGCCCCTGGGACCAGGTAGATATATCTGTGTGTTTGTTTTATGTGTGTATCTGGATTTGTCTAAAGGAACACGCCCTCTTCTTGCACAGCACATGTGCAGTTACACCGATAATGGTGGATTTACCATCGAAAGTCTTAGTCATTTTTGAGACAATGTGTCCTTGATTTCAGGCAGAGGGAGACAAAAGCAGGAATCTCATTTCCAGCTGGCGGCTGAAATGACAACTGTGGCTAGGTAGATAATTTAGCTAATGTTAGCTTAATGAGTCGGTGGAAAACACTGTCCCCGGCTGACTTTTTAATGTTTCCATCTGACTCTTTTTGAAATGAGAATGTAAAGGGGTCTTAAATATTCAGTTGATGCTTCCTACATGGCATCATGATATGAGAAAAGATTTGGCATCCTCATCAGTTAATGATCCAGGTAGGAGACATGGAAATAAAGAAACAACATTGTGCCTTGTGAGCCCTTCTATTACAAATATGATGAAGGAGAAATGGAAGCTGTTATTTCATTCCAACATAACCCTGTTTGGATGGTTATCTTACATATCTGGACAAGCAAGACAGAGGATTGATTTATGATTGTATTATGTATTATTAGATTTTAAAATAAATAAAGTCACCATCTAAACTCTCTAAACGTATGGAGTACTGCTTTACCACAGCTCCATAGACATTGTTTCAGCATGTGGTAAATCAAAAGCTTGACAGGCCTGCCATGTCTAGTCTCGGATGCTAAGCTATGACTGGACAATCACTGTTTGGAGTAAGGGTTTATCAGCAATGGGTAATGCAATGGTTAAGAAAAACGTTCTTAAAACCCTGGAGCAGAGTGGAACAACAATTCACCAATCAAAGTACATGCAAGGAAAAATAACAAACCAACCAAATTTCTGTACCTGCAAAAACCACAAATACAGCACTTATTCATGAGGACTGGGGACTCTCAAGAGACAGATTAAAACAAGAATGGTCCAAATGGAAGTGGTCGAGGCCAAGATCTCTGACTTTAGGGTCCAAAAACTCAGACTCCAACTCTCTCTGCCCGGTTCTTTCTAATTTGAAGCAAACATAATACATAATACATGACTAAGAATAATCAACCCTTATAATTAGAGTCTGGCTTTTGACACATGCATGTGTTTTCATGTGTTCTTGTGACATATGAGTTTTTTTATACTTGTGTCTGTCAGTCTAAGATTAGCCTCTGTGTGTGTGTGTGTGTGTGTGTGTGTGTGTGTGTGTGTGTGTGTGTAAGCGCATAATTAATTCCATGCCCGACAAGTGATAATGAGACCTGATGAGAGCTGGAGGTGAGCAGATCAGCAGACAGACACATTAGTTTTCATTGCCAGACTCCTTCTCTCTCAGTCTCAGAAATCCTATTTTCTCATGCTACCGTCCTGTCTCTCCCTATTCATCAAATCCTATTTTTCTCTCCCCAGCTTCTCCACCTGCCCCCTCCTTTCCTGTTAAGACCCCCCTTTACCCACCCCACCATGTCCAAATTTACTCTCCCCCTTCTTTCCCCCCTTCGCGCTATCCCTCCCTCCTCTGGGGTGGAGATATTTTTATCATCAGCCACCTGTGAGAGCATAATCATTCTGCATTATTAATCACTCTATTCTGCTCCCATGACTCTTATACTCCTATCTATCTATCTATCTATCTATCTAGCTATTTATCTATCTATCTATCTATCTATCTCTCTGTTTTTCTGTCTCTCTGCGACATTTGTTCATGAGAAAAAAAGAGAAAGAAAGAAATAAAGACTGAAAGGAACTTGTCGGGGTGTAGAAATCCATAGAAAAGAGAACAGCTGGAATTTCAGCCCGCTCTCAGTGGGTCGGATTGATTGCGATTACTGAGAGAACAGCGTGTCTGATGGAGCACACAGAGCTAATAACAGTGAAGGTCTGAAAAATAGAGGAGAGAGATAGAAATTGTGTTCTGCTCGGTCTTACGCTTTCAACCCCTCTGCAACCACCCCAAACAGGCTTGCCTGCTCACCCTCTTTCTGCACACTCACAACAAAAATATCTTGTCCACATACAGGACAACCCGTGTCTGCCACCATCTAGCTGCATTACTCCGTTAGTCCGGGCTTTATTCAATTCTTCTGAAGGCCACAGCTCTTTCCAGAAGGCCGATTGAACCTGGTTGCCACACCTGGTGCCCCGGAATCAAGACACAGTCACATTGAGCTGTGAGTGTGTGTGTGTGTGTGTGTGTGTGCGTGTGTGAGGCGAGGGTGCTCGCATCCAAAAATGGTGCTGAGCTCATAAATGCTAAAGTGGGCAAAGAGCAAAACGTTTTTGATGGGGGTGTTCAAGCGTGCGTTTGCTTTTGTCAGAAATTCAGAGGAGGAGGGGTTGTGCGTTCAGAACAAGAAGGAGAAAAAAAAGGTAATCGAAGAAGTCAAAGTGAGATGATGGCTCCAGCCCCCATCTGGAGGTGTTTGAGGGTGTATTAGGATGCAGGCCGGAGTACTGTGGAGATGGAGTGTTTTCTGGCTGCCTGCAAGGCAGACAGAGGCAGGTGACGCACCTGAAATTGGATTGCCATTCTCAATTCCCGCAGCCACCCAAACAGACCGCACGTCACACACTCGGACTGCCGTCTGTCCTCCGTTTTTTCGTTTTTTGGGGGGGGATTTCGGGGTTAGGAGTTGAAGGTTATGGCAAAATTTACAGGACCTTCAAAACACCACATCTGCTCCGACGTCACCATCCTTCACTATGTTGGTTCCCCTGGCAACAGAAAGTCTAAGCCTACGCAAAACACCTCTGTCTGTGTTCTCTGTGTTCAGATCTTCTTTTAGAAGGAATTCGGTCAACCAAACAATCACTCATATCCAGTGTTCTCCTCGTGTTTTTGCTTCCTACAACACTACATGTCAGTGATAGGAGTTCTTCTTTGATCTTTGTATACCTGCCACTGCAAATAATGTTTGCAATGTTGACATCAGAAACACATAGCAGGTCTAACACTTGCTCAAAGTGTTGCACTTAAAAATGTAAGCCAAAAGTATTTTAATTAACATTTTTTAATTGGATATGTATAATAACGTCACACATCAGGGTCCAGGTCCAAGCAAAGTTGTTTATTAGCAAATCTGATTCACCCCAAGCTGTCACTGTCAGTAGATTCCTGTTTGCAGAGTCCCTAAACCTCAAAGGCACAGCAGATAAACAGACAGGCAGGAAGGTCAAACTGCATCGGGTGTCCCAGTTAACACTGTGACCCTTTCGTGCTGGTCGCCACCACAGCCACCACAACAGGAAGGGGTGGACTGACAGCAGGGGAAGTGCACAGGGACAAAGCAGAAGGTTAAGGCACAAGGTATTAATGAACAGCGCTGTAGGAAACACACATATGCGCAACACACAGGATCGTGCAGACACACACACGTACACACAAGGTCACAGTAAGAGGCTTTGATAGAAACCTGGAAAGAGAGGACTGATCACAGTACACGAGCAGGAAAAGCCGTCTAAATAATTTCCACAGTAAAGTTCTACACCGTCTTGTTCTTATTCCCATATGGAAGGAAATATTTGAGCAGTCCAGTCATTGTGTCATACCTCTGATGAGTTGTATTTTGTTTTCAAAGCAGCTCATCACAGGATTTAGTTGTTTGTAATGCTGAGTGAGCGGCCCACTCATGTCTAATAATTTATCTTAAGATCACCACTTTATCATTGGACCTTTTTGTGAAGAAGAGTGGGCAGCTCACTTAACTCGCATACTTGTATTCTGTATCTAGACAAAAAGCAGACAAAGTGGGAAGATACATAAATCTTTTCTTGTGATCTATATTTAGGCATTGCTTTGGTCATTTTTGGTACTTTTGCAGCACCTGTATGACCATGCATCAGCCCAGAATTGATGGACCCATAGTGCTGGTGTATGTTTTTTGCCTGCATGTTTCTTTCAAACCGTGGTTACTTTATTTACAGTATTTCTCAGTCACTTTGGTGCATTTCTCAGATCAGAATTGAAATTCTCAAAACTAACTGTTCAACCTCCACATCATCTCGTCACTTGTGCACATCATAAAAGCACTTTCTCATTGTTTTGAACAAATTGCAAATGACTTGACACACTGATGCAAATGATTATGAACAATTGTCTGCTGTTTCCTACATTATCAATTGCTTATGTCATGCTGATCACAATGAATTTTACCAGTCTCTGTTGAACAATCTTACCCCCCAAAACATCTAGGCATAAGTTCATTGCATTTGTCACTACATGCAAAATGGTTGAACACGTTATCAAAAATCAAAGTTAAAATACTTTATTCATATCCTTTGCCTACAAGTATATACTGTAGCTAAACGAAATGTTGTTTCTTAAGGTCCATAAACAAAGTAAGAATAGACCACAACAACATCACAATAGCAACACTCATACCAATACTCAATACCAGTAAACAGTAACAATACACAGTGAGCAGTAATATATATGTGTATATATATATAACGAATGTTGTTTTCCACTGAGAACAGGATAATTAATTTTCTAGTGATCACGAGGTAACAAACCATAGCTGTATACAGGGGCTGGCAGGTGCAATTACCAGTGTCACTGGTTAGTGAACTGAACTGGATAGTTCAGTTGGTAGAGCACAGGGCTCAGTTTAATTAATTTGATTCCTGTTCTTGTTGACTTTCTTTTTCTTCTTTTGTGTGTATTATCCTCTTCAGCAAATTTGTTATGAAGAGATTGAGGGGAATCCAATCACACATTTCCCGACAGCTATTTCAAAGGTTCCGAAAGTCGTCAGGAAATGTGTAACGTTACATGGATTCCCCTGAATGAGAAGGAATTTCCTCTGCCTGGGAAAGATAGGGAAATGAAAAGTCCATAGGTTGATGGATGTGGACCAAGAACACACGGAGTCCAGCACGTGCTTTACAGTAATGTGAGCATGTGAAACAGTCTTTGTTGAACAGGATTATGAAAAATATAAACGAAAAATTTAGTCTTCAGTGAGAATTGAGCACACAACCTTAAACCTATAAGTCCTATGCTCTACCAAGTGAGCTAACCAATGATACAACAAATCACACTATAATTACC
>NC_060158.1:22881766-22894822 GCF_021292245.1 Micropterus dolomieu | reverse complement strand
ACCTTTTATTTTCCTTTATACAAGACGTCATCCTTCAGTTCACTGCTGTGGTTTTTTATCCAGCACAAGTGCAGGGATAGGTGTTGTTAACAAGCTGCTACAGCTACCTATCACAAGTGTTTTATGGACAATCAGTTAATGATTTGTCCTTTTAAGAGCACCATTTTCCTCCTTCTTCCATTTTTTACTGTCACCCAGTAAGTGGGTCACGTCTCATTAAAGGGGGATTATCACTAACCTTGGGTCTGCCCTTACCTAGATATCAGCTTTCTGCACTGCTTCAATAAGAACCATTTATTTAATACTAAACATGTTCTTCTTGAAAGTCGCCATAGTCACTGGTGAAAAAACACAATTGACTACTGAGAGGCCCTGTGTGTGTGTGTGTGTGCTGTCTAACATACACTGTGCGTGTGTGTGTGTGTGTGTGCTTAAGCTCCATGCGCCAATTGGGTTTGTGTAAGTAATTATTAATGGGTCATATTATAGTTAAAGAACGTGCTCTGTTCATCTGTGAAAGAGTGCATCACACGGCTATTGCGATCAAACGCATTTCTTGGAAAATGTCTTTTCAAGTCAAATGAGCTTAGCTGTTGCTACGAAGAAAGCGCCACTGCATCCACCTGACAGAAAACCTCAAGGAAGATAAAAAAACTCTTGAGTATTTTTTTCAACAAAAGGTAATGTCACTACTCCAGTTGATTTTTAATGATGCACCGCCTTGTTTGTCATATATGTGATAGATGAGCCTTGGTCCTATACTTCCTGGCTTTGTTTTAAATCTGATGAGACGTAGTAAAAATCGACGGAGCTGCGCTATAAAAATAACGACCAGACGTATAATTTTCTAGTAGTTTGAGCAGGAAGAATATTAATTGTTTGCCACAGAGAGGTGTGCTTTGGGTCTGTCCTCTGCTTCTTCCTGTTCTAACTATCCCTTCTCTTTCTTTGCATCCTCAGCAGGGAAGGAAGGGGTCCTTCTGCTCTTTGACCTGGTTCCCAACTTCCTCCCACATCATTGTCACCAATAATCCCTGGCTGCGATTGGTCCTCACCATGACGACCACTGCTCTCATATTGGTGATGGCCGTCTTCAATATGGTGAGAAGCCGCAGGTTAAGATGTTGTAGATGTGTTTGGTCGCCTGATGTATTAGGTGATTGTGGAACAGTCTAAGTCACTGCATGTCCTAACAGTAGCTGCAATAGTACATTGGAAATAATATAATCTTTGATTATTTAATTTGATTTAAGTCATACTGAGGAGAAAAGTACTACCATTAACGTAATGCTGCTAGAGCCAAGGCACCTTTAAAATGACATTTCAACAGTAAAACATTCCTGCAAGTTATATTTTAATAAATCACTTAAACAGAGTGCTGTTATGCAAAAAAAGAAAACACACTGAATTATAGTTAATTGTTTAATATTTATAATTTATATAAAGATCCGCTTGACTGTATTTCATAGCTATAGTCTGATTATAACACCAAATGTAACACTTTCAATGATGTCCATAACTGCATAATGCAGTACTTAAGCAATATGCAATATAGAAGTTGCTATAAGCCTTCATAATACATATCATTGTTTTATAAGATGGCTGTACTTTGTAAGGTTGAGTAGCAGTAGTGTTTATAATTTATGGAAGATTTAACATGAAACGTAAAGTCTGCCATGGTAAGCCTACAGTTGTGCTTCATCAGCATTATTTATGGTCACATTACTGCTTGTCAAATTTCTTTTAAAGTTACATTATTGTCATGCGACAGAGAAAAAAAAACTGTATCAAAAGTGCAATTAATCCCCACAGCTCATGTGGTGTAGTTGTTCAAATTTGACTCACAAAAAAAGACTTAGAACATTTAACCTGTGCATCTCTGAACCATTCGATAAGAAGAACAGCTAATTGACACAGGCTACAAAACACCAGAAAATGTTTAACGTGTTTATATTTGAATCCCACATTTTTTTGATTATCTACCGTGGTCGCAGATTATTGTGACTATCCTTTTATTTATTGCTATAGGTGCTAGAGGTATTGCACCTGGTGATGCACACAGGAGGAACGCTTGTTTAAAAATGATCAGCTAAGTATCAGAATCAAAAATCTGTTTATTGCCAAGTAGGTTTTCACATACAAGAAATGTGTCTTGGTATTTAGGTGCATAACGCCCACAATAAACATAGTAAGAGAAAAAGACAAAACAAGTACTGCAAAAGAAGTTTCAGAAACAAATGGATGTGTAAAATGAAAAGCGCTGTACATGTTTAAAACGAAGAGGATGGACTGTGCAAAACAATGATTTAACAATGTGCAATTGTTCGTAGTATGAAGAATATGTGTAATTGTCTCATTTAAACAAAAAAAAGAAAAGAACCAGGGACATGTACTGAATAGAGATATTTAAATTCAGTGACCTGAAGACTTATGTTCTCTTCTAACTCAACCCTGTGAAGGTTAAAATGATAGAGGCTTTATAGGAAGTGTTGCTACACTCAGCTATATCCAGCTCTGCTGATCTCTCCAAATTATGAAAACATAATTTCACAGTTTTTTAGCCAGAGACTGGTTAATTTAGTAACTTGTCGTCAGGGCAAATTTTCACTCAGCAAACGGAATGTAAATCAGTTCTGGCTGCTGAGACAGTTAAGCGATGGGTCAAACGTTTTGCCCTCCATCCTTTCTGTTTTGTTTGTTAGTTCTTTGTGGAGGATCCGGGAGGATCCGGGGAAGACGAACTGACAACTACTCCACCTGAAGTCCTGATAACTACTCCACCTGTGAATCTAACTAATGCCAGCCTGTTGGACTACACGGAAGAAAACACAGGAGAAAACAAGTTTTATCTGCCAGTAAGTACAACAGAGAGAGGTCAACAGCATGAGCTGGGAAGAAGATAAATATTACTGACCACCAGAATTCAAAAAGCAGCTTTAATGTCTGTCCAGTTATCTAAAATATTTATATAAAACTGCAAAACTGATACATGTGCTTATACTAATTCTTCACAGCACATACTGTAATACATTTTCTTCTTTAATTGTGAATAGACGCATTTTGCTCATGTGAACACAGAACCATGTGGTCAGCTGTGTCTCTTTACCATGAAAAGAAAATAATTCTAAGAGACGGCCCTGCTTTTTCCCCCCAGTTTTACAAGGAAACTTTTGTGCAGCTGTTTCAAATCTCTTAAGTCTTCACACCAAGCAAGGAAAAAAAGGCATCGTATTGGAGAATTCTTAAAGCTCAAAGCTTTCATTCATTGTCCTGTTTACTCTTAATGGGCACAGTCGAGGCTTACAGAATTACCATTAGTTCTTTCTTTGGTATTACATAAACAAAATGTGTGTTGGATAAGAATAATGACACATTCTTATGTCAGTATGCAAACTCTGGTTCTGTTCTTGCTTCCTAACCACACAGTATGTTGGCTGAGCAGCACATTTACTGAGAACACTGAACAAATAAAGCTACGTTTTGTTTTTTTCTTCTTTAGCTTGATACATGCGTCGTGCGTGACACAAGTCTTCATGACGAGGTCGCATACCAGGGTTATCTAGTGCCGAGGCCGCGCGGTGCTTCAGCTCTAGAGAAAAGGTGTTTGGTCGCCATGTTCTCTTCCTCTCTTTCTGTCTCCAGTACTTCATCTACTGCTGTATACTGGGCCTGGTGTCGTGCTCGGTGTTCCTGAGGATCAACTATGAGCTGAAGATGGTGGTGATGCTGGTTGCCGTGGTGATCTACAACATCATCATCCTCCAGACACATGCCTCCCTGCTGGATGGATTTAGCGAAGCGCTGTACCCCACAGTTACGCTGGAAAGGTACCTGCAAACACTCCCTCTCTCTCTCGCTCTCTCTCTCTCTTCTCTGCTTTAGGCAGTAATGAAACAATTATTAGGCCCACTTAAGGTCAATGCTATCTGCTTGAAACACCACCCCCGACCCTGCCGCCTGCACGCATCAGGTGAGCAGAGCCTATTAAAATGACTAAGGAGACTGTACCCTGGTCTTGAGGGAACTACTTAGGTAGCAATATCCCATATGACTGTCGATCAAGTGTAACCCCCGGAGAGTCAGGATGATGAGTGGCAGAATGAGATACAGCAGTTTGTGTTGATGGAGCTGAATTCATTTTTTCACATTTGACTGACAGCTGGAGTCTCAGTGCTGAAAAAAAATCCCATTATGCAGAAAGTTTTCAGAGCGCTCAGAAAGACTGGTGAAAAAATACTTTTTTTTCTCCAGCTCTCATGTTTCTCTCTTTGTTTCTCTTTCTCACCTCAGCTTTATAAACATGACATACTGTTGCTGTCAAAGAACTGGGCCATATAAATAAGAAAAGTTATATTATGCAGTGCTAAATGAAAAGGAAATACGCCAGGACTGTCGAATAAAGCATTTTTCATGGCAAACATCAATTTACACTTCACTTACCTTGAAAGATATCTTCATGGTAACCATGGCATGGTATTAGTTTGTATGTCTCACTGCAGTTTGTTGGACTGACTTCATATGGGTTTCTCCTCTAAAGTACTCCAGTAAAAGCTAGCATAATTTACTTTAATAAAAATAATTTACATCATTTTCATGGTCCACTTACTGTATATCTACATCAATAAGCAGGCACGTGTAACTCTGAAAATGTTTAAAAGACCATTTGAGTTATTATTCATTTTTGTGTCTATTTACATACCACACATTATTGCTGATCATTTTCCATCATTTTAAACATAAACATGTGTTTTTTAAAAAAACAAGGAATCCTGTTCATTTACAGAGTAGCAGAGTTTAGCAGTCCATCCTAACGAACCTCATGTCCGCTTCAGTGTTGTGCCATTTACATAGTTCTTCATGGTAATGAGGCTCAGCCTTTAAAATTAGCCGGTCATTCTCCCCACATTATTACCACACAATACAGTAATTGCCATAAATTAAAGCAGATATGATGTTCTCTTGAAGAGTCTAAGTTGATTTTCACAATGCATTAAAATTAATTGAAACTAATGGCGGTAAGGCAGGCAGGAAAATTACACAGTGGCAGGAGTACATGGGTAAATGTTGAAGGGGGGAGGGGAGTTAGCTTTAATTCCATGATAGAAATTTTTATTTTAAATGCTGTTTTTCAAAATGTAGCCACCTCTTAGCTAGAGGAACTGAAATAAAAATCATATGTTGTACATTTTTGTTATAATGAAAATTAATAATGAAATAACAAAATGATTAATAAGAGCAACTAATTGTTGGTTCATTTATTAGTTGGTCTTTTTTATTTATTCATATAGATACACTTATTCTTATTGTCTGAAATCAAATCACAAATATAAATGTAATTCCATTAAACAGCTGATTATTTTTAGTTACTCCATTCATCCGTCCATCGATCGTCAACCACTAATCCTGTGTACAGGGTCGTGGGGGGTTGGAGCCTATCCCAGCTTACATTGGGCGAAATGCGGGGTACACCCTGGACAGGTCGCCAGTCCATCGCAGAGCACATGTTACTCAAACAGGAGGAAATAGTGCAGTAGTAGTAGTAGCATTTACGTGTTTTTGGACAACCATGAACCGGCACAGAGGAATATGCTATATCAAGCCTTTTCTAACAACAACTTATTAACAACAAGTTATTTTGATCAATTCATTGTTGGTTTTTGTTGTTTTCATGGGATTTGTTGATCATACAGTATCACCAGATGATCAACATTGTTATAATTGTATTCTCTCTGTTCCTCTGAGCAGGCCAGGAGTTCTGAAGGATCTAAAGACGATGGGCTCTGTGTCTCTTTTCATCTTCTTCATCACCCTACTGGTATTAGCCAGGCAGGTCAGCAGTCTTCCTGCCCACCACAATGACATAACTAGACATCATTATGTAATAGTGACATACAGTACATAGCCTATGTTTTCATTGAAGTTAAAACTTTTTTGGGGTCATTCACTATACCCTCTTCATTAGCGCTGGCACAGAATCTTGTTTTACTGTTTTTCAAAGGATTTGATACCAGTGGATTTGAAATGATCTTCACTCTTTTCCACAACAAAATGTGGAAGCATGTGAACCTGCGTTCATGGATTTGGCTAAAAATGTTCAAAGATCAAAATTCTTGCTCCGATGCACATTTTTGTTGCGCTGGAGCAGCCAGCCTGGCCCACTCCCTACATCTCCTCTGCATCCACGATCCGCACTTCATATGAGAACTAAACTCAGCTGACACAGATTTGGTGTGCATGTTTTATCTTTTCTGGAGAACCATCCATCAGCTCTGACCCCAAAGCAGATATTCTGGACAGAAAGACTCCCCCCAGAGCCTCTGTACCCAAAACTGGGGCTCCCCTGAGAGCCACAGCTCCATGTGTTGTTCTCATTCTGGGTCACTGTCACCAGATGGGAGGTGGGGCATTTGTTTTGGAAACAACTCTTTGTTACTGTCGTATCTTATTCCGTGCTGCGCTTTTATCAACGCTCTTCATGGGTAATTGGTTATGTCCGTCCGGATGCTGTTTGGGTATAAATTAGTGCAGTAAAATGCTTCATCAATTATCACCAGAATAATTCTGGAAACAGGTCAGAAGGTGTTAAAAGTGGCGTCACTCGAGGCCCTTGACGCAGAAGTTCGTGAATCAATGTCCGGAGATGAGGGCACAAGGCCTAAAACCATCCATTTTACACGGTTTTAGCCTGCTATCAACAAATTTGGCCTTGCAAAAAATTTCATCATCAACCCTAATGAGCTCATTTCTAGCCATTTAGTCAGAGGGAGGAGAAAGCAGGTTATCAGAACGAAGGCATCTGTAATTCATCCCTCAAGAACAGATGCACGATGGAGCAAAGCTCATTTACAGGCTTGTTAGCTGGTTTCTCAACGGCGTCTGGAATGAGATTCGTTTCTCCTGGCCTACTTTCTAGACCAATGGAGGTACTGGAGTTCCTCTCACCACAAGAGAAGCAAGTGCTCGAACTGTACATACACATACATAAACACAAAGGGTTCAGACTAACTGTCCCAAAAGGGATGGAAGCTAGTCCATATTTCTATTTCAGCCTCAGGCAATGAGCACTATAGCACAAGATCTCCGCACAGCAGAATGGGTCTACGCTAAATTGGCACCATACTTTAATCTCAATGGGGAAAGTATTCAGTGTGCACATACATCATCCAGACTGCTAACAACACACATGAAATGTATTTCACAGGAGACGCTCCCACACACACACAGCCCACAGACAGCCTGGAGCTTTTCAGATATATACGAGCATAATCATGGTGTATTCAGGGGACCCTGTCTGATGCACAAACACACACTCCTGGGATGTTTTGACCCCTGTTGATAGAAAACTTCCTCAAGCATAGAGAACTAAGCATATAAAGAAGTGTCTATCTTATATGCAAAACAGTCCCGACTGCTTACTATTTCCCTGGGCAGTGAGAGCAGAGCTTCTCACACAGTTTCATCATTGTCTTATTGGGACAATAATTTTCTATGAATACCATTCAAGCCCTTTAGTTTCAGTTGGTTATGTTTTCCCAGAAATCCTGCACGGGATCATTTAGTGGCAATGATTAGAGAACGATGCAGTCATCCTATTTCTAAGAAATGCTATCATGGACTGAAGGACTACTGTAGTGGAGACTGATTCAGTTACTTTTGTGGCTTCTTTGATCCACCTCCAGGCCAAACGACAAACCAGAATTTAACTGACTGTTAAACAAATTTTCACTTTCGTTTCTTGATTTTGGTGTAGGTTTCTTCTGTGGCATGTAGCTTTGGCGCCGTGCTGGGTGTGAATGACGCAGGTATCTCTTTACTCTGTGTCCTCCTGTAACAGAATGAATATTACTGTAGGTTGGACTTCCTGTGGAGGGACAAGTTCAAGAGGGAGTGCGAGGAGATCGAAACCATGGAGAACCTCAATCGGGTTCTGCTGGAGAACGTCTTACCTGCTCACGTCGCCGAGCACTTCCTGGGACGCAACTGGAAAAACGAGGTGAATTCCCGAGAAATGTCTCACTATATCTATGTTGAGTTGTTGTACTTATCTTTTGTGTTTTATTCCCATCTATACTTTAAGGAACAGTTTGACATTTTAACTATCTGCAAGAAAGTATGTGAGTGAAAATATGTGATCAAATCTACATACTCTGAATGTTCTGTTGATTCACATCGTTTGTCAGCATATTCTTTTGTTTTCACAGCTGTTACATGTTGGTTGCATCATTTTCTTTCCCATTATACTTAAACGCAACACATTTTCTTGACATTTTCTTTGTTTCACTGTAATAGCCTTTTTGTCTAACATACTTTCCATTCCAAAATTTCTTCTTCATTCGTTCCAGTGCTGTAAATGTTTGGTTACACTCGGTACTCTCATTTACTCTATTCATGCATCGGTTTTACTGTCTGTCTTTCTTATGATGAATTGCTGTGTTGCTACTGTGGTGACCCAGTGTCCCCACAGAGATGATTGAAGTTTCATTTATGAGCCAGTGTCATTGTTCAGGGTATTCAGCTCACAGATTTTCTTATTGTAGTTGAGACTCATTGAAATTCACTCATTCATTCATCTTTAACTTCTCCTTACCAGTGTTCGACCAATACATCACATCCAACTGTTATCTTCTTCTTGCTTGTTATCAGGACCTTTATCATCAGTCATACGAGTCCGTGTGTGTGATGTTCGCCTCCATCCCAGACTTCAAAGAGTTTTATACTGAGTCTGATGTCAATAAGGAAGGACTGGAGTGCCTCCGTCTTCTCAACGAGATCATAGCAGACTTTGATGAGGTAAACTCCTCTCAGGCTGATAATCCTGGCTGTCAGACAATGTGGCGAAATAATGTCCCACTGCTTTTTTGAGACTCAGCCACACTGAGTGCTTGTCATCTGAATTAGCATAAGCACCCAGAAGCATGTAGATGTACCAGTAATTGGCCGCGAGCTGGTGTTATTTCTTACTCTTGTGTATGTTATGTTATGTACTGTGTTCTTGATGTGTCCTCAGCTGCTTTCCAAACCTAAGTTCAGCGGAGTGGAGAAGATAAAGACCATCGGTAGCACCTACATGGCTGCAACTGGACTCAATGTGACACCAGGACCAGAGTGCGCACAGGCACGCTTTTACACACATGCACACACAGATATCGCATGTGCGTGGACATAAATGGACAGCTACGCACAATGTTCGTTTCCTTCGCATTGGATACCAAATGACTCTCACCTGATGAGGGTGGAGCTCCGGCTGCCCAGCTTTCAATAGAGCTCATATTTGATAATAGAAGAACAGGCAAAGAACAAGAGCCTTTTTTGCACATGGTCACCCCATTTCAGAGTGCCAAAACTGTTCTGGCAGCCTGAGCTCAATTTAATATTGAACTTGTCATTTTTTATTTATGGTCACAGAACAGCATGAAGCTTGAACATCAACGTATTTATTGCTGCCCAGACATTTGGAAGCTTTGTGTGGGTGTCGCTCCTGTGCTACGCATAACATTCAAGCATCAGTGATTCATTACTACGCTCATTTGAATACATCAGTGTAGTCACTGGAAGCAAATGAGATCATCAGTCAGAAATGTGGCAGCACATTTTTTTTGAAAAGAAATCCCCATGATTGGTAGAAAATCATTTGGTGCTTAATTGACAATTTGCTAAACCCCACCTTCCTTAGTTACAGTTGCTATGCCTGTCAAGCTTTTCCATTCTTGCGCCACACATAATGCAGTTTACACGGCAGATTTACTACTCTAAATTCGTAGTTATTTTTGTATCAGTGGGTATTTCATTTCACACAGAAGCAAATGTATTTGGAAAAGCTACACTGGGGTTTGTTTGTTTTATCATATTTTAAAATGGTATATTTCAGTTAAGAGGAAAGGTTTTAATGAATATGGAAAATGTAACGTTCTGTCAGGTAACAAGTTTGGCGGTTGCGTTAGCTGTTAGCATCCGGCTCCGAAACAGTGAACATGTCCTGATTGGGGCTTTTACTAACATACCCTCTAACCCTACAAAATAATGTAGCTACTGTTAAACTAATGATGTGCTCCTTGGCCTCTGTCACTACTGTAGGTAGTGTAGTGGACATGCAAATGTAGGCAGTTTACAATACATCTTGCAATATACAGTGTTTAATCCATTCCTTATTAATTCCATTTTTTTCAGATTTTGAAAGATGATTTTAAAAATACGCCGCCCTCCAAACTCTTTAAATGCTGAGTGTTGCTCTTTCTAGTGCCCAATGCACACTTTCAACATGGTAAAGCCAATCAAAACCAATCAAAGGAAACTTGAAAGACACGACCAATGATAATAATTCCACTACATGAAATTGCCATGGTGATCATTATGTACAGTATTTAGAGCCATCCCAAAGTTATTACTGTTAACTTGACAATGACATATTGAGGTCCAAACATGGCTCAGATAGCACTTTTGATTTATCTTCTCCCCCTCTGCCTTTCCCTCAGGAACATGACCGACAGTACATGCACATTGGCACCATGGTGGAGTTTGCCTTTGCTCTTGTAGGGAAGCTAGATGTCATCAACAAACACTCCTTCAATGACTTCCGACTCCGAATTGGTGAGAACATTTCTTCACAGCACAAAAGTTAAAGTTGATATGTGATTATTCTACAGACACATGTGAGTTGCTATTTCTTGCTAGGGATAAACCATGGGCCAGTGATTGCAGGGGTCATTGGAGCCCAGAAACCTCAGTATGACATCTGGGGAAACAGTGTGAATGTGGCCAGTAGGATGGAGACCACGGGGGTACTGGGAAAAATACAGGTGAGACATCTTACACAGTACAGGTGCATGTCTTCCAGCGTGCTAGTAAACCTCTTACTCTGGTCATGTTTCTTTCTTTCTGTACAGGTAACAGAGGAGACAAGTCATATCTTGTCAACACTAGGGTACATGTGTTCATGTCGAGGCATTATCAACGTGAAGGGCAAAGGAGAGCTGAAGACCTACTTTGTTCACACAGAGATGACGCGATCTCTGTCACAAGGGACTGTGATGCCTTGAGCGAGCCACACTAACCGAACAAGCAAGACTTGAGAACACAGTCACACACACACGCAGTGGCCGTAGAGGTGATCCGTCATGCTCCGTAACTATCCCCATTACCAGAAGCCAGCAGTACAATGGATAGACAACTGTTGAGAACCAGTTTTGTCCTTAGCAACACAATGTGGAGCAGGGCCGGGGTGCACCGCCACAGTCCTTCAACGCTGCATTTTGGACAGATTTTACATCGCGAGTGTAACAAGGACTTCGCTCTGAGGAGTCACTTCACTGTCTAAAGGAGTGCCTGACTAAAGAGGGGTTTGCTATATAAGTGCAGCTCTCGAGGACCGCAGTCACCCATCTGTACAATAGTAGGGTTGTGGAGCTAATTACCCATGCCAGCATTGCAGTGCTTCAGAGCCTTATACTTGACTGAGCTCCATTTTATTCCAAATGGATGTTACAATAGTTTATTGTCATATAGAGCAGTTGATGCCAACAAATCACCAGTGTGATGGGTAGTTTGCCAAAACCTGTGAACTGTATTTATAGCTTCTTGAGCTGCGTTTGTGTCCCACTGTAGAGTAGGTTGACTCAGGCACAGGATTCATGAGGAAAATCTTTTTTATAAGCCATCTGGATCCAAACCAACAGCAATGTGTGTAAATGCTCACTGCCATCATTTTGTTATTCATTAAACATTTGTATATAAATTGAGGTCCTCTGTCTCCGTGTGTTTATATCGGCGCTTTAAACACAAGTGCACCATGAAAGACCCATCACAGTATAAACATTCACAGCATGTGCTCACAGTAGAGTCAAACACTTGTAAGATCATTAGTTTGAATGATTTAGGCACAATACAAGTTTTCATGTGGCAGATTTATTTAATGGAGCCATTCAACAGATTATATTTTTGCAGCGATTAAACTAACGAGAGATAACATGTTCATTAATGAGCTTTATTCCTGGTAAGTAGATTTTCTTATGTTCGGACAGAGCCAGGCGAGCTGTTCCAGTCTTTGTGGTAAGCTAAGCTATTCGACTGCTGGCGGCTTTGTGTTTAATAGAAAGATATGAGAGTAGTATCGATAGTCTCATCTAACTCTTGCCAGAAAGCGATTAAGTGTATTTCTCAAACTGTAGAGAACAAAACTATTATGATGATACGTTAGCATCTAGACTTGTGTAACTATCACACTTACCAATATATCCTCTGGTTAACAAATACCAATTGTCACTGTTAATACTTATTAATACGTATTGTTTGTATGAATACTTATCACAACTTTATCAGATGTATTTGTTCTTGTGAAATGATTTGTAGTGCAAATCCATAGAGTAATGATAATGCACTAAGATCCAATAAGAAACATTTACTGCAGGACTAATCAGACATCTCTGAGGATGAATCTTCTGA
The DNA here is from genome assembly GCF_021292245.1 of Micropterus dolomieu. Lineage (NCBI taxonomy): Eukaryota > Metazoa > Chordata > Actinopteri > Centrarchiformes > Centrarchidae > Micropterus > Micropterus dolomieu. Next base: position 22,882,384 of record NC_060158.1, on the reverse strand, counting down.
TTGAGGTGTGAAACCATTGTTTTATAAAGATTTGTGTGACAACCTTTTTATTTCAGTCAGCTATTTTTCTCTTTCTGCTTTTGAAACACCACCTTGTGTATTAGCTCCTGGACCCCTTAAATAAACACGGCAGTTCTAACACCAAACATCAGGTCTATTTCAGCCAGAGAACAAAAGCAGAAGCAAATTAAAGCTGCAAGCAGCGTTGGGCGGGCCCTCGCACTTGTAGCGCGTCCGCGTGTGAGCCGGCCGAGTTGCATATTCTGGAGCTCTGCCGGTGCGGCTGTGAATTTCCTACGCGGTTCCGACGCCGCATGAAGGTGTTATATGTCACTTCCTGTGTCCCCTATGTGGAGCTACATAGCACTTGCCGCTATGAATATAAATCGGTATTGACGTGTAGATGTCTGCGGGGTGGGAGAGTTAACAAGCACGTAAAGTTTGTTTCAGATGTGAGCATGTACACTGAACAATAATGTACCCAAACAATAAAATAAATTCCTTTTATATTTCCCTGCCTTGTTGTTTATGTGTACATACAGAGGAAGAATGTGAGAACAGCACACATTTCATCGTTACTGTGTGTTAGAGCATGGGAGAACAGTGGATACTTTTAAT
>NC_060158.1:22878417-22881666 GCF_021292245.1 Micropterus dolomieu | reverse complement strand
GAAGGCACAGCAGAAATTTGACGTCGATCCGACTAAATCCCTAGGAGGAGTTCGTTAAAGTACGAAGTGTGTAAATCATCCAAAAATGGCCATAAAATTCAAAATGGCCGACTTCCTGTTGACTTTAGGCTATGGGTTCTTGAGGCTTTTTTGTGCGTCTTGATACGATACATGTCCCCAGAAAATTTCGTACATGTAGGTTGAACGTGAACGAGGGGCTAATCATTTCCAATTTTCAAGGTGGCGCTAGCGAGTCATTTTGCCACGCCCATGTGCGAAACTTGTAGAATACGAAATTTTTCACCGGTTCTGACATGTTTGCAAATTTTGGTGAGTTTTCGAGTATGTTTAGGCCATGTCATTTGGGCCTACTTTGCAGAAAAAAAAAAAAAAAAAAAAAAAAAAAAAAAAAATATAATCCGAGCAGATTCAATAGGGACCTCGCACGGTCGTGCTCGGGCCCTAATAATCCGAGCAGATTCAATAGGGACCTCGCACGGTCGTGCTCGGGCCCTAATGAGACATGTCTGTGCTCAAAATAAAATCCCATTATGTAGGAGGGTGGTCTCTGTTGCGTGGGTTCAGAATTTATACACAGAGAGAATTCAAGAACTTGCAAATCAAAGAGGTTAGTGATGCACGAAAAGAGCTTTGTTTACACAAGGCAAGGGTAACAAGAAGTCACCTGCATGACAGAAAACGGGAGAGATCAAGTACTGGTGATGTATGGTGGTTAGAATAAATGTGAATCTGCTCAGAACTAATGATCATGGTTTTGGTTGGAGCAATTCTTTGTAAACAGTTTATGTAGATTCATCTTATCCCCACTTTCAGTAGTAAGTGGCAGGCTCAATAAAGATATCCTCTTCAGTTTAAGAATTCACAATGTGCACCGTCACCCAGGACCTTCAGCCTCAAAGTAAACAAACATTAAACTAAAGGCAGAAATCTGAACACCAATACTCTGGTCTTTGATATGTGCAATACTGAGCTGCAATCACTGGTGGACATTTTTTGATTTATAGAGTGTCTGTACCACCTAAACCTTTAAAGGACGTTCATAGAGACGGAGTGATATCAGCCTCAAACTAGAAAATGTAGCGTGAGGATCCTGGTAAATGTCACTGTCTTCATATTTTCTGATTTAATCTTTAAGGTCTTTTGACAGGTAATATTTCACTTAAAATAACTATATTTCTTGCTAATTACCAGTATATAATATATCAAGATTCTATGTCGTCTGATTAAATGATGGTTGAATTCTTTCACAATGGACCTATCAAGTAAATCTACGCTCTGCAACACGGGTTTATTAGTAAATGCTTTCACCGTGAGAAGAAACACTTTCATCTCATGCTGGGAGACTTCAGGCTTTCAAATAGGGGCCACTGATCCGTATCCTTCTGCCACATTCCAGATGATCCCATTTTTCATGAAAAATTCAGCTTTGATGCAAGCCACATGTTTGTACTGCCGGCCTGTTTGGTAGAGGACGGGAACAGGACGGCGGCCGTATTCTGAAGAGGAGCGCACAGGAACAACTCTGGACATCTCCTGGGGCAGGACAGTAAGGCAGAGAGACACAGAATCAATGTTTGGGGAAAATATCTGATCGGTTCATAATAACATTAATGATGGCTGCATTTCAGTTAGGTATGTCAGTTCTGGGGGGCCAGGTATTGTTCCCTTACTGGCCCGGCCTACTAACTAACGTCACCAAAGTGGGACAGAGCCATCATCAACAGTGTTAGTTCCACCTGTAATTTCTTGTCCGTGACAATTCATACATTTAAATGGATGTATACAAATTAAACTCTAAACCTATAATCACATACGTACCTCTGTTTATACATCAAACGAATCAGATAAAATGATACAGTTGCTTGTTTGGGTGCTTGTTTAGATCACTGTAAGTAGAAATTAAGTTAGTAGCTAAGCCATTACAATAGTGGTATACTGTAGTACTCACTATTCTGTATTAAATTCAAAAGTGGTTTTACTTGCTAATAGTACAATACATAATGATTCCATAAATGGCAATGTTTTGACTTGGTCTATCCACTAATTCCAGTACAGTGGCATGAGCTGGACGTTTCATGCCCACAAAGTTTTGTATATCATTTTAAATGGTCATGTCATATCTTGCTTTGAACGTACTAAAAGGTAGATGTTTACAAGTGCTGCTGTACTGATGCTTTGAGCAATTTTAGCCCCAAATGTGTCCAGTGAATGCTGAGAGTTTAGCATTGAAAGGCAGGGGTAGTATACAGCATCAGGTTCCTTATTCTATGATCGTACTGAACTTGCTGCTATTCTGATGCATTGTTATGGGATTGTTTTTGATAGCAAAACATGATGTTATAAAGCGATAGGCATTACAGTTGAAGCACAATAAAAAGAACTCTGTCAGAACTGAGTTGATTGTTACTCCATCTCTGCCTTAAGTTTTCATTTTGCCTCTTCACTGCCATTCCATGTAATAGGGTACAATATTGGCAGGAGTGAAAATAGGCCCAACAATTGAAACTATTAGCTAAGCCATAATGGTGTATTAGGTATTACCCAGGGCAGCAGTGTGTCTCAGTGTGAGCCAGCAGATTTTTGGACACTGGGAGCCTCTGACTTCAGGGAGATCAGACTAACTATCTGTAGAGCTGACACTACCTACTTCTGGCTGTGGCAGATTGACTGGTGGGTTTATATTTGCATCAGCCTAAGTGGAAACAGGAACAAAAAATAACCCACTACAATTTTCCTTTGAATAGTTTATACAATTAAAGCTGCAAGCAGCGTTGGGCGGGCCCTCGCACTTGTAAGCGCGTCCGCGCGTGAGCCGGCCGAATTTCCTACGCGGTTCCGACGCCGCATGAATGTGCTATATGTCACTTCCTGTGTCCCCTATGTGGAGCTACATAGCACTTGCCGCTATGAATATAAATCGGTATTGACGTGTAGATGTCTGCGGGGTGGGAGAGTTATCAAGCACGTAAAGTTTGTTTCAGATGTGAACATGTACACTGAACAATAATGTACCCAAACAATAAAATAAATTCCTTTTATATTTCCCTGCCTTGTTGTTTATGTGTACATACAGAGGAAGAATGTGAGAACAGCACACATTTCATCGTTACTGTGTGTTAGAGCATGGGAGAACAGTGGATACTTTTAATACAGCCCACACCCCTAATACTGTGTAACTATAACAAGTAGAGAACAGAAGAAAAAGATGTTCTTTCTTTACAACTGTCT
>NC_060158.1:22874149-22878317 GCF_021292245.1 Micropterus dolomieu | reverse complement strand
AATGGCCATAAAATTCAAAATGGCCGACTTCCTGTTGACTTTAGGCTATGGGTTCTTGAGGCTTTTTTGTGCGTCTTGATACGATACATGTCCCCAGAAAATTTCGTACATGTAGGTTGAACGTGAACGAGGGGCTAATCATTTCCAATTTTCAAGGTGGCGCTAGCGAGTCATTTTGCCACGCCCATGTGCGAAACTTGTAGAATACGAAATTTTTCACCGGTTCTGACATGTTTGCAAATTTTGGTGAGTTTTCGAGTATGTTTAGGCCATGTCATTTGGGCCTACTTTGCAGAAAAAAAAAAAAAAAAAAAAAAAAAAAAAAAAAAAAAAAAAAAAAAAAAAAATATAATCCGAGCAGATTCAATAGGGACCTCGCACGGTCGTGCTCGGGCCCTAATAAATAGTTTTTAATTCATATTCAAATGTGAATTGCAGAACAGAAACGTCATAATTCAGCAGGAGCTGACAGCCAACCACTCAACTCACTGTAATTACAAGCTCAGGAGTGTGTGTGGATGCTTTGTTCACCACCCTCTCTGCTTTCAGTGACCCAGAAACTCACTGTGAGCTAGTTTGCTTGACATGAATAATTACTCTATGGAGATATAATGGCTTCAAAAGGTGCAATAAACAAATGCCATAAAACCTAGAGATATATGAGGCCACCACATGGCAAAAAAAATGTTAGCAGAAATGAAGCATTTTGCTCTTTTAGAATTGTCACCCTATACTGACATTTCCATCTATAACAGCCATATTGCCAATGTCATCTAAAGGTACTGGTATGCAAGAATAAGCAGCTGGCATTCAGGAAACACCAATATTAGCTGAGTAGAGTGGTATTGCTTATAATATACTGCTCTATGGTCTGTGTGGGTGGTCAGTACTATATGTCCACTGACGTTGATGTTTACTAGTGCTTATGCTCACGTGTAAAGCAACCTCTAGATAAATTAAGAGGCTGAAGAAAGTAAGACTGATAAACCTAATGCTGAGACTGGAACATAGTTCCTGACTCCATTACAGGAAAAGTCATTTTCAACATGTTGCCTGCAGTGGGGAACATAATATGAAAGCCATCCCGGACAACATAATGATTGATTACCATTGATTGTCATTGATTACATACTGGGTCAACTCAAAAGGAATGAAAGATTTGAATCAATGTATGAGTGTTTCAATATGTGAGATGTAAACAGTTAATCATTATTAATACATTATTAAATATTATTAATAGTAAAATGGATTAATATTATCAAGTCTATCATTTCTGAAGTTGATTTAAACATGTGCACAGTCTTTGACAAGAGGATCAGCTCTCTCTCTGTGGGGTGTGCACACCAATTCTTAAGGTAGCTGTATGTTAAGCAGCTGCTTGCAACAGCAATAGAAGTGAGAACTTGAGCATGTGTGGCAGCTCTAGGGCTTCTTTTACTATGGAATAGGATTTATGTAGTGAATTGGTAAAGTAGAAGTAGTTAAATGTACCAAATAAATGTGACTGGAGTAAAGCTAAGCAGCAAGTCTTTTTTCATTTTATGTTGATCCATAAGTTGATCCTTAACAGACTTCAGCTACAATCCAATGTTCTAGTACAATCAACAAGGAATACAATTTAATCCAGTACAGAGTTTGGATTACTACAGGATCTACAATTTTTCAAATAATGAGAAGCAGAATTATAAAGACCATTTAACACAATTACTAGCTGGGACAAGTCCAATATCTTGCTGAGGCTAGGTTGAATACACTTGTCAGATTCATTTAACTCAAGTTTGAGCTCATCAGCAAGCTGAAACAGTTCAAATGAGATGCTTAAATAGCCACTAAAGTGCAGTCATTACCTCTTCGTTTATGTTTAGTCCTCTCCCTTTATGGTGTGTCCTGTCATCTCGGTGCAGTTTCATATCATAGCCCTCGGCCTGGTGGAACACTTGGTCATACATGAAGACTTCTGGGGCCTACCAATGGAGAGGCAGCGAACAGGTGTTTATCATTCAAAGCCTGGCTTGAGCCAAAAGGGGATGTTTTTTTTTTCTTTTTACACTTTGGGCAAGGTGCGGGAGGTAGAGGTAGACCTGAAGGCAGCAATCACAGTGATCTCTTCTCAAAAGTGGTTGAAATAAGTTGCAGTGGCTTTCTCTTGATAATAGAAGACAGTTACACTGGTACCAGTTTCTATTCAAATGAATTAATTTTAAATATCTTGTTTATTTACAAGAGTTTTGCATAACTCTAATCATATTTATTATCTTGGAAGCAATAACAATCTTTTTTTTCATGTTCAAAAACTACACTAGAAATAGGGAAAAAAAGCATTTAGGGTTAAGGCTCGTAGAGACTGGAACAATATACCAATTTTCTTGACATCTTTGAAGTATCTAGGTTCATTTAAGAATGCTCTTATCATTCACCTTACAACAGACTGCTCCTGTTAACTATTGTTACTTACTGTTTTACTATTAGTGTGGTGTGTATTGGTGTCTAGAGTTTGTGGCATGTGCAAGGCACATGTTTTTTGTATTCTTGAAATGTTTACTATTGTGTGTTTGATGTTTGCTGTATATATTGTGTATTTTTATATTATTGTGTGTTTTTGGTCAGGACCCCCTCGAAAACGAGATGGTACATCTCAAGGGGTTTTTATCCTGGAAATAAATAAATTTCTCACAAGTAAGTTACAACAAAACCAACAGCACAGTGGTGAATCAGTCACCAGTGGTATTTCTACGAATCATTTAAAAGAGATCCTCACATGGCAACAGAGTAATGTCACTGTTGGACAGAGGTTTCTTTTGTGGCTTCATGATCTTTTCGTGTATTTCTATAACTAAGAGGTATGAATCAGACGTGTCATTCCCTCCTAGACAGTTTATGTTTCTTATTTACTAACTTGACTTACAACTGGGTTTGCTGTGGAGGAAAATATCTGCAAATCATTATCTAATGCATGTGAGAAAAGCTGTCAGTGAGATACAATATAATCTAGTATGCTGTATAATCTGAGGACAGAGTTGTCTCTAAGATAACGTTACATTTGAATAATATTCCCTGACTTCCACTCATACATAAGCTGTGTTGAGAAGGTTATTTTGGAAATGTAACAGGTTACTGATTACAAGTTATGCTATTTAAAATGTAATAGTAGTGTAACTATTTCAATTACTTTATCAGAGTGTTACATTTACATATAATTACTTTTCCAAATTTCTAATGCATGTTTTCAACTGTTAGCCATTTCCAAAAGACAGCTTGAGAGGCAGTGTAACTGGCAGATGGATGGCTGTAAAATCAAACATGAGAACAAGTCAAAAGCATCAGAATAGCATCAAACTTTACTTAATGGCAAAGGAAGGAAGACATTGTGCACATGAAAAACATGCAAGCAACAAAATGAATATTATTCAACATATTGCAGCAGGGCAACTGATTACCGTAAACGTTACAATTATTTTGTAATTAGGCTACATACATGTAACTAGTTAATGTTACTCCCCAATGAGGCATATTTTCTGTTGTGATATTGTCACAGTATAAGAAGGAATCTAACGTTAAACATAATGTAACCTGTTACATTAGCAATGAGATTATCTTAGCAAAGCTTTCAACAACTCGTCACCTTTGAGTCTCTGTTAAAGAAGGACATTTCTTTCGGTTCCTTCCGTCGCGCTGGGATGTAACTGAATGACGACAAGGTAGAAAGTGGTTTGGTTTGTGCCTCGAGTGATACGTCCATCTTCTCGGCTTTAAAAAATCAGTCAATAAAGGTAATAAAAGGTATTAAAGCTGCAAGCAGCGTTGGGCGGGCCCTCGCACTTGTAGCGCGTCCGCGCGTGAGCCGGCCGAGTTGCATATTCTGGAGCTCTGCCGGTGCGGCTGTGAATTTCCTACGCGGTTCCGACGCCGCATGAAGGTGTTATATGTCACTTCCTGTGTCCCCTACAGCACACATTTCATCGTTACTGTGTGTTAGAGCATGGGAGAACAGTGGATACTTTTAATACAGCCCACACCCCTAATACTGTGTAACTATAACAAGTAGAGAACAGAAGAAAAAGATGTTCTTTCTTTACAACTGTCTGCATAGCTTATTCATATTGTGTAATGAATGAAAATAAATAGGCCTACTAGGCTCCTCTCTACTTTGACATTTAAGATTAGCTTG
>NC_060158.1:22787824-22874049 GCF_021292245.1 Micropterus dolomieu | reverse complement strand
GATCCGACTAAATCCCTAGGAGGAGTTCGTTAAAGTACGAAGTGTGTAAATCATCCAAAAATGGCCATAAAATTCAAAATGGCCGACTTCCTGTTGACTTTAGGCTATGGGTTCTTGAGGCTTTTTTGTGCGTCTTGATACGATACATGTCCCCAGAAAATTTCGTACATGTAGGTTGAACGTGAACGAGGGGCTAATCATTTCCAATTTTCAAGGTGGCGCTAGCGAGTCATTTTGCCACGCCCATGTGCGAAACTTGTAGAATACGAAATTTTTCACCGGTTCTGACATGTTTGCAAATTTTGGTGAGTTTTCGAGTATGTTTAGGCCATGTCATTTGGGCCTACTTTGCAGAAAAAAAAAAAAAAAAAAAAAAAAAAAAAAAAAAAAAAAAAAAAAAAAAAAAAAAAAAATATAATCCGAGCAGATTCAATAGGGACCTCACACGGTCGTGCTCGGGCCCTAAATATAGGTAATAAAAAACTCAGAAAACTGAATCCACAGTTGGAGGACGCAGAGGCTGGCGTCCTCGGTTGCTAGGATGTCGATTCGCTCCAATTATTATGGTGCCTTCACTGGCTCTTTGTTTGCCTGAACTTTAGGGTTTTAAGGTACAAAGGTTGTTTATTTATCATTATAAGCGACAACGCAACGAAAAACTTTCAAATTAAACGTGTATTAAGATATAGTTAAATATAAATTAAGTTAAACAATGTGCTAAAATGTTGAGTTTAAAAGAGTTACATAAACTCAAATGCATATAGGGGCAAATATTATGAGTGTCCATCAATCCTTTATACAAAGTTCTTAGGGAAAACCAAGGACTGGTGCAACACATTTTATTATTTCAGTGTGAAACATAGAGTGGTTACCAAACTATAAGCTTTGAGGGAACATTAGACAACTCCGGGGTGCTTTTATCGTCTGAATCCATACTTCTTTTTTTTTTTAATGATCACATTTCAGTTGATTTAGCTGAAAGCCACTCTTTACCATGGGACCTGTTGGGAAATCATTACAAATGCACTCTTTTGTGGAGTCACAGAGCTGTTTTTTGCTGCAGGAAAATAATGAGGAGGAAAGCCATAGGGGGGATTATTAAGTTAATTGACCCAAATTGCCTGGCTTTTACCACCAATTATTGATAAAGTTACTGTTTTTTCACTTGGCAACTTCAACGCTTCACCAAAAAGTATAATAATTCCTATTTTCCAAATTGTGTGTGAAACTTTAAGAGACAGCTGCCTTTTAGTGAGTAACTAAAGTTAGACAGTCAGGCAGTAGTGGGTGTATTTAAGCAGATGTATTTAGAGGTAAGACTGTTAACCTAAATCATACAGTGGATCTGACAGAATTACATAGTTTTACATTATATTATTATAGTTATAGAATGCCAATATTCACAGGAAAATACCCAGAAAATTTTTTGTTAGCTAATACTCTTTTTACTTCACTGCTACAGGATTTTAATATATATTAAAATAAAGTCATAGCACATCCTTGCACAGTTGCACCAGTATCTTACTTTATGCTAATACTTGTCCCTTCAAGGTCCTTCGAAAGTCTCTCACTGCATCTCCTGTGAAACTCTGGCAGCAGAATGAATTTATAACACTGGACAGACTCTGCCTCAAGCACAGTGACGAAGATGTGGTTCAGTTATAGGTCAGGAGAAAGTCCAATTGCTGGGGCTTCAGATAACATATAAATAACATCACAGTCCCTCAGCAGTATGCAAAGATACAGCTGGTGCATCTCAAGTTAATCTTAGCAAATTGATTCCAGTGGGGAAAGAGGAAGTTGCCACAAAACAACTTCTGCATGACAGTAAGAAGTGCGCTAAACAGAGGATCGGTCATTTGGGAAATGCACTTATTCGCTTTCTTGCCAAGAGTTAGATGAGTAGATGTCTTGACTGTTATATATGAAGCTACAGCCAGGGGATAGTTAGCATAAAGACTTGAAACAGGGAAACAGCTTGTCTCTCTCTTTCCAAAAGTTGGTTTCATGGGGGTTACATGCAGAACTTTTTCTTGGCTTGGCGCAGTGACTTCCTAGAGTTTCAGAATCAGAAATACTTTATTGATCCTCGAGGGGGAAGTTCTTGGGTTGCACACATTGCACATGAAGGCATAAAGGAATAGAAATAATAATAGAAGTTGGTAGGTAAAAAAATATCTCAATTGTATTGATGTTGTATTGACTGTTTAAATAAAAATATAAAGAAAGAAATATAAAGGAGTATGGATATGTACAATATTTACATTATTAACAGAATTGTGATGAACAGTAGTAGTGAATAAATAGAAGCAGATTGAATATTAAAACAGAGAATATTGCACAGAATGTGAAGCATTGCACTACAAGGTCCAGTTTAATAACTAACTGTGTTGCTCAGTGTCTGACCCATTAAAAGTGTCCATGTGTCAGACACTTTGAGGGAGGAAATAAAGAGTTGGATGGCTACAGGCAGGAATGACTTCATGTGGCACTCTGTGGTGCATTTTGGAGGGATGAGACTTGCATTGAAAGTGCTACTGTGTTTGACCAGCACATCATAGAGTGGCTTGGACACCATCCACCTCTCTGACACCACTGGCAGAGAGTCCAGCTCCACACCCACAACATCACTGGCCTTGAGGATCAGTTTGTTGAGTTTGTCAGCATGTGAATGTGAAGCAGTCTGTGAATGTTTTTATATTTGGCTCCTGGACAAATAAAACAAAGGAGATAGCAGAGGTGTTGCTCATTTTGTTCCCTTCGGCAAGAGCCAGATCAACAATTTCCCCCTTTTGTCAGTTTTTATGCTAAGCTAAGTTAATGGGGTGCTGATTGTCGCTTCATATTTAACAGACGTGAGAGTGGTATCAATCGTTGTTATAATCTATGTTGTGTTCTATAGCTGGTTTTTGTTCTTTGTTTCAGGAGGCTCCCAATCAACCAACTCCTCCTCTCTAATCAGTGGCCCCCGATCTTGCCTTACAAAAGGCTCTTCCTCTGCCGCCAAATCCTCACTCTCTCAGCCAGCAGCAACATGCAGCTCTTGAGGCGCGGAGTCTCTCAGTTTGTTTGGTCTTTGTTTTCTTTGCTTTACTTAATAAACTAACTTTGTTCTCTCCTTCTCCACAGAGCTGGGTCATCTTAACTCTTGGCAAGAGAAATAAGTCTATTTTCCAAAATGTTGAACTATTGCTTGAACCTGTTTGGGTTAAATTACATTTTGAAGGGGAAAAAAGAAAACAGCATTGTGTGTATTTTGATATAATGGGGTAATGTGACAAAAAAAATGCAAATGCAAATAAATAAATGTGCTGTACTTTAAGTTTATTGTGCCTCCCTCTATCACCCTCTAATACACAAAAACAAATACACAGATTGTGTGTCGCACACAGTGATGGTGATAGTGGATTGAGAGAAAGCTTACATTGTCCACATAGTGGTCCAGTTGACCTGTTAGCTTTTTCCATTTTGGAGAGCTGTGACATACATGTTTGTGTGTGTGTTTGTGTCTGCCAGTCCCACCTGCTGTTGTTGTTCTCTCCTTCCACGTAATTATGACAGAACAGCAGGGGGTGACCAATAAGAGGACACCACTCACTGCGCTGTGAGTTGGCCCAGACCACAATGTGCGCACACATGCACGTACACACACACACACACAGAGAACCACAATACAAAGGCCTGTATCTCATTGAGAGCAGGGGAGCACAGATTTTGACACAAACTGCCGGTGATTCAGCAGCGCAGTTCAAGAGGTTTCCAACAATAGTGACGTAGAGGACAGTACAGATGTGTGGACAAAGTGAGAGAGACAGACAGAGTGAGGCAGACGGTGCATGATCAACACCTGCTTTCTTTCATTTTAGAGGTTGTCTGAGAGCACAGGAATAATTACTGCTGACATTTCAGAGGGATATATTGCTATTTGGCAGGAGTCACAGCAGGAGTGAAACCACCTGAGTTATTAAAGGGAGGTACTGAGCCTTGCTCTTATCTGCATGATGTTTTATTAGTATGGAACTAACCGGTACATTTTCATCTCTATTCTCTGTGCATGCTTTATATCATTCAAAGAAGCACTGAATTGTGTCTCAATGGGACTTTTCCTGTTTAAATAAAGGTTTATATATATTTATGAGCAGTCCTCATCAGTATGAAGCCAGGCCTTTCTGGAGAAGAAGATTTCAATATTACAATAGTAAATAGAACAACGTGACTTCCAATCAGCTTCTGATTATGAGCGACATGGATGCAAAATTTCTTGCTGAAGTTGAAAAAGTTCTGGTTATTATACATGAGAGATTTCAGTGTTTGTCTTTGTGGCCTTTCTTTACTTGCTGATTTTAAGTGGAGGGCTCACTGAGAGGAACATGATGCTATGTATTTCTGCGGCCCAATCAGAGTTGAATTAGATTTGAATGAAAACGGGATGACAGTTGTGTGGCTGTTTGCTTGTGTTGCCACCAGTGTCAGTAAAATCTTGTTCAAAACTAAGAGAAGAAGAGGTGGTACTTCCACTATTTGTCTGTGTATGAAAGGCGATTGATCACAAGTATCAGCCTCCCACCTGCTGGAGATGACAAGTAATACATCAGCATCTACACAAGTAACGTAATTTACCGAACAACAGACACATAAAACAAATTATATTATATGTCATAATGTCAATATAGAAACCTTTGGTCAATGAATCTAAGTCTACAAGGGTCAATGGTCAAAGGTCAATGTAATCACACTTAAAATTGTATTTAATTCAGCACAGCTGTCTGTCAAGCTGAACTCAAAGTGCAAATATATGGGAGCCTTCTTTCAATCTGGCACAGCTTCTGCATAATAGCAGTGGAACAAGCATCTTTGCCTGAACTGAGATGCCTTCATATGGTAAGATCCTGGGAATAATGAGATATTAATTCTATTCGTGGCACATCAGGTCACTAACCCTGTGCAGATGATTTAATGCGAGACTATGTAACTTTTTAAAGGAGAAATAATGTTTCTTTCACAAATTAAAAGCTGAATCGATAAGCCATGAAACGCACCCTTGCTCGATTTAATACACTCAGGGGTTTTGCTGCTATGTCCCCTGGTATGACCAATGCTTTATGGCAGCTAATGCTAGCTAACATTAGCAACCTTTAGAGAGATATTGCTGTGTAACTGGCATTACAATGACTTCCCTACTTGTGCTGCTGGTATAATCTACTAGTGTAACATTATTCCATTTGTCACTAGTGTCTACAGTGGCCATTATCAATTGTGTTGCATTAAAATTTGAACTGCTCTTGACTATTACATTGTGCTGTGTATAAGAACTGACAGTAACTTCTGAAAAAAGTCTCTATGTACTGTAGTATGCTAATATAATCTGCAGTGTCTATTGTGAATACAGAAAGGTGGGTAACCTGACTTAAGATGGGATAACAGGTAAACAGTTATCCAAACATGAATTGTACACCTACAGTCAAATATCACCAATGAGCCGACCTTTCTGCTTAAAAGAGTTTAACAGCTGCGAAAGACAGAGGAATAAGCCTGATCTGCTGTCCTGTACTGACTGTAATGAACGCATTACAGCTAAAGGTCATTTTCCATGTTGAACCCCAGTTATAAAAGGACAATATAATGTCATCTCTACCTACACATTTGTACCAGAACAAAGACTACAGCATAAACTGTTTTGGCTCTGACACAATCAGTGTGGTACAAACACTAAAATTGACATATTGGACATATCAATGGTCCCCCAACTATCCCCAGCCCTGCTGCAAACAAACAAAAACACTGTTGCGGGTTCTTCTGTTGCTGATAGGGATGTATGGAGACTCAAATTGTTCAATATTGGATAAAGGACATTACGAAGTATATAATCCAAAGAATAATTGCAGACAAAATATTTGATATAAAAATAAAATTTTGAAAAAATACAATACATTTTTAAAACACAGCTCAATATTCTGAAATGTACCCTTTTTAACTATAAGAGATCTTACAACATTTTATTTTACTTTACTCAAGTTGTTTTCATTCCAAAGTCTGTTTTTATTCCACAAATTTAAAGAAATATTGACTTATAATCAGTTGCTAGTTTATTAAGTACGGCATAGTTTATGCTAATTCAGTCCACTAAAATTTTGAAACTGCTTATTGATTCAGCTTTATGATCCGTTTTTTTATATTATTTTGTGTACCCAATATTTAGTCAGCCCTCATTAAAAAAATGATTTATCAACAAAATGACAGCATCACGTGCTGTAATAACGCATTTATTATTTGATCATTAATTCCATTGTGTTTCATATAATTTGAAATGTAATAGGCTACTGCAGGCTTTGGGTCTCCGCAGAGTTTGAGTCATTGTGTCCTGTTTGCCACCACTTCAGAAGGCTGGATTGTTTCTAACACAGGAATGGTTTCTCTAGCAGCTGCGGGTCAGTCAGCGATGGCATTATAAAGTATGGGGTTAAATCATGCACAATAAGTATTAATATGGTCAGCACACGTTTCTGTGTCCATATTCTAACTGGAAAGTGACTGAGCAGAAGCATCAGTTCATGCCTAAACCTGCAGATGGCATCAGTAATACAGCTCAGATCACAAAGGATAGAGAATGCCGTGACAGAGCTTCACTTGAACAGCTGACCTTTTCTGTTTGGATTGTATCCGTGAGACTTTACCAATCGCTTTACTCCTCCCTTTAAATATGACTAATTAAACGCCCGCCCACTTTACATTGAGAAGTCACAAAAACCGTCAACAGTAAATGAATCATGGTCTGTTAAATGTTCCCAAAATGTGGCCTTTGCCCAACAGCGTGTCGCATAATTGGGCTAGATTAGACAGCTCAAGTTACACATAGACTATATGCCTGTCATTCACATATTGATCACCACTGACAGCCTGCACGATGCCTTGTTCTTGTGCATGTGTAGCTTTCAGTACTCGTTGGTTTTACGTTTCGCTGTAAGTTGGACACGCGCACACACACGGTGACTGCCTTCGTTCCTTGATGACCCACAGTCTGCACTTTTCCGAAAGCCTACGGAGATTCACCGAGCTGCGACCCGGCCCCTCCCGCCCCCCTCCTCTGCGCTACAGCTACTCTCCCCTCGGCTCCACTCCGAGGAGGAACCCGGTGCCCCCGGCTGATCGTTTCCAATTACGTTACCCCAAGATGGAGGTCTGCAGATGGCACCGCTAGCGAGTTCGAGTCACCGTAACCACCCGTGTGTCTTTAATGACGCTTTTTTCGGGACAGAAGTGATTTTGTGCCATCTTTTTGTCGATTTTGTGGGGGACATACTGAGCTCCAGGTTCGGGTTGTGGCAGCCATGAGCTCTGGGGAAGGAACGGAGGAGACTACGAAGGACGCCAGCGACATAGCGGCGTTCTTCAAGACCGGTAAGCCCCAAAATGAGGTGGAGAAGTCGGACTGAGCTCCACTGAGAGCTGCTCCCTTCGGTCCAGCTACATGAGGGACATTGTCTGTGCTGGCTGTTTTGGAAGTCCAGACAGTGAAGGATGTGGACGCTTTACCCGATGAATTGTTGTTGTAAACTAAAAATAGCAACGAACAGCATAATTATACCAGTCTGTCAAATGGGTTTCTTAAAAGCATTTCTCTAATAACATCAGATAGCCCGACTGGACTGTGAAGCCAGGCAACGTTAGCTAGAGAGCTAATTGTCAGAGTTCCATCTTCGGACACCTCTTGCCTAGATCTGGCAAAGCTTGGCTAGCTAGCTTTCTGTGTTACTTTACTTCAAAATATGTTATATGTTTTGCCCTTTCCATGGCGCTCCTTAAGCTCTCTTACACTAATGTTTGCTGTCAAAATGAGGAAGTGGAATGTAAGTTTGACCCAGTAAACATTAGGAGAAAGGAAAACAATGTAACGTTATGTTCTCTGGCTAGGCGAAGCCCGACAATGCGACTTTTTAAAATTAAGATTACTACACTGTTAAAATGGAACAAGGATGCCATATTTTGGTTAAATCCAGTGCAGTGACCGTAAAGTTAGATTCTGCTGAAACGAGAAAAGAACAGGTTAGGGCTGTCCGATAATGGACGGTTGTCTACAACATTAGCTTCCAGTGTTAGCCTGTAAGCTAGTGAATCCTGAATCAGATTTGGTGACTCCTGTCTGCTTGGATAGCTAACAAATGCTAGCTAGTTTAGCATCGCTAGCGTGCCTGTGAGCTGACAAAGCTGGCGTGTATCTAAAAAGCTTATTGATGTATTAAGTGGAGACATATATAATGTGTTCCTGTTTTAAATTCACTAGTCCGTTGACTCATTGTTTGCTATTTTCTGTGCTGTTTTTGAAAGCACAACTGTCCAAGCTATGTAAACAATACATGGCGTGGCACATTCAGCCTGGGTGTGCACTGTGCTGGGTAAGCTAGCAGTGTAACGTAGCTATCAAGGCCAAAAGGCTGCCCACAGTGTAACGGGCTGTTGGTTGTGATAAAAACCCCACAATGTCAGCGACACTGTTTTATTCATACAAAACGGATCAGATGATGCCCACTAGCATGTACAGATTATTAACAGCTAATTAATCAACAAGGAGTGTTGACTTGATGTCCTAACATGGGCCTACAGTGATTTCATGGGCTGCAACAATGGCTCATAAACTGTGAATTTCAGGGGTCCTAGCAGAGATTTAAAGGCTCTGAGAAGCATAATGGGGAAGTTGTGTTTTATCCAGCAGAATTTGCACAGTGAAACCGTGTTAATTAATTTCCATGCCCCCATATAATGTACAGTATAATCTGGTAAAAGGATTAACAATATATTTTAATTGACTTTCCTGGGATATGGTTGAATGAAATGGTAATCCATGGGGCGAATGCTTGTCCATTTGTGGGTCTTTGGCACGAAAAAGCTGGTGAGCTTATGGGCTGCACTTGCCTATGCCAGATAACCCTTTAGCTATATTCAGTGACTGCAAGCCGTGCAATGCTTGATGTCATGTCTGCCAGTGTCATCATCTCGCCCCCTTCACTTTGGTAGCTTACTGCTTATGTGTTTTTAAAACAAGTTTCTCCATGTACCTATAGCTGATTGTGTAGTATAGGTGTAATGGTATCTGCAAGTCATTTTTTCCCCTGGTTATAGGTGCATACTCATGTGATCATAAATTAAACTGTGGCATAAGTCATTAATTGTGCACTGTGGGTACTGCTCATAAGCCAAATCACTGTTAGCTGTTCTAGTGCATTGTCATGTGTAGGGCCATAGTGGAAGAACTGAGATTTTGAAGTACAGTTAGAGGGGGTGTAAATGAGGGCGAGAATGCAGAGTATTGACATCCAGCCTCTGGCTCCTGTGGTTTTGTGTCTAGTGAGATAATAAGCACAGAGGGAAGTTCAGTATCTGTATTGAGCTGATCGGATGGCTTCCACTTAGGGAGAGAGACAAGAGGCATCCTGTAACTCTGTAACTGTGTGCTTTGTTGATGGTGCACAGCTGCAGCCATTCTGCTTCATTGTTAATCAGATCTGTCGCTAATTTGTTATATAATTAAAATGTTTAGATATGCCTTCTTTTCTTACTACCCCAAACCCATCGGCTGCAGTTTGAGAATGTATTGTTGAAATAGCTCTTCTATTTACCAATAGAGTACCTAAACCGTATATTTACTTTACTTCTTTGTGTGAGAGAAGCAATGACACAGATAATTAGTTTTCGTTGCACCCTCTAGCAGTGGTGGGACTGCTACTGCTGAATTAATAAAACTGAAATAGCGTGGATACAATGAAAACAAACCTATGTCTGTTTTTGACAAAACTGCACTTGAAGCATCAAGAATGAATATTCTGCTCCATTATCTGCCGCCTGTGTAATAATCACAAGAATATTTTAACACTGATTGTCAAATAAGTGTCATTTAAATATCATGCCCGTCTGGTCTGTACTTGAAGCATTCTCGTAATTACCACAGTAACTCTGTGACTGAAGTCCTTTAAACACAACAAACCTGTCCACAACCTCAGCTATCTTTATGTTATCCACAGCCTTAATTTGACTGTGACGTATTGGGATCCGCAACTTTGTGGAAACATGGCCTACTGGCACTTAACTCTAAATAATGACGTTTGTTGACAAAATGCTACCATAAGCAGCTTTCTTAGTCTAACTACCATCTTACGTGAAGATCTTTGAGGAGCATAATATTTTTGTATTCTTCACAAACACCCCTTGTTGAAGCTGTAAATAGCACTGACTACGAGGAACGTGTTACTGATTGTGTTGCAGTCACAAGAAGCTCAGTTAGTACTGTTTATTTTTGCTTATTGTTTGATGCTACTTCAGGTTTGTTGTACCTCTACGTTTGAGAGCGGGCGGAAGTAGAGATGCGTTGTCCATCTTTATACAGTCTATGAATGATAACTATGGACAAATATTTGCTGTAAACATGATTGGATTTGGCTAACAGTAATTAGATTTTTGTTTGTGTGTAAATCATGTCCATTATCTTTTGTCTCCAAACAACACGTAACTACATTAGAAATGCATTTAGTAACACTGTTCTGCACTTTGTTTGAGCTCTATGTCTGGTTCATATTGTACACAATCTCTAGTTATCTTTCCCAACTGGTACTGAACTAATTTCTATGGTTATTGGCTCCAGTACTGTTTTACCTAGAGCATCCTTGTTGAAGGACTGCAGATTCAGAATCTCAGTGGTGAAACTACTAAACCTGAGTATAGATAGTCTACAACAGATTTGTACAATAAGGTATTTGGAAGTCTTGAGTGTCACTTTCAGGCTCCCCTCCTCTTTGTTTTTTTGCTCATGAACTTCCTCCTCATAGATCTGGGAGTCTTGTTTTGACATGCACAGGTTTGAGTATCTTGCCACAGGCTACGCTTTCAACCCAGCTCCATCCTCATCTCTTTTTCCATCCTTCGGCATTTGGTCTCTTTGTCTTTCCCATGTACTCGCTCTTCACTTTCTTCCCTACTCTCTGTCCGACTGCCTGCTGTCTGAGTGTTCATTTGCCAATGTCTGTTTCATGTTTTCCTCCCTCCCTCATTCTTGTTGCCTCGTGTTGGGCCTTTCCGTCCTGATGCAAAATGACAACTAATAAAAAATAAAAAAAAAGAGCCTCGTCTCTCTCTCCCCTGTCTTCCAGACTGGAATTAATACCTTGGCCTCAAAGCTCCAAAATGGGGAGTTTTGTTGTGGCATGTTGTCAATCATCAAGTTATTCCACTCCAAACATATCTTTGGCTACAATGATGACTAAGAGGCTGATTTAGTGTTGATTTCATACAGTCATTACTTGTTGGTAGTGTAGGGCGTTATTCATGGTGGGAAAATAAAATCCGCACTGCCGGGCCTTCATGAATGAATGTTTAGAGGCTGCAACACGCCGTTCACAAAGCTGGTCTGTATGTTTGAATGAGCATTGCTGTGTATGTGTGTTTATGCAAGAACGAGAGTGGAACAGTCATGCATGAGAGAGAGAGAGAGAGAGAGAGAAATTTGATCCAGAGCATGCATTTATGACTCAGGCCCATTCACCCAGGATGAGGTCTGAACACACACGCATGCACACGCACATCACTCTGAGACTAATGGATATTGATCCAGGAGATGGAGACTGATCGAGGTCCCTCAGTAAAGGTTTCCTCCAGGCCTAAATCTGCCAAGTCAGACACACAAAGCAGAGACTAAAGCCTAATGCTGTGCAAAGCAGATTTCTTTTATCATCCCGTGTTTATGGGATGGAAGCAAAGAGGATTGGTGCATCACAAATAAGTGCAAATGAATGATTTAAGGCTACGTTTGTTGTCACTTTGTTTTTCTCCTTGATAACAAAGATTTTTTTGAACTTAATTGCATGACAGGATATAAAGAACTTGTAATCACAGGGAAACGGACAACTGAGTACAAACATGGTATTTGAGCCCAAGCCAAAATTGCCAAAAACCCTGCCATTTAAAAGGGTTACTCCAGCTGTCCAGTACTTCCATACAGTTAGGTAGGCTTGTGAGGCTGAGAGATCCTGACTTTTAGCCACTAGTATGAGCCACACCCCGCAAAATTTTCAGTTATAATATGTGCAATTTTATACATTGTGATATAGTACATCTGAACTTCTGTAAAATGATGAATATATTTTTGGCAAATTGCATTTTATTAAAAAACCCTCACAAATCAAATTACTCTATCGCATTAGTGCAAAAATCTAACGTAGCCATGAAGCAGTTCTACTTATTAATTTGCCACGTTGTCCACAATTTTACCTACACCTGGAAATATTAAAGGGATGGATTAAGGATGCGTCGATCCGATACGCCACATCGATATTGGTGCAGATAGTGACTTTCTTTGTCAGTATCACTCTAAAAAATCAGTTATGTTAACTCAGTCTCGGTAGGCTGCCAATTGTTTTTTAGCGCTACAGCAATACCTTGTGTGATGTTACCTTAGATAAAGATTATCATAATGATTTCCGCTCTGTGAAGTATACAGATTCTGTCATCTGGGTAAATCAGATTGGTACTCGTCTGCACGTGCAAATGTTAAAGGCAGTAGAGATACCTGGGTGAGAGAAAGTTTAATCGGTGCATTCCCAGGATAGTCCTTGCAAAATCTCTGACCGTAGACAAACTTGTATGGTCTCACAGTATATATTGTCTTATCGCCCTCCCCTGCCTCCAAATGTCTGCAGCTGTTTTTTTTTTTTTAATTAAACAATGAGCAGAGTTTTGCTGCAGAAAGGCTTTAGAGCACAGAAATCAGTTCACTGGAAAGACGTTTTAAGAAGCTCAGGCTGAGTATTCGGGGGTAACTCTTTTCGACACTGAGGCATCATGTGATTCGCTGTACTTGGGGCTTCGTCATAGGCAGCCGATGTTCTCTCTCAGTTGCTTTTCACGCTCACACAATCACTTTCTCGATGTGCTGTTTCCACTAACCCTGTCTCTGTCTCCTCCGGCTCATCTTCTTCCTGTCTTTTAGTATTATTTTGTCTACATTCTACTCGTCTTACACCACACACATGCTCAGCTGCAGTATATCAGGTACCTCACACACCTCTAAGTAAAGGCAGTATTTTGCAGTAGAGAGGAGTGAACATAATAAATGGAAGCCAGCTGCAGGCAGAGATGATTTTATGAGATTTTATTTAGCCAGGCAGCTTCAATCAAGAGCAAATGGATGGCCGGGTAAAAAGCTTTTTAGAAAGGGCTGGAGATTAAGCTAAAACATGGGGAAAAAAACACTCCTACTCGAACAGTTCCCTTTATTGTGGCATTAGAAATTTGATGTTTCAGTTAGAAAGGCATTCATCCCTTAAAATGCAGCACAAACTGAACACATGGTAACAAGGCGAGCAGTGCAGACACTTGGAAACCATTAGTGGACTGACCGTTTGTCCTGAAACAACTTCTCCCTGTTATACACATATTCTTGAATAGAAGATTGCAGAACAGTGCTGACAATATCAGTTGTTTAGTAAAGAGTGAATCATTTAAATCACTCTCATTTTCCCATGGGTAGCTGTGTAAACACATAATCTGTCTCAACCATAATAACAGATGCAGGTGCATTACATTTTAAAGGCAGATTACAGCTAGCAGAGCAAGCCAAACCCCCTCAATCTGCCGCCAAGTCAGTTTGAGTGGGAGGATTGTGCTCTTTCCTTTTCTTGTTTGAATTATTATCTGTTGAAGGCCGTGGCAGTACGATCAACGTTTTTAGTCAATCATTAGCGTTCAAACACAGAAAGTTCTCGGCTCAATGAGAAGAATGACATGGCAGGTCAGGATTAGCGCACACAGCCTGTGATATGAGTGTTTGTGCCAGAGTAAAGGGAATCCAAGGTTATGTTTGACAAATCACTTTGTAGAATGTCCAGCGTTCTATCGGGCGACTTGTGTGAAACGTTGCCCACTTGTAAAGCTTAGTGTCGTCTGAAAGTGGGACAGGTTCCAAAAGTTACACTGACAGCAAAGAACAGCCAGAGCAATCACAACAAAAACATATTAAAAGTTGCTAATCTCAGACCAAAGAAAGTGAATTAAAGCTCCACAGCAACCACTTTGGCAACTACTACTTAGCTTAGCAGTCATTTGGATTAGTGTTTTCTGCCATCTGTTGAATGATAAGTCCAATTTTCACTATCCTTTTAGCTCCCCTAACAGCTAACTGCTCCACTATGTTCACCAGCTAGTCGCTAACTGTGTCCGACCGCTGTTTGGTGTTGAGCAGGTAGTGTAGAGTGGTTTTACAGAGGTTTTTCTCCTAAAAACAGCTGCCTGCTGTGGTCAAAAACAATGCAATGAGAGCTAAGAGAGTGAACCAAAACAGTAAAGTTATGGGATGAAAAACTAGAACAATGAGCTGAAAGACTCTAAAGTGCTTCATGGAGCTGAGGGGAACTGTAGACTCGGGTTATAATTCACTGTAGATTGTAGCAGCTTTACATGTAAAGCCATGTTGGTCAGAAAGATCATCCGTGTTCAGTTAACTTTCCCTAGAAAAAGTTTGGTCAAACAGTTTCTGTGGTAATGATGCCAGCTGGCACGTTACATCATCTCGCTTAAGGCCTTTGTTGCTAATCTGTGTATCATATCACAGGCTTGTAAGGACTGGTCATCTGGGTCAGGTTTACTTTGGCATTACGATGACGTATTCCAGTGTGCAAAGTCCGGGTTTGCCTGTTAAGTTTTTTAACTTAATGTCATGAGGTGGGCCAAGAGGTACATTTTTCATGGTGGCAGTAACAGTTTCCTGTCCGAACCACACTAGGTTTAGTGGTTGGAACCAATCAGACTGAGGTTAAATGAGGAAATCTTATGAGGTCATAAAAGCTGATAACCATGGCAGACCAGGGAGGAATCAGTTGCAGAATTACCTTGCAACATGTAAATGAAGGAACAATCTACCAGCAATATCTACAATTATTGATGCAAATAGAGAAATTACTAATGCAAAGGAAAGATTACGGGGACTGCAACGGGAACATATGAGTGAAAAAATGTTTTGTCCTCACAGATTGGGGTCCACAGCCGAAATGGTCGGAAAACCCGGGCCCACAGATGTCTGGCTAGACTAAACACTGTAATTTTTCAATCAGAACACGGTGAGCGAAGCCATCAAAAGCCATGAAGTAAAATGAATGGCAGCACTGGAGTTGTTTGTAGCCCAAAGCGTGTATGATGTCAGTGTGAACTCTAAGGCGAACCACAGTAATACAAACCAAAAGCAGAACAAAAAGCACCAGATTGCATTTCAGAGAGAGTAACCTTCACTTCCCTGATAGTCGGATGCTTGTAAACACTTTTTGTCTTTCTCTGGATGTGCCATACATGGCAATGTGAAGAGTGGCCTGTTGCAGCTTAACAATGAAGCAGGACAAGTTTTTGGAGTGATTTGAAGAGGGTGACAAATAACATTGGCCCTGCATGAAGTCATCACAGAAATGGAAAATTTCCATATGTTGATGGTAGAAATGCTGTAAAAATGTATAGCTGAGTACACAATGTTTTGATCCCAGAAAGTCAGTATGTTATTAATAGTAAAGTGAGCAGATTGCAGCAGATCATCTCAGTGATGGAATGGAGCGTGTCGGAAAGCAGACTGGCCAAGAACTGTTTAACAACGAATCTGCTTCCTTAAACAGGAATGTATAAATGACGTGTTTGAGGGCAGAGCTATGTGACAGCGGTCCCTGTCCTCGTTTATGTGTGTGATGGTGTGATCTCAGCTCTAACTGCATTAGGCATGTTAGAGATGAGAGTTCATTGGATTACACACGCTGACCTTAATCTAATCTGATTATTCTCTGGGATTAGTGTGTGTTTTTGTATGTAGGCGTAGAGGTGGAATTGAAATTTTTTGATGTTTTGGAAAATGTGCCTATTTACTTTACTTACTTACAAAAGTGAGATGAGTAGTTCGTTAACCACTTTCCTGTCACCCTATAAATATGAAGCCGGAGCCAACCTAGCATGAATACTGGCAACAGGGTGAAACAGCTAGCCTGGCTCTGTCCGACCTTTACAAAGCCCAAAAATCAACAACTTGTCTTTTTTTAAACTTTGGTTTTTGTATGAATTAAACACACAAGACATTGCTTTAGAAACAAGCTTTAGAGGTGCTGGTAGGCAGATTGTTGGGACAGAGCCTGACTAGCCGTTTCCCCCTGCTATCAGTCTTTATGCTAAGATAACTATCTCTCTCTCTCTCTCTCATTTTATCTATCCTGCTTTCATGTCCACCAAACAAGGCTGGCTCTGTCACCATGACAACATTAGCTACCATATGTGTCCGTCTGGCCCATGCTGTGTCTTTACCAACAAGCCGCATGTAAACCAGGTCGGCCTGGGCCTCTGCTATCAGTGAGGCTTTACCACTCACACAAACAGACACAGGGGTTGCCGCCCAGGTACAGACTAGATCAGACCAAAGGCCAGCTGATAAGAGCAAATAGTGACGAGCGGTTTCTATGGTCTTGGATCACAGGCTGCATTTGGATGTAGTAAAAACAAAGTTTTACCTGTTGGTGCCACTCCAATCCACCTGCAAAAATAAACTGAAACAAAAACGCAGGTGTTTGCTCATGCAGTAAGCTGTCAATCAGAATACTTGTGAATCAGGGCAAGCAGAGCAAGGTATTCAGTCAGGTTTGAAGTAGGTAATGAGAAGTGAAAAGGGGCTAGAGAGTGCCAGTTGGCTTTGGCTAGTACTATTTTCCGCTGTTGGATAAGTTATTTAAAAGTATAATATAAATAATAATGTCAAATATAGTCTGTTAGTACATTAACCAGGGAAGTGAAATATTAGGGTGTTTGTCAGATGTGTAAATGAAAGAGTTTTTGGCTTGTTTAAACCCCCTCTTAGGAACAACTGTACTACACACACACACACACACGCACACGCACACACACGCAAACCTCTCGCCTCTCTGTGTGTTTATAAAAAGGAGCTTGTCCCACTTTTCCCTCTACTCTGCTCTGCTTTCGTTCAGTAATTTCTCCGGTGTGATAGAGCTAATTTGTGTGAGCTCGGGGAAAATTTGCCGCCCCGCTGCTGTCTTCTTGAAACAAGGTGGAACTAGAGAGGGAAAAGAATCGAGGGGGCAAAAAGAAAAATGGAGAGAAGATGGAGAAGGAGGAGAAGACTGGAGGTAGGTTGTCGGGGGAGGAGGGTGGGGGTGCGCAGGTTGCAAGTGGCCATGAAATCACGTGTGCAGATAACCATTTTCTTTACGCATTCTTGTAAAAGGAGCATAAGCATTTGTCCTGTTGGAGGGAAATAAGGAAGTCTATTCAGCGCAGGTGGAGAAAGGAGAGAAGTGAGCTGTGAAATTCAAAGACAGAGAGAACCAGACCTTGGAAAGATAATGAAGAGAGGAGAGGAAGAGATGTGAGTGCCAAGCAGTTTTTAGTGGTTAATGAAAGGGGGACAGTAAAAGAATTGTATCTGCTAGCAATTGATTAGGATCAGTGTGAAAGATTTGCCAGGTCTCTGCTCCTATTTTGAGTGTAGAAAGAGACGGAGAGAGAGAGTGAACCAAACTAGGACAAGTCCTGAAAGACCATTGTACTCCTTTTTTTTTTTTTTTTTTTTTTTTGGTCTCCAGTGCATTAAAACTGCTATCTCACTGTTGCCCTCCCCATCTCTCTCACTTTCTCTTTCTGTCTCTTCCTCTGACTACTTTTCACCTCTGTGTTTCTCTCCTGATAAGGGCCAGTAACCAAGAGAAATTGATCCGCTGTAAACAACAAAGTCAGTGGCCTTTTGTGTCTTAAAGCAAAGGCTATGGGCTGCTGAGGACCTTGAGGGGCAGTTTAAAGCAGTGGCTTTGAGGGCAGAGCCATGCTTTTTCATCTTCAGTGTCTAATGGTGAGCATTTTGCACCTGGGATCCCAGGTAAGGGCAGATGATAACAAGGTTGGAAAGAAAAATGTCAGTCTTGAGCATCAGGATTGAAGAGTACCGGTTTAATGATACACAGTTTCATATTTCGTATATATTAAATCTACTCTTATTTATTACAGATTTATTTAATAATAATACTTTATTAATTATAGATTTATGATAGATCAGACATTCAGCAAAGTTTTAATTTTGTCTGGAGTGAAGAAGAACTGGCTGGGTGGTTCAAAATAATAAAAAAAATAATCAGTTTATTGGCATGGTTTAAACCTGGACAAATCACATATTGAATAATTTAACATTGTAAATCGCCCACTGTTCCTCCTCACCCCACGATACAGATCCTCTAGATGAAATATAGTAAAAATAATAAGTTACACACAGCAAAATAAAAAGATAAACAGCAAAAACAATAGGTACAAGAAAGTTAAATCAAATCAAAGAAATAGCTTCAACATCGTTAACCAAATATACGTATAAGTTTATAAGTTGGGCAAGTCAAGAGTTGTCCTAGTTAGTTATTGGTTCGATTATCAAAATAAAAAAGTCCCGAAGGTGAATTTTATAAGATTGTAAGATTAAACATAATATCCCTGATGCATCTGACATGGGGTCGAGGTTTTGATCTCTTCCAGTTTAAAAGTATTAGACGTCGGGTCAATAATGCAGTAAAGGCCACCACGTTATATAGCTGTGCAAATCCTGCGTTTCATTTGATAGTTGGTGGTGTGCGAAGATTAATGCTACAGTACCTGTCCACAAGGTGCAGTTAAGCAAAAACGGTAAGAGCAGTATGTCAGGATGTGACAAGTGAAAACATGATGGCAGAAAGCAGAAAAGCTGTCGTCACTGCCACTGTTTCTGCTAAGACATTAACTTCGACAACATACTAACATTTTTTTCTTTTTTGTGCAAAATCAGAGGTTCTCAAGGAAGACACAGTATATCTGCCAATAAGACTCCTGATCCTGTACTGGTGGTCTCTTTTCCCCAAGTATAGAATCTTCATACCACATTGCCCTGAATTTATTGGGACCATTTTGTACATGAGGTGAAACTGTTGTGGTGCTAAAAATTCAGGCAGCAGCCAACTGTGACTGACTGTAACTGGCGGAAAACTTCATTTTATAATGGCACTGACAGACAAACTGTATTTAATGTGGATTGTCACATCTGGTCGATAGCTGATCTAAATCCCCAAAATGATCCTTTTTTGTTTTTTTAAAACTGTCCGTCATGAGTCTGACAATGTAATAGGAGTGCAACAAAAATTTGAAAGGGACATGTCTCTACCCGTAGCAAAGGTGGGCTCTTTAATAATGCATAGTTGGCAGAGCACTGATGACCATCGTGGCTGAATTGACAAGAAAGAAGCTGCAGAAACTCCACAGAAATCTGCAGAAAGCAACACAGTTCTGTTCACTTTGTTTGACTAAGAGGTTGTGTCTGGGAAGTGAAGTACATAAATTCCACAGCAATGAACATTTGACTCCAAAGAACAGACTAAGATAACAAAAACACAAAACTCTTTTAGTTTCACTTGACGTTCAGTACAGGGTTGGCGTCAGAACAAACTGGATTGGTGGGGCATTTGGGTAGACGTGCCGTCAGAGAAATCTATGATGTTAAGGCCTGTACTTGATAATGAGTTTGCTGTAGCCAACCAACACACCAACCCAGAGCAAAAATTTTAAATATGCTCCAATGTCCTTCTTCCACACACAAACACTACACTGTGCACCCTCTCTGCGCAAAATGTAGCCTACGTGCAAGCCACGTCTTTCATTGAGTGTTTGTGTTGAACTTCCAAAGGACAGTGTCTTTCCGCTCCCTCTTAAAAGCTAACTCCACCAACTGGCCCTTTCTTTTGTGTAGCATCACACGTCTTTAGTCTGAGAAAATGTTTCTCCGAGCGGAGAATGGATTCTCACACATAGCTGTGGAGGCGCCAAATGTTTGAAAGCACACAGGACATTCAGGTACTTTGAGAGGATGTGCTGTGTAGTCCAATCTCCCTCAATTGGCTCTGATCATTTCTGTGAGCGAAAAAACTCGTAATCAACTTTTTACTCTCTACCTCAATTATAGGCAATTGTGATGGGTCCATTAAATCACAGCCTTTACATCAAGAAATGTGTCACTTTATGGATTTAATGCGACAAGTACACTAGCTAACTGTGTGTTACACTCACTGAAACTGTGATCCATCTCTCCAAGCACTGAATCAATAGTGTAGTATAGTCTATTAAGTTCTGTGTTCAATAGTTTTCATAACTCCTCATCACAATGGAGTTTATGTACACAAGCTGTTTCACTAGCCACGTTGTGTGAACAGGTCAAGTCCGTTTCTTCTCTCTGTAGAAGCTTGTTTGGTGGATCCAACAGGGCAAAAACAGCGTGGATGAGAAACTGGGCTCGGTCGTCTCTAGTAGGAGTCGCCTCCTTCCTCCACTGTAGCTTCTGTCACCTCACAGCTGAGTCTTATGAGTTCATTTTGCATGTCCTGACAGGTGTATATGGCGTTTTGAGGGATTGTTTTCAAAGCAGAAGCCAATTCACTGTCCTTTTTAATCTTATCGTCCAGTAAGGAGAGGAAAAGTCCAACATGTTATCAAAAGTCTCTATCTTCCTCCGTAAAGGCAACTGGTTTTCCGTCAAAAGCCAGACAACACAGATGAAAGAGGAAACATAATACCTGTTCTTTTTTAATTGGCCTGCATTGACAAGTGTTGAAATCTCTTTTCCAGCATTGACACACCTCTCCTGCTCCTTCCACATTGTATAGCAAGAGAAATGGTCTTTTAAAGATTGGTGTTTATGAAATCCACGCTCTCTCGCCACAGCATTTTTCCAGTTACAAAAGCCCACACTCTCAAATGCATCGTGTCCGAGACCTTCGAGTGATGCTAGACAGCCGACAGCAAAAACAAAATGCTGCTTCTGCCTTGACCCTGTATTCAAGCCAGTCTCTGTTGATTTGGTTGCATTGGTCTCTGGTCAGAGATCATCTATGACTATAGGTTGTCGGCCACAGCTGGCTCTTACGTTAACTGCTGCATCATGGTTGCTTGCAGAAGGTTCTTGTTCTTCAGAGGTGGCCATGGTGGGTGCATTCACCTTCATTGGTGGAGCTGGAGGAGGCTCTGAAGAAGCAGCACCATGTAGCCATTTTCTTATATCTATCTTATATCGAAGCGCAGTCTGATAGCTGCTCTAAGCTAGTTACACCAAACATATCACTAAACGCTTTCTAAAGCTTACAACTTCAAATGTAACAGTATGTAAATACCAGTGGGGTGGGTTTTTTCTTCATTTTTGTCTTCATGAATTACATTTATTTAAAAAAAAAAAAAAAAAGGTTTTCAGGTTTAAAACGATAAATATGAATAAATGCAAAGTTTGGCGCCAAAGACTTAGCCTGTGGTTAGGGAGGGCCAGAGTAGTTAATTTGGGTGGAGCATTGTCCCAAAGTGGACTATTTTGATCATGAATTTCACAAGTGGAGATCATGCATCTTAGACACTCCATCCGTAGCCTATCTGTACAGCTCTGTGCCAAGCAACAAAAATCCTCGCAGATGGATGATCCCTTAGGTATTGTTAAATGTGTTGTCCTTGGCTCTTGACATTTAAATGTGTACTAAACCCCCCTGGCAGTATCTACGTAGCGATTGTCAGCAGGGTATTGCTCACTGCACCTCATTCTAGTCGGTGTGAGCCAGACAATAGGTATGTTTAAATGAAAAGGGGTCTTTCCTATTTGTGTATGAGTCAAAGATGAGTGTGTCTGCCGAGAAGGGAAATGCTGGGGCCCACAGAAAGGGTGGTCTTGCCTTAATGTGGGCTCAGAGACACAAACAGTGTGTGTCGGGACAAGAGAGAGCTGTCTGTGGAAGGGAGCTCAGTTTAGGAGACAGTACAGCCAGTGTTCAACAGAGCTGAGGTCCAGGTAAGCTCACTGTATCTTGCGTGTTTGCATGTTTCAATGGAGAGATGGGGGGGGGGGGGGGGTGTGTGTGTGTGTGTGTGTATATCTGTGTCTTCTGTATGCACTCATACAGTGTCTTTTATCTCCTTTTTGTCCATGTGTGTTTGACTTCTGGCTCGGCTACAACTCTTATTGTTTAGAATGTGATAAGATGTGGGCAACCACTACTGTAGTCTGGTATTACATTGTTGCACACTGCGGCTTAAGTGGACATCTTTGGCATTGCAAATATGCGAAGCATGTGGGTGTTTGGTCTTTCTCTTGCCTTCCCTTTTTCCCCTTCTTTTCTCCTTCATCCAATTCATTCTCTGTTAAGTTCTCCCAGGTACACGGCTTTAGAGAACATTCCTTTGAGATCTTTATGCCTCACTTCCCATGCCATGTTTA
The DNA here is from genome assembly GCF_021292245.1 of Micropterus dolomieu. Classification (NCBI taxonomy): domain Eukaryota; kingdom Metazoa; phylum Chordata; class Actinopteri; order Centrarchiformes; family Centrarchidae; genus Micropterus; species Micropterus dolomieu. The sequence continues at coordinate 22,851,779 of NC_060158.1, read as the reverse complement.
GGTGTGTGTGTGTGTGTGTGTGTGTGTGTGTGTTTTTTTTCCTCATGAGCCCCTGTGGCACTGGCAGTTGTTGCCAGCAAGTTTGCACGTGTGTAGTTTTATGTCTACTGTGCTGCTATACTTTATGTTCTTTAATGGAAATTGCCACCAGCAAAATATTGTTAAAGCTGGATAGTAAGATGGTTTACTTTAGCAGCCACTACAGAAGGGAACCAGTTGCCTTGAAGAGAACTATTATATCATAAAAATGGAATTAACTGAGAAATGAAAACAGAAGGGTGATTTAATGTGATACAGGTATATTGGTCCTCTCAGGGAAACTCTGTTCTCTTGCCCCTGAAGAACAGAGGTCAGGGTCTGTAACATTAGGCCTATTAGCAAGGCACATGCTTCTTGGTAACGTGTCTTGAACCTGGACCCTCCTGTTAAACAGACAGTCCCCGTATTTCTTGTGTATACCTGCCCCACTGTCACATTTATGTCATGCTGTGGTAACTGTAATTAAAAGTTTCCAACTTGGATATGGCGTTCACATCACCACAACACGGCGTTCAAATAGTTTGTAACGTGAACGTTCTCCTGTTTTAGCATGATAACTTTCCAGAGATGTAAAAGCCATATTATAAGCCTTTAAATACAATAATCTGTATTGCATTTGTATTTCATGGTCTCACCATTACATTAATTCTGGGGTAGGTAATTTACTTAATAAGCATTTTTGTTAGTTGTTGAAGGGGTGGGTATTTTTAATTTGGTAACTTTCAAAATCTGTGTCATGCTAATTTCTCTGACATTACCTACCCCAGATTTAAGAACAGGTTTCACTGACTCTTGTAGGTGTGACTCAAGCAATTACTTCATTGCAACTCCCAACTATTACTGCCAAATTATCCTGGTTCAGTAGTGATGGTGGTAATAACAGTGCCAGTCCAGAAATCCACAACACAGATGTTTTGAGTGCAATCCAAAAAGTAGGGATTTCCTACTAAAGAAAATAGTGAGATAATAACACTATTAATTTTGCATGCATGTAGGAGATTAGGCCAGTTAGCTGCTAAATCTGTTAAAGTTTGGCCTCTGTGTTATTGTGAATGTTACATTATACTTTAAGGTCATTTACAGTGTGTGTTTACACGTTCTTCTTTCTTCAGTGTACTTCTGCTTGTGGAAGTATGTAGAGCAAAGAAAATGTTGAAATATGTTTTTGAGCTAATACGGATCCTGTATTCAGTGCAACCACCAGTTGTTCCCCTGCCTTAGGCCCCATCCACACTACTGCATTTTCGAGACCTTTTGCTACGTTTGCACCTCCCGTCCAGACTACAACAATGAAAACAAAGACCTAAAACGGAGAAGTTTAGAAACGCTGCCGACCCCGTTTTGCGTTTCAAAATGCAGCGGAAACGCTGGTGTGGACGGAGGTCGTATTCGTTTTAATTCTCCGTTTGTAAACTAAAACGGAGTAGTGTAGATGGGGCCTTAATGCAGCACAAGAACAGGAAGGAAGAAGCCTGAGTCAGAACAGAGGGTGCGATGTGTCACTGAGTGAGCCAGTCGAGCGTCCAGCCCGTTTACATGTTGACAGCACATGACACTGACTGTATCTTCCCCTCAGTCACAGCACACTCACACACACAGGCTGGATCAATAGGCCGATTGTTCCATCGGCTGAGAAACCAGTGGACCTCTGTCATGAGGTATAGGGTGATGAGAGGATGACTCCTGCATGCACTGGTCCACTGTAAAGCAGAATATGGTGGTACCTTGATGTAATAATTATAAACAAGGGATTCCGTAGTTGAGATAAGGGGTTGTGTCTTCTCTTACACCGGTGACATTAAGTATGCTCATACTTTAGAAAATTAAGACAGTTTTCTGTGATTAAGACAATGTTGATCTTTGCTGGAAAGCAATGCAGCAGATTTCTATATCCATCATAGTTGCACAATGGATCACCTCAAAGAGTGGCAGTGTACAGACTGCCAGTCTTTCTTTTAGGCCACGCCAGCGCTCACAGCAATGTCAGCCTGATAGTCATTTGTTTTTTGTGGTTTGGAGTAAAATGCCTCAGCAACTTTTAGATGGATTGTCAAGAAACATACATTGGTACGTGTATACTTTGTTTTCAGTGCTAAATGGCAAATTATAGCCTGCAAACTCACTAAACTAAAATGAAGAACATAGTAAACCTTATACCTGCTTAGTAACAACATATTAGCATCGTCATTGTGAGCATGTTGGCGCGCTGATGTTAGCTCAAAGCATCGCAGAGCTGCTACTGGCTGTTGTCACAGTATTTTCATCATGTAATCTTGGAAGTTTGGCTTTGGATGCGACGGGTCCACCATGTGAGCAAAGCAGTGGGACTGGTGTTGAGTAATTTACATACAATCCATAAATTATCGCACATTGTAATAAAACCTATTTTACGCTTGTTGAAAAAGCCAACATGTCATTGGCTTGTTGTATTGTCCTATTGATCCTCGTTTCCATTGTTCCTTTTGCTGTTGTAGACATTTTGACTCGAGCTCAATCACTCCTGTTTCTATGTTGGTAACAATGTTTTTTTGTGTTTGTGTGTCTACAGATGGATCCCTCCCTAAAGAGCCAAAAGGAGATGTCTCGAGTCAGATAGCAGGTAAAACAAACGTAAACAAACCCAAACACCCTGCACATAGTGATTCAAAAATGTGCAGCTATTTTTCCATCCTCCCCATATCTGTTTTTTATTTTGTGTCTATGGCGATGGTAGAAGAGAATTGCTTTTTTTTATTATAGTAGAAATAACCACACTCAAGATTAAAACTTCACTGTTCCCAGTGACAAAGACAGTTGTCACCATAATGTCACACATCTCCCCGACTCCCCTTTCCTCTTTGTCTCCACCGCTCTTTCTCCTCCCTCTCCCCCGGCCATCACATACCATGTTCCCCGCCCTGTGATTGGCTACCGGTGTCTAGCATTCATCTCTGTAGTGACAGCAGGCTCTCCATGATGAGTTGCGATGGACGATGTCTGTAGCTTTCGTTCTCCCTGCTTTTTTCCCCCCAGCCCTCTGTCCATTATCTTTTGATTTTAGATTTGATTTCCGGTTGCTTCTGCCGTCTCCTCCATTATGATTTATTCACCCAATTTGCCATTCGCTCATCCTAAAATGACCTTTTGTCTTAGTCATACTTGATCTTTCTGTTTTTTATTAATACAGCATTGACCAATCCAAAAATATGTATGTTATGATGCTTTGTTCCTGCGTAAAAGAGGGTTGATAGTCAGTAAAAGAGGGTTGATATCTAGGGTTGATAGTCAGTTTCCTGCCTCTGATGTGACATTTTAAGGAGACATGTGGCCACTTTGATATTTAAGATTACTACTCCCCTGTGCTTCAGTGAGAAGTTTTAATGTTTTATGAACCAGGCTTTCTAGTCTGAAAAGTACACACACACACACACACACACACACACACACACACACACACACACACACACACACACACACACACACACACACACACAAATGATTGACTTTTAGTAACTCTAGTCCAAATCTATCAGCCTTAAAAAAATCAGAACCCTCAAACCCTAGATATAAAGGAGGACAGTGAGTTGGCAGGTTGCTCTGATGCCCTGGGGCCCTGATGGAGACAGCTCTAGCGCCAGCAAAAAAAGGCACTGAAAACAACTTGAATTCAATTATATCTAGACAATACTTGGCTTCATTGCTACTGTTTGGCCTGTCTGCAAAACATTGTCCGGGCAGTGCTTTCCTTAAGCTTCCTGTTGCTTGCCAGTTATCACTTCCTGGTTTAGAGGAGGGATGGGGGATTAGCCCTGTCCATCTGCTGGCCTTGCCTTCACAGCCACTGGTCTGACTGGGTGGCTGTAGAGTAGGTTGCAATGTGTGTGTGTGTGTGTGTGTGTGGTGGGGTGGGGGGGTTCTGTTATGTAATGATGTTAATGCCTTTGGACCTTGACAGATGTGCTGAAGAGTGCTTTGCAAGGAGGCTTGTGCATTTCCATCACGGTTTCTCTTTCAGTTTTTTTTTTCTGTCTGCCCATTAGTTTTGGTTAAAATGCTGAACCACTCCCAACATTATTGAATTGAATTTGTGTAATTCGTTGGTAATCAGGTGCTTTCTGCAAGCTGAAATTTCATTTCATAGTCACCTCCAGATGGCGTGTTGGTCCTAAAGCAGATAAAGGTGTCAAGCAGTTGACTGCATTTTGCCCTGAATCTCAATTGATGACTGAGAAGAGTGGACGTATTTACAACACTGAAAAAACACGTAAAATAAAATACAGTGTTTTTTTTCCCCCTCTCTATCATAATAGTATCAGATTTTTGTGCATAAATCTTATTGTCGCCTACTGTGCTTTTTCTCTGTCTCGTCCCGGTTTGTCAGAATGAGATCAGGTGGCATTAACAGACCCGGACGAATGAACTCTTGGCACCAATAACAAGCCGTCTTTTCTCTATTCCCTCTCTTTATGTCTTTCTATTCTCCCTCCTCTCACTCCCCTCCTCCCCTGCTGTGTTTGGGTCGCTGGGGTAACCCTGGCCTGTTTCTCGCTCGGTTAGCCTACCCTGCTATTAGAGGTCTGGACGGATGGAGAGAACAGAAAGAGGCGGAGGTAAAGGAAAGATGGGGCGCTCTCTGTCGCTCTCTCCAAGGCCAAAACTCAGATTTGGGGACAAAAAAAGGAAAATGGGGCAGGACATGGAGCGTCTGAGTGGACTGGAAACAAACACCCACCCTGTGCTGTTTAATCACTTACGCTGTCAGCTCGGTGTGTCAAGATAATGATACCCCCTTTTCATCGGCGGGGCCTGATTTTTAATGCAGCATGAAATACGTGCTGCACAAATTGCACCTTTTCGTCTGCGCTGTCAGTCTTGGATGAGACCAGACTGTTAGCTAGAGAAATCATTCCAGTGGTGTTGGGAAGTTTTCACACAACAAGTTAAGGGGTGTCAGGCTTTAAAATGTAGTGAAACCTGCCTCCCTTTGCCTTAAAGAGCTGCTAGCAGAGAGTTTTAGTGGCTAATAATGCAGTGCAGGCTTCCCTACCCCAATGAGACTACAATTTGGGTCGGAACACTGAATATTTATGTAAAGAAATTGGAACATTCACAAAGTGAATTAACATAAATGGCAACTAAAAATATGGGTATATATTGGGTTGTAATCCCATATTCTTTCTTGTTAACCAGTTATCACCCTTGTGTGTATAGTGGCATAGCCTGTGCCAGCTGTGCCCACAGTAGGTGCATTGTTAGAGTGCCACAGCTGTGTCTGATCACAACAGCCAATCAGATCAGCCCCTCTTGTTTCATCACTGTCCACAAGGGCAACACCCTCCTGTGCTGCAGCCAATCAAAGCTGCTCCTCTAGGACCAAGAGGGTGGTCGACAGCTGGCTGTAGGCCTATGGCAGCCAGACAGGAGGGGACGTGTAAGACAAAGTTGCTGGCTGTTTTAAAAAAAAAAACCCTAAAAACCCCACAAGGAACATAAAAGCAATTGTAATGTTCGTGACATGAATGGAAGAAGAGTCAACAAATACAGTGAGGCAGATGAGACAAGCGAGTAAGATGAAGAAGGAAACATAATGAAATTGAATTGAAATCTTTTAACATCCTCTGCCTCTGTTTGAGACACAGGAAAAATGACACCTGCATCACTCACTTACACACACACGTATCTGTCACCCTCTTCTAATTTCAATTTATTGCAGCCTTTTAAATGCACAGTAGTATTGCAGAACCACAAAAGAGAGGGATTCATGTTTTGGCATTACGTAGAGTGTCAGAAAAGTCTGTGATCACTGAAAAAGGATCATTCTTCTCCCAGAGCGTGCTCAACATTACCAGCACCAACTTCCGCATTTTCAGACAGTAGTACCACATTTCTTTGTATCTTGTAAAACTCATCCAGGTTAACAGGAATTGACTGTATACTAACCCCCTCCCCCGCACAGTGATTGTCGAATCAAGAAAAATAACTACGTGAAATTAATCCAGCTACATATTTCACACCACTGACAAGGGAAGACGTTACTTCTCTCTGTGATTATGCCCATCTGCTAGCTAAAGTTATCAAACAACAGTTTTCATTTGCATCGCTAAAATTGTACTAACTTAATTACATGTCCGGCAGAAAAACAGGCAACGTCAGCGCCGCTTTGAAAACATTTATCCTGCATCAGCACCTTCCACATGGGAAAATCCACAACAATTATAACCTTGATTTCTGCCATTATCTTTCCGTACTTTGTCTGGCTTCTTCGTGTTTTCGCTTCTTTGAGGACGAAGATCCAAACGTTTGTGCTTAATAATACGTGTGGTCTTCCAATTTCACTTCTCATCTTACTTCTAATAAACCAGATGACTACTCAGACTGTTTATTATTATTATTATTATTATTATTACTTCTTCTTCATACGCGTTCAACGTAGTGACGAGTGTCTACACTGCCAGAATTATACAAGAAGAAGAACAAGTAGTGACGAAACACGCTCTGTAGCACCGTTTGTCCGTTTTCGGCTACTATAGAAACAAGGTGACACGACATGGCAACCTACATGTAAGGGGGACCCACATTTATGTAGAACTGGCTCATTCTAAGGTAAAAAAAAAATAAAAATTCATTATGTAAGGTGTTTAAACACCACCGAAAGCATCATTTATCACGATTGATGAACCTTTCAAAGAATATTATCGTTTTTCAACAGTACTTTCAAAAGTACTTTCAAAAGACCCACAAGCTTTATCTGGAAATGTACAAAGTAAGTTACAGTGACTAATGAATAGAGTCTGCAGCTTCTCAAGATTAAAGCAGAGCTATCGTGTGTAACGTCGTTTCACATAGTTTGGGAGCATTTAGGTTGCAATTTTTGTATAAAATGAATTCGAGTCCAAAATACATTTAAATCGATATATTCAATGTAAAGGGTCAAAATCAAATTAATTCCGTTTAAGAGTTTCCCCACAGTGAAACATTCAGGAATACAATAAGCATGCAGTCAAATAAAACTACACTGGCCAGGATCTGTTCTTTCCTAACCCAGCTTTCTAGAGCGTCTGTGATCAGGATGTAGGTCAGGCGTCCAGGTCATGGACGCCCTATTCCTGTCCACTCCCTCTGCCTCAAGGAATTCCTGCCATTCCCACACATCCCTCAGCAAGGAATTTCTGGCACGCTTTGAATGTGGGAAGTCCGCAGTTATGCAGGGATGCTCACACATGTGCACGGTTCTGGTTTCTCTTGACCCACAACAGCTGGTTTAGAACCGATTTGTCCAAATCAGCTGCCGGGGAGCCATTATGAGATTACGCCTGTATGTAACTGCTGTTTAATCAGATAAGGAAGATGCCGTGTGTGTGTGTGTGTGTGCTCTTTTTGTGGTATGTTGACAACTTTTCCCCTCCCTTTGCTGACTGACTGTACCACTCGTCCCATCTGTCGTGGTCCAGACAGCTGTTGCATACTGTTGTGTTTTTTTTTTGTTTTTTTTTCACAGAAACACACATGCTCTAACCCCTCCCTTTGCTATTTGTCTCAATCTCTATGGTGCAGTCTTGTCGTTGTGTTTTTGAGTAAACTGCTTTGTTGTATCAGCCAGTCAAATGCCCACTTGACCTTTGGAGGCTACAAGTCTCAAGCGTCTGAGGTGTGAGTTGACTGTTGACATATTCTGACACACAGACACACGACCCTGTAACAGTCCTGACCTGGAATGAAGAAGTGACTTATGTTGTGGTAGTTTCCACACAGCAAAGGATGATGGACATTTCTGGCATTTCCCTCTCATCCCTTGCCCTTTTCACGCTGAGGGGTGTAGCCATATCAGTGGTTACTGCGTTTCAACGCTAGCCCCTTCACACAGGACCAGTGACCCACAAAATTGTCGATTCGGAAAGGTTTATCTAGTAAACGTACATTACTGTCATATGGGACAGACGAGCGTTCTGGAAAATACTGTTCACCTCTGCATTTGGAGAGTAAATTCTTCTTGGGAATCCAAGGCTTTGCAATGGACGCCTCTGAATTTTTTAATTTAGACATCGGCAACAAGGTAATGACCTCATCAGCTGTAGCTAATGGCTTATTCATTATAAATAAAATGAGGAATGTCATGAAATTTCATATTCTGGTGTTTACCACAGTTTGTCATTGTACTTCATCACTGGCGGGTAAACATTGACTACTTGTTATTTACCTTTCATTTAGCGTGCCCAGCAACTTCATGCATCACGGCACTCAGAATGAATCCAAAACAGAAAGTTCCTTGGTAGACCTAATTTACCTCGGTGGGCTGCTCTCTTATTGTCAGTGTGTGGGAAATGTTCACCCAGCGTGGCTATGTTTGCAGATCCATTTCTAAAGCCATTATTTCAACATCACAACTTGATCATGTCATTGTTTTCAAGATAAAGAAAGGTAAAGATAAAGTTTTGTGGTGGTTGTATTTGTTTTGAAGCCAGTTTTGCTAACATAATGATGAAATTATGCTGTTTTCCTAAGATGTCATATTGTTTAGCCGTGTCAAAGCATGTTTTTGTGGTGCTGCCTGCAGTGGAGCTACCCAGCACCACTGATTACAGTAGAAACTTACCTGTTAATCAACCACTGTTTCAGAATGATCAGTTCTGCAGGACATATTAGAGGTAGTCTCTTGAAAGGTTGCAACTAATAAATATTTTCATTATCTGCTGATTATTTAGTTGATTCATTGTTTGTCTATAAAATGTCAGAAAATAGTGAAGACAACTGTACACCATAATGATAATGTTGTGACCTCTAGATATAATGGGTTGGAAAAAATACGAGGGCTTTGTACTCAGGCCTTAACACTTTGTGGCACATATTCAGACACATGCACATATTAATCTTTATGATGGTTTCTGGGCTAAATTGCTAAATGTTTATACACGAAGAGATATAAAGATGTGTAAGCTGCCCAGCACAACCTCAGTCTACAACTGTTTGCCACTGAGTGGCTCCACTGGAGCAACAGAAGGGAAGGAAAGACTGACGTGTATTTGATGTTATGTCTAACCCTCTCCTACTCTATAAGGGTTTCCCCCATCAATCCCGAGTCTCCCTCCTGATCCTAAGCAGCTTCTCAGGGTGTGTACATGCCGTGCAGGCATATTATAATGATTGCCCCTCCTAGACATTGAGGATTACCTCCAGGAACCTGTCTTTCCAAAAGACATGCAGATTAGCAGCTCATCTAATGCCGCATGAGGTGTATCTACACTGTGCGCTGGTGTGCACTGAAACAGACTACAATAATAGCTGTGTTTCTGCTCGGAAATGTTTGCGCCAGCTTTTCCATGTGGATGTGTAGACAACACCAAAATGGGCGGTTTTGGTTGTCTGCTGGATTGGAATATCTTCCCTCAGGAATCCCAGGATTAGCCTCAGCTGCTCCGACTCTCTGCCCATAGTGGATTGAGATCCCTTCAGCACATCGGCCCATCACTCTATCATTAGCTGGTGGTAGCAACGGGCTACGTTTCCCCATCAGCAAACAAAGCCAAATCTGCAGCAATTTATGGATTTTTTTTTTTTTGTTTTACAATTTATGGAAGAATTATCAAGCATGACTTGCTGGGCAACCAATCACAAGTGGCGGTATGTCCAGACAGGCTCCGCCCTCATCCAGCTGACAGGTACAATGCTAAGTCTGGTGGTGTGTGGCAATTACAGATCTACCATTAGGTCATCACGCTTCTTTCCTTTTCCTACTCTTCCTCCTTATCCCTCATTTGCCCCCAATGGCCGATTGCTTTAAATGAAGTGAAAACACAGTTGAAAATAAAGGAAGAACAAAGTTAAAGGAAAAGAGGGCTGGAATAATAGAAAAGGGAATAAAGGAAAGAAAGGTGATAGAAATGATTGTGTATCTGACAGCGATGACAGTCATTACATCTCTCTTTTCCTTCCTCTTCTGTTTGTCTGTCCACCTGTCATTTCCTGTGTGTGTGTGTGTGTGTGACCTGGCCACTCTATATTTAGCTGCTGTGCCACTTTCTCCTGTCCCAGAGCACAGGCAAGTGATGTGTCTGTGTGGTTTAAACTTACCTTTTGTGTACTGGAGGTTGTACTGTAAACTTTCATTGTCAGGCTATTCATAGAAAAGATGTCATCACATTCAGATACCTCCAGATACCATGCCATTTAGAAGCAGAAAATGCACTAGCGATTATGCACTAATATGTATTCACACAGGATAAAATCACAGATTTGTTATCATCATACAAGTGGCAAAAACACCGGTTGGTCCACTAACAGTTGAATTAACAATCCAGTTGCATTTTTGTGGATGCAACAACTTCCTGCAATTTTCTGGAGGGCTTTTGTGGTAGATGCAGGAGATCGCTAGCTGAGGTAGAAGGAAAGAAATAATTGTTACTGGAATGCCCTGAATAGAGTGATGATGTCTGTCAGTGTATCCAAGGATGTGACCTTTCAGATAATTGTTGGATTGTGACATTTAAAGAGGAAGAAAAGGAGGATTTGGAAGGAGGGGGTTTGTGGGTTAAAAATGTGTGTGTGTGTGTGTGTGTGTGTGTGTGTGTGTGTATATCTGGGCTTACCATAATTGACTGTACAGTACCTGTACTACGGTCTCTCTCTCGCTCGCTCTCTCTCTCTCTCACTCTCTCTCGTAGTGGTTTTCTGCTTGTCATCTAGTCAACATGAGGTTTTTTATTATGCTGCTGCAGCCGTCTGATTGGCTGGCTGCCAGGAAACATCAAAGCTTGTCTTTGCTTTAGAAGATGAATCACGCCATGGTGAAAAGATGCTGAATCATCATCCATTTGTGTTCCTTTACCCTCAACATGCACCAGTAATGAAGCACTAATGTTTTGTAGCCTGTGTAGAGCTGTAATGTTTAGTTGCTTGATTGATTAGTCGATCGTCAGATAAATAATGGGCAACTAGGTCTGGGCGATATACGGAATATATTGATGAATTTGCGATACAGCAGATTAGTGGTCGGCCGATATGAGTTTTTCAATGGCTGATGCCGATATTTAGAGAGCAGGGCGGCCAAAGGCTGATCTATAATGCCGATATCAAAGCAAAGAAAATTCCATTATTCCATGCAGTACAATCTAATACATGTTATCTTACAACATGTAACATGTTGTTTTAGATGGAATTTTAATGAATAAAGCATAGCCCATGTATGTTTCTGTTTCAGATTTCAGATCATGACTGGTGTTTAATGGAAAGTGAGTGGTCATTCAACTGCATTATTCTCTACAGTACATCTAACACAAGGCAGTAATGGTTTTAGATAAGATTTGCTGTCATTTAGGATGAGAGAAACTTTTTCACTACTTTCCCAAAACTCACAAGGGGGAGCGCTAACATTGTTCCACAGCAGCCACACTGACAAGGCTGCCTGCAGATCTTTCCACAGATATTTTTTGTTTATTTTCCTTGTGAGTGCAGGCATCTGCCGATGCTGATTATCTCAAAATGAATTTGTCTTTTTCTATAGCAGATGACCATATTAATATTCGAGTTTTCAGTGTTTCCGCTGGTCGCTAGGGGGGGAGATTGTTACTGCTACATTTTACCTCTGTAGATGTTTAAGGTTGAGCAAATTTGAACTATTTGATATACTGTTGGGTAGCTTAAGTGTATCATTTTCTACAAAATCATCATATTTGCACTATGTGAGAAAATACAGTATTATTTTAGACAAATAAATTTTTCACAATTTCCTGACCTTTTAAGAAAGTAAACAATTAAGCAATACATTGAAAAATAATCCCTGGTTAATCCAAAATGAAAAGTGTTTGTTGCAGCCCCTTGCTCATTAGTGTCTAGTAGATTCATGTAGGGTTTATTTTCTCATTCAAATATTCGATCTATAAAATGTCAGAAAATGGAAATAAATAAATAATTTCCTAAAACCCAATGTGATGTCATCAAATTGTTTAGCACAAAAGATATGCCCTTTTCTATCACATAAGGTAAAGTTGCTAAATATTTTTTCAATGAAAAGAATACTCTTCGTTCTCCGTGGCACATTATTTGAACCTAGAGCAGTCAATTATCTTTTTCTTTCTTTCTTTTTGTTATTAGCAAGAACAGTTCATCTGATTATCAGATTTTTCTCACCAATTAATAATTTAATTCACTTTTCAAGCAAAACTTGCAAAGATTAAGTGGTTATAGCTTCTCAAATGTGAGCATTTGCAGACATGATTGAGCTAAAAACAATTGATACGCTCATCAATAATGAAACTAATTATGAGTAGCGGTCTAATTTGACTCCCTTGCTGTCTCCATAGAGAGTGAGATCTGGTCCATGTATGGCTCCCAGAAATAGAGGCAGAGCGGGAGCTCTCTGTCTGCATTAACCTCCTCTCATGTTCCATCTATTAAGAACTACAAGCTCACTCTCTACAGGAGCGCAGTGGGAAATGTAGTTGATCATGCCAATTTGTTTTTTGTGGCACCCTGAGGGACGTCAGGGGACAAATGAGAGGAGGAAAGGAGAGTAAAAATAGAGACAAGCCCTGATTCTCGTCCATCTCCTCCGGTGGCAGAAATAGAATTAGCATCTCATTAGTATACAGTCATAAATACAACGGCATGCTGAGAGCAGACGCTGAGGTACAATTCACTACGAGTGCCTGAGAGGGGTGTGTGGATCTGTGGGTGTGAGGGTTTGCATCATAACAATAGTAGAAGGCCAACAGAGAGATCACTGCTTCCCTTGGACTCAAAACAATTTGTGAGCGCGTGTGTGTGTCTAATCAGTTCACCTCTACCACTACAAGACACAGTAGATGTATGTAGAGACAGGAAATATATTCCATCATCTTTTCTTTCTCTCTTTTTTTCTTTCTGTCTCTGAATAGTTCAGAGCGCACACTTTGATATCTGTCTGTTAAATACAGTATGCTGCCACAGCCAGCAGTCAGTTTGCTTAGCTTAGCACAAAGACTGGAAAGGGGGCCAACAAGGGGGCCCTTTTGAGATATAGCATGTTAACTGGTCAGCTATGGAAGTGCTGGTAGGCAGATTTTGTTAGAATTGGACAGAACCAGGCTAGATGTTTTCCTAGCCTTTATGCTAAACTAAGCTAACTGGCTCCCAAAATGTCAAACGTTTCCTTTAATTTTAGTCTAATTTGTGTAAAACATATAAAAAGCTTACCTTAATGAATGTTTACGATAACCTGTATTGGAAAACGGAGTAGGAATCTTTCTCTAACAACCAGGTCGAGGATGAAAAAGTTAAGAAAGTCAGTGAGACGCAGAAGGTCAAAGACAGAACAACAGAAAAAGAGACACTTGGGGAGTATGACTTGTCTGAGTCATCAGTCACACAAACCAGACCTCTGTTCAGTCTCAAGGACAAAATCTGGGCCCATTCTATCCACGTGTGTGTGTGTGTGTTGAAGTTGAGATGTGAGTTTAATCACATCAGGGACTTGTATGTGTGCTACTTGAACAGATTTTCACTTATTGAATATCTCCCAACAGCCATCCGTTCACTCCTGACAGAATATTAGCATCACAACGGGAGGAAATTTTGGCACCCACAGACCCGGGAGATCCAGTTTGACATTTATAGGGTGACAATTTATAGTTGAGATTATTGCTGTGGGCGTTTTTTTTGCATCAGTTCTCATGCTAGCAATGCAGTTCTTCTTCCGTTTATTCCATACAGACCAGTATATAAAACACATCAGTCCTTGTGTGATGTGCCAGAGGATTTTTTCCCAAGAAAGAGCCACAGTTATTAGAAAGCCAGTGTTGAGAAAATGTTAAAGCATTTTATTAAGCAACTAAAAGTTCCCACCACTATTTTGTGATAATCACTGAGTATGAGCAAGTACTAGCAGACACTTATTTATAGGAAAATGTCAGAGATTTGTAGTGTAAGACGAGGCAAACAGAGTTGAAGTGGGTAAAGTAACTATATTTATATTCATTTTTCTCAGCTGACAGCTTGTTGGCCTTCTCCAACGGTGCCATTTAGAAATCTCCTGGCTGTGGTTTGTACAGAAGGTGGAGGGAAATTTTAAAAGCTGCGTTGTCTCAATTTCTAAATTGAAAACATGCTGTCAGTTGACGATGCCCAGTATTTATAAGGTTTAAAACATTTGTTAAGTAGGGTAATTAGGGTAATAATTTTTACCCTTACCAGCAGCATTGCTCTATAAATGGCAATTTTGGTCTGTCAGTAGGTTGGTAATCCATTTTGGTCCAGACTGACATATCTCAGCAACTATTGGATGGATTCCCATGACATTTGGTGCAGGTATCCTGATTGGAAACATCACCAATTGGCATGAGATGTTCACAACCCAGGATCAGAGGGCTCTGCAGCGGGTGATTGAAACTGCTGACTATTGGTACCGATCTACTGAGCATCAGTGATGTCGGTGAGGTGCCTGCGCAGATCCAAAGGATGGTACCCACCCCGGCCACAGCTATCTTGAGAACTTATCATGTAGTTGGTTAGGATGGCTTCGCTCACTCTCCTCCAAGCCCTCTCCTTTGTTCTGTCACTGTACAATAAAGATGCAGAGCTGCGGGTGCCCACAGATGGCGACAATAAGTTTGTCCTGCATTTCAGATTATTTGTGACGTCAGGAAAATCTCAGCACTGATTGGCTTTCATGACACAGCGCCACGCAAATCTTTTGCTCAAGTGGAAACAGTCTGAACACACCTTTACTTGTAGATATTAAAATTATCCAGCTACTCACTGTGTGGGAATCCTCTTAATATCTGCAGTATTTAATAATGTTATGCTTTAACTTAACTCTGGGTGGTGGCCTATGGAGTTTAAGCTTGCTTTACCCCAGTTCACCTTTTGTTACAGCAAGAGCTACAACAGCTCTTTGTTTCCCCTGAACTTACTTCAACTTTGGCCTCACTTTGTCTCACCACTACTGTTTCTCCGACCACAGCGTCTGTGCTTCCTCTTGGTGTGTGTGAGTGATTCTTGTCGACTTTTTCCCTGATGACGCAAGTAATGCGAAATGGGACTCAATCCCCTGTGTTTAAAAGCTGCAGATCTCCAGATTACAAGTGGACAAAATCTGCTCTGTCCCAAATAATCTGCTCTCAAGAGGAAAATAAAAGTCATGGGCGATCAACTGGGAAAGAACAGGGAGAAAAGGGATGTGCTTTTTTTAATTCTTTCATTAAAACCTTGTGTTTTTTCTTCCCTTCTCCCCTTCCCTTACTCTCTATCCAGGTTTCAGGAGAAATGAGGAGATGAGAGCAATGGAGGTACTTCCCATCCTCAAAGAAAAAGTTGCCTTTTTGTCAGGTAAGACTGTATGTCTAGTCTCACAAGTCTGTCAACATCGAGTGTCTGATCACTGTGGACAAGGCTAATGAAAGTTGAGTCCTAAGTTTGCATAAACACACAGCTCGCAGGTATACTGTACACATTCTCCCACTGCTTGTTTCACTTAATCACTCACTCACTCACTCACTCACTCACTCACTCACTCACTCACTCACACACACAATGTGGACATAATAATAAGCCGTGCACTCTGCCTGTAAAAACTTACGGGTCAGACTGAGGCCCAGACACTCAACCCTTCTTCACACACATACATGCACACAGACATCCATTGTTTAGTCAGTATCAGCAGGACTACAGAATAGAGAGCTACAGCTGTGTCTTTGCCCAATCCAAGGGAAGCTCAGCCATGTCTGACACACACAAATACTGACACTCACACACACTCGAGGTGTGCCAGGGAAAACTCACAGGAGGCCTAGCTGGAGACGAGAACTGCCAAGAACATCCAGCAGGATTATTTGTACAACACAAAAAACATTAGAGAGAGAGTGTGTGTGTGTGTGTGTGTGTGTGCGCGCGCATGTTGCTTGCACACTTCTCTTTTGTCTCCTTGTGTGTGCAGCGAAGGTCACAGACAGAAACACAATGATGAGGACGATGACTCAGACAAACACAGAAATTGAGAGAGGGAGAGATCGGGCGGTGTTGCCATGGAGATGACTTACTCTCAGCTACCGCATCCCATAGTAGTCGCTTGTGGAGTAATTGGCATTGAAATAAAATAGGGACGGATGTAGAGGAGCTGAGCCCATTATCCTGAATCTGGCCCCTTTAATATATCGGCCATGTTAGCCCTCACTCATTTTTGCCACGTGAGCGTTTGATTTTCTCCTCTGAGCACCCGGGTTGAGCCTACAGGCGCACAACAACCCGACTGAACTCACTAATTTGTGGGCTGAGCGCAGTCAGCCTGTGTTTACAAGTTCCCACGTGAGTGGAGCAGCTCTCTGCCTCTGCAACCGGTCAGGAACTAGAAGCAAAATATTATTATTATTATTATAGTATCAGATGATCATAATTCACTCTCTCTGAGTATGTACTGTAAACAGCAAATGTTACACAACTACCAATTAAAATGATAACATTCAAAAGGTTGGATTCAGGCTTGGAGGCTCTTGAAGTCAGAAATACTGTAAACACACAAAATGTCAGCTATGCAATAATTGTGTGGGGATACTGCTTAAAATAGAGAAACCATGCATTTAGCTTGCATGTGTTTGGAATAAGCTAATAATCTGATTTATGTTTAAAATTTTTAGCCATGCAAGCGACATAGCTCTACGGATAAAATTGTCTGTCTGACTGTCTGACCCTATCTAAACAACTATCACACAGTTTGCATTACATTTTGTTCAGACATTAATGGTCCCCAGATGATGCATCATATTG
The DNA here is from genome assembly GCF_021292245.1 of Micropterus dolomieu. Classification (NCBI taxonomy): domain Eukaryota; kingdom Metazoa; phylum Chordata; class Actinopteri; order Centrarchiformes; family Centrarchidae; genus Micropterus; species Micropterus dolomieu. The sequence goes on along the minus strand of NC_060158.1, from coordinate 22,835,030 downwards.
GCTTTAGAGACACCTTGCCTTTTTCCTCTAGGAGTTTGAGATTAATGATTTTGAGTGGAATGTCTCAACAACTATTGGATTGATTGCCATGAAATTTCATACAAACATTCATGTCCCCCTCAGGATGAATTGTAATCACTTTGCTGATCCTCTGACTTTACATCTAGTGTCATCATCAGGTCAAAATTTCAATGTATCCAATACTTTGGTTTATGACCAAATATGTGCAAAACTAATGACATTATCATCAGCCTCATCTTTACTTTGTGGTTAGCAATAACTAGGAAATTTAGGCATGCTAACATGCAAAACTAAGATAGCGAAATAGTAAACATACCTGCTAAACATCAACATGATAGCGTTGTATGAGCATGTTGCCATGCTAGCAATAACACTTAGTTCAAAGCACTACTGTGCCTAAGTACAACCTCAGAGAGCCGCTAGCGTGGCTATAGACTCTTAGTCTTGTTTATAATTCTTAAGGTATGCAGAGTTCAACAATAAGGATTGCCTGATTGCCCGGCGCAAGTAAAATGCCACATCAGGCTAGTAAATCTAGCAACTCACTTGCCCAATCGGGTAAAAATAATTAAACAGGTAGTTTTTTATAGAGTTGATGATGGAAGTAGCTAAGAGGTGAGTCATCTCGCTTCCTTCTCACCTCTGCTGAGAGATGCACATGTGCAGTATCAGGCAGCGGTTTGGGGAATAACATTTTTAACAATAACCTTTCTAATAATGTTCTATGTTATTGTTTCTCAGTGTCTGCCTTGTATTATTACAATGCTCCTATTAGCTTAGAGCTCTGAGCAGAGCAAATAGTAATTTAAATCAATTGTATATATGTTGCCAAAGGCGTTTCATTTAGCAGGCTCAGCATCTCATATCTGTGAAGCCTATCACTCAGTAATTACTTAATGAATTATGAACAGTGCTTTCCACTAAAACACATTTGTGAAATGTTAGATTTTACTTTCAGTTTTGGGTATGAAGCAACGATACCTTGAACACCTACAGTATATTTTCTTCTATATGATATAATCTGACTCCCTCTGTGTGTGTGTGTGTGTGTGTGTGTGTGTTTCGCTCCAGGTGGCAGAGACCGACGCGGTGGTCCTGTGTTAACGTTTCCATCACGCAGCAACCACGACAGAATACGAACGGACGACCTGAGGAGACTGATCGCGTACCTCGCTGGCATCCCCAGGTTACACATTCATTACATTTGCTCTGAGGTCTGCGTGTGTGTGTTTTTAAAGAGAAGGAGAAGCAATGCCTCAAAGCAAAGCGAACCCCCAGAGCTAGTGGACCAGGCTGCACACACGTGGGAGAGCTGAGATGAGCATGTGAGGGAGGAATGGAGAGCGAAATAATTCAAGACCAGTTAGCTTGCTGCAGCATCTTTGCTGCCAAAAATCAGAGGCACAGTGAGATGCTGAGGCAGAGAGGGAAAGCCTGAGCTAAGAGAGGGGTGTATATCAGAAAGCAAATGATGAAAGGAGGGAGGGATCAACAGAGAGAGAAAGCAGTGGAGAGGGGAGGGGGGATTAAAACTGACAGAGATGGAGAGCGCATGTGTGAGGAGGTGTGTGTGAGAGAGGGAGCGAGCGAGCAAGTGTGTGTGTGTGTGTGTGTGTGTGTGTGAGTGTGAAAGCAAAACAAAGTGTCGCAGTAGCTGAGGCGGTGCAGCAGCAGTAGTTACTGTGGACGAGTAGCTCCTCGCCTTGCAGGTAAAGCATCTCTTCTCTCCGGCTCTCTCTGTTTACTTCTCCGTCTCTTTAATCTGTCGCTTGTCTCCTCCCTCAATCCGTCTTAATCCATCCATACTCTCTCTGTCTACTCTCATCTCCGTTTAAGTCACCACATTATCTCTGTGTGGTTTAAAATGCGAGTAAATTCGCTAGAAAATTATCATTTTTTAAAAACTTTTTAATGTCCTTTATGCATGTATAACCATACTGCCATCATGTCTTGTTTGCATGTCTTCATAATATCTCAACTGTGTGTTTTTTTGGTGACCAAAGGTGTTCTATTTTGGGAAAGGCAACATCTGCACAGTGCTGCACACTGACTATCTACTGACATGCTGTTACAGAGGGAGAGGTTTGGAAAAGGATGGAGCTATTTAGAGATTGCAATAATAAAGGGATATTACAATAATATTTGATATGGCTGTTTTAAAAATTGAAGGAAGATGGGAAGAAAAATTTTCTAAATGTGTAAAATGACCAAAAGGGAAAACAAGCAGTCCAGGTTTGTGGATTTAAGAAGTAGTTTTGGACTAATGGACTAAAATTCCGAAACGAAAATAGTTTTGCTCCTCAAATCATTAATTATTTTTAAGATCTTACATAATAATAGCAGATTATTGTTGCAGGTGTGTGTGTGTGTGTGAGAGGTTATGTGACAATGTCGGCCAAAACAGGGCACCACAGGCAGATGAGGTTGCTGATGCACAAATGTGCTGATTTTTATATTTGTGCATACATTTGTGACTCATTCGTCGCAGGTTTCTGTGTGGATGGGTGTGTGGGATGTGTGCTTGCTGCGTAGGCTTCTCACAATATAGAAAATGCGTCATCTCACCGTTTGTTTTGATTGTCTTTTTTTTTCTTCTCTCCCTTTTTTCTCTCTCTTCCTTTCTCAATCCATGTCTACCTCTTCTCTGTTCTCTCTTTCCCCCTCTCATCCTTTCCCACGCCTGTCATCTGTCTCCTCTCTCCCTGGATTATACTGTCGCCAATCTCTCACCGCCCCTCCCTCACATGAACCCCTCTCTCCCTGTCTCTCTACTCTTTTTAATTCCTCCCGCCCCTGCCAACCTCCATCCATCCATCCCAGCGAGGAGGTGTGTAAACATGGCTTCACGGTCATCGTTGATATGCGTGGCTCCAAGTGGGACAGCATCAAGCCTCTGCTGAAGATCCTGCAGGAGTCGTTTCCATCCTGCATCCACGTCGCTCTCATCATCAAACCAGACAACTTCTGGCAGAAGCAGAGGACCAACTTCGGCAGCTCCAAGTTTGAGTTTGAGGTAGGATGCGGAAAACCTTTGGATTCTCTACTGTGCAGTGGCGCATTTGTTAAAGTAACAGATTGATTGTTGACTGCGTACTTTATTAGCTGCCTATGTCTGAAAAGTTGCAAACATGGCTTTTAACCTGTGAAATGGATAAAAGAAACACTTATTTAACAATATTGATGGAAATGCCAGAGTATGGTTGTTGTAAATTACCATACATGTCAGCTATAGGTGAACTTTTTATAGATTAGATAACGAATAATGTAATTGAAGTTTAAACCAGAGGAGAATTATGGGAACTGCAGCAGTTAGGATGAGGTTAGGATAGACTTGGCTATAGTACATTTTTAGCATGCTGTAATTAATTTTAATATAGAAAAATGAAGTACCTCAGTTATGCATATGCCATTTTCAAGTAATGAGTTCTAAAAGCAGAAAAAAAAATCAACCATTTTCCCTTTAATTTGGTGTCAGCTGAGTTGTGACATTGGCTGCTGTAGCCACAGCTGAGCCCCTCATTGTCAGCACATTTCATTATTTTCCTCTCCCCACTGCTTTGGGTGCGTACATTACCAGCCAGCTGTCTACTAGAAGAAAAATTCCTCTAAAACAGCATGCAGCCGATCACAAAGACCAGTGTTTGTGATGTCAGTCAAGCATCAGGAAACATTTTTGCAGCTAATGTAAATGATATATTTACGAGAAACTGGCTTATATTTACCCTCCTGTATGATCAGTCAATAATGACGCTTGCTTGCTATGATAATGATCCGCTTCTCGTTCATGGTGAGACGTGGGTTCATGCAAACCCATGTACTGTAATGTGGGTGGAGCCCTGTTTTCTTTGCACAGTATGTACTTGGATTCCTGCACAGTGTGTTTCTGATACGTTCCATCGAGTTTCTGACTGTAGCTGTGTGAGTGAATGCACTGGTGTGGAAAAAGCTCTGATTGCTCACAGGTCCACTGTAGTCCGATGACACCCTATTGATTATTTGAGAGGAAGAATGAGCAGATGCCACAGGGCAGGTTACTGTTGTCCACAAGCTGCCCTTCTACGCCACACGGACAGTGATTGGATTCACTTTGTGTGCGCGCGCCTGCCTTTATGTATCACTACCTGACCTCATATTGTACATTTATTAAGATTTCTAAAGGTTGTATGCTGAGAAAGTTTTCATCTTCCGTTTTTAAAGTAAATTTCGTACGGTACAGTTTCTAGGACTACAGTCAGTGTACACCAATCAGCTCAGAGAATGTTACTGTAGCAAGTCTGTGTGTGTATCACAGATTTTCTCCTCGCTTGGTGAAATGAACACCAGAGTTGGGGACTGTTTCTCTCCGTCCTCTCTCCTCCCTTCGTGTTGAATTGAGACAGAGAGAAAAGAAGCAGCGAGCCGAAGAGCGGAGAGCCACCTGCAGCCTCACTTTTGATTGTTCATAAACTGCGCGGTTCTGTGGGTGAAAAACGGTACCCAGCAGTCCTGAACCCATTCTGCCTCTCGCCATTCAACAGAGTACAAATCAATTAACTTGAACAACAATAGCGAACATAGCAGTATCAGTATTTTCCGTTGGCAAGAGCTACTGTGCTTTTTTACCCAAGGACAACAGTGTTTTTCTGCATTGTTTGATTTACACAAAGCTTTCTAGCTATCGTTCTGTCTCCATCCAGCTCTGGCCATGTGTGTGGGGGTGTTGTGCGGAGGTGGCTTAGCAGAAACACAGAGGCACTAAAACCAAACAGGGAGACATTTCCTTACTGTATTCCTGACATTGATATTGCAATATACGACTGTTGTGTGGAGAGGATTTGAATTTGACTTCACTCCAAAGTTCAGGATGACCAGAGGTGACAAATGACACATTTTAAGTGTTTAATTTTGAGTTTAGAAGTCACAAACATGCATGCAAGAGCTTTTTGGTAGATGCTGTAAAAAGGTTTTGTTTTTTTTGTGGCTCCCTAGAATTGTTGAGGTATCGTGAAGTTGCAGTGTGCTAAATTGACAGGATAAACAGGATAAAATGTGCTCAAGTCACATCATTGATGTCTTAAGTCAGCAATTACATGGCTTTTGCTAAAAAAAAAATCACATCTCTGCAGCTCCGCTTTCTTTACGAAATCCTGTGTTGCTAGGGTTTTGGGAACTAGAGGTTGGGCATCTCTTCTCTAAATAACAATTTTCAACAGCAAATAAATGCAGTGGGAGGAGAGAAGAGATTAGAAACATTTTGGACTCAATTGACTAAATGTCACCTAAATTCACCTAATCCCCCTTCAATCCCTCTGTTTCTCTCGACTACTTTTTTCCTCTGCCTTTTCTCTCCAGACCACCATGGTGTCATTAGAAGGCCTGACCAAGGTCGTTGACCCCTCCCAACTGACGGCGGACTTCGACGGCAGCCTAGACTACAACCATGAAGAGTGGATAGAGGTGAGATTGGTCCACTTGTTCTGTCGCTCAAGCCCGTCTGCCTGATCGGAAAATCTTTCTTCAAATCCTTAAAACCCCCAATGACATTCAAGTGCAGAAGTGCTGTACAGAGTAATCTGAGGACAGTGCAAGAAACCCAAGTCAATGAACCACAGTATCTCACAAAAGTGAGTACACCCCTCACATTTTTGTAAATATTTAATTGTATCTTTTCATGTGACAACACTGAAGAAATGACATGCTTGGCCAGTCCATCGCCTTTACCCTCAGCTTCTTTAGCAAGGCAGTGGTCGTCTTAGAGGTGTGCTTGGGGTCATGTTGGAATCCTGCCCTGCGGCCCAGTCTGCGAATGGAGGGGATCATGCTCTGCTTCAGTATGTCACAGTACATGTTGGTATCCATGTTTCCCTCAGTGAACTGTAGCTCTCCAATGCCGGCAGCACTCATGCAGCCCCAGACCATGACACTCCCACCACCATGCTTGACTGTACACTGACACACTTGTCTTTGTGCTCCTCACCTGGTTGCCGCCACACACGCTTGACACCATCTGAACCAAATAAGTTTATCTTGGTCTCATCAGACCACAGGACATGGTTCCAGTAATCCATGTCTTTAGTCTACTGGTCTTCAGCAAATTGTTTGCGGGCTTTCTTGTGCATCATCTTTAGAAGAGGCTTCCTTTTGGGACGACAGCCATGCAGACCAATTTGATACAGTGTGAGATGTATGATCTGAGCACTGACAAGCTGACCCCTCACCCCTTCAGCCTCTGCAGCAATGCTGGCAACACTCATACGTTTTTTTCCCAAAGACAACCTCTGGATATGACGTTGAGCAAGTGCACTCAACTTCTTTGGTCGACCATGGCGAGGCTGGTTCTGAGTGGAACCTGTCCTGTTGAACCGCTGTATGGTCTTGGTCACCGTGCTGCAGCTCAGTTTCAATCTTCTTATAGCCTAGGCCATCTTTATGTAGAACAACCATTCTTTTTTTCAGATCCTCAGAGAGTTTTTTGCCATGAGGTGCCATGTTGAACTTCCAGTGAGCAGTATGAGGGAGTGTGAGAGCGATAACACCAAATTTAACACACCTGCTCCCCATTCACACCTGAGAACTTATAACCCTAACGAGTCACATGACACCGAGGAGGGAAAATGGCTAATTGCGCCCAGTTTGGACATTTTCACACAGGGGTGTACTCACTTTTGTTGCCAGCGGTGTAGACTTTAGTGGCTGTGTGATGTGTTATTTTGTGGGGACAGAAAATTTACACTGTTACACAAGCTTTACACTCACTACTTTACATTGTAGCAAAGTGTCATTTCTTCAGTGTTGTCACATGAAAAGATATAATCAAATATTTTACAAAATGTGAGAGGTGTACTCACGTTTTTGAGATACTGTTATTGTATACTGTTGTTAGGATTAAAAATGGACTGCAGCAGTGGCTGCAGCTGTAGCAGTAGTAAGAGTGATAGTCTTTTTACATGTAGTATTATTCAGTTGTGAGTAGTGGGTAATCATATTCATATTTTTTCATATTCATAAACTTACCGCAGCTTACTCAGATGTTTTGCGGTGCTTTTGTCCAGGTGCGTGTGGCCTTTGAGGAGTTCTCCGGTCACGCCACCCAGATGCTGACTCGACTAGAAGAGATGCAAGAAACGGTGTCGAGGAAAGACTTTCCCCAAGACCTGGAAGGAGCCAGGCGGATGATAGAAGAGCACGCCACGTTAAAGAAGAAAGTCATAAAAGCCCCGATAGAGGAGCTGGACACTGAGGGACAGAGGTAAGCATATAGAAATACTGACATTTTCTTTTTTGCTTAATTTATAACTGAACAGTAGGGCAAAGGTTGTAAACTTGCATCACCTTCTTTCAAATGTTTTCCTATACGTTTGGTCTTCCCTTCGCTTTTCTTTCTTCACCATGTTGGCGACTGTTTTTGGGTCACGTAAAAAGTGTGCATACGCTGTCCCTTGAGTGTCATTTTGCAACAAGAAGGCAAGGTACAGCGTAACGTGTAGACGAAGCATCAACTTCATCAGACTGCTTTCCTCTTGGGTGTCATGTGACCAGAGTTTAATCGCAGCCTTTGCGATTAGAAAATCTCATTTTATTACATCGCGAGAATATCGCAAATGCGATTAATCGTTCAGCCCTAGTGTAAATAAAGCTTATACATAAGATGCACTCATTGGAAGTTGTTCTGAATAAGTGTCAACTGAAAGTTTATTATAATTAAAAGAAAGGAAAATGCTATCATGCAACAATCAAAATATAAAAATAATATTATGTCATAGTGTTTATTGTATCTTTCTTCTGTTTATGTGATATCTTTCTGTGCTAGTCAAATCAAATATTTCACCCTAATGCAAACCTTTGTTCGGTAAAACAATTATGGAAAATGACAAGCATGAGTAATGCAGCCTTGACATTAAAAACATATTAAATCCATCTCCAGGTTGCTCCAGAGAATCCAGAGCAGCGAGTCCTTATCCAACCGTAACGGCAGCGGCGGTAGCAGCAGTGGCAGCGGCGGCGGTGGGATGTGTAATGCCGACACCCAAGGCCTGGTGCCGCGCATCACCCAGCTGCTGGACAAACTGCACTCCACCCGACAGCACCTCCACCAGGCCTGGCACGTCCGCAAGCTCCAGCTAGATCAGTGTTTCCAGCTCCGCCTGTTCGAACAGGACGCAGAGAAGGTTAGTGGACGCCTCGACTCGGGGGGGGGGGGGGGGGGGGGGGGGGGGGGGGGGGGGGGGGGGGGGGGGGGGGGGGGTCATTCAGCATGAGCAGTGATCTAGTGGTAATCTATAACGACAGTTGGCGATCACTGTAGGGCAGACAAGTTTCAATATAAACAAAAGCTTAATTAGACAGAGAAGCATTGATTTATGCTGCGGATGGAGAGCTTGTGAATTCATGTCCTTTTTATTTTGGCCCTTAAACGGTGGCTTAAACTTTATTTCACAAATAAAAGGAGGTAAAAACTAAATGGCTTTACCCTCCACCACATCCCAGGATAAGACACAGGAAGATGGAGCATATAGCTTATGCAGGCACAAGGCCACCTACTCTGACTGCCAACCTGGCAGCTCAGGTGATGACAGCTGCGGCACAAAATAGAAAGCGACAGAAAGAAATTCAGAGATGTTTGAGTGAGTAGAATAAAATAGCAGGTTGCAGCAACAGAGAGAGCTGCAGTCTTGGATACACTGCAGTAGTAGGAGCTTGTTGCTAGGACACCATAGGCCACGAGTTGTTCTCTAGGAGAGCCTGAGAGGATACTCTTAATAGAGGCAGTCCATTTCTCTGTATACTGGCCTGGAAAGATGACAAGTATCCGAACGCTGCAGCAGTACACAAACACACTCAGGTCTACCCACACCGCTAAGTGCCAGCTGTTTGTTTTTACTTGCTCTTACAGCGATCTGTGAAAGTTAATGGTGAACCCGCGTGTTTGTGTGTGTATGTGTGTGTATGTGTATGTTTTCCATTTGGCTGGCTAAAATTTTCTCCTATGTGTTCCCGTGCTTCAGATGTTTGACTGGATCATGCACAACAAGGGCTTGTTCCTGGCAGGCTACACAGAGATTGGCAACAACCACCCCCACGCCATAGAGCTGCAAACCCAGCACAACCACTTCGCTATGAACTGCATGGTAAGACACACACAAACACTGATTCGCAGCAGGAGGTAATGTTTTTCCGCCCACTTGGACTATCAAGTCCGTGCCCTGCACTGTGTAATCATATAGTTATTGCACTTAGCGTCAACCTCTAGTACTGTGATTTGAGTGTGTGTTTGCAGCAGCCTGTGCTTGTGTGTACTTGCACATTTTCTGCGTGTTAGCAGCACCACCAGGTATTAAGTAATCCTATTCTTTAGCCACAGGCGGCCTTATGTAACTATTACGAAACTGTTGCGATGAGGAATCAGTTTTGCCGCTAGAGTTTTTATGTCCTTGGATGAGAAATGATGGTGACAATTCGATAGCTCTCGCCTCAGTCACTGTTTTTACTCTTTCCTCAAGCTCATCGTCTGTCTAACTTTGTCATTTTCCAAAACTCTTCTTTTCCATTTCCATCTAACCCGATGTCAACCCTCTGTTCGACCGTCTCTTTCCTTCTCTTCCTATCCTGCTGTGCAGAACGTGTACGTGAATATCAACCGCATCATGTCAGTGGGCAACCGACTATTGGAGTCAGGTCACTACGCCTCCCAGCAGATCAAGCAGATCTCAGGCCAGCTGGAGAAGGAGTGGAAGGCCTTCGCTGCGGCGCTGGATGAACGCAGCACTCTGTTGGAGATGTCAGCCAACTTCCACCAGAAATGTGACCAGGTGAGTCAGGAATAAATGGGCTAATGCAGATGTAGGGCCGATAATAAAATTTAATTTTATTACAGATTAATATGGTGAATATTTTTAAAAATAATTGGTAAATCGTTTGACCTATGAAATGTTAGAAAGTAGTTCCCAAAAAAGTTCCCAGAGCCCAAGGTGATATTTTCAAATTGCTTATTTTGTGTGAATAACCGTTTTAAAATGAAAGATATTCAGTTCAAAAAAGTGCAGGAAATCTTCACATTTTTTAAGGCTGGAACCAGCAATTGTTTGGCATTTCCCTTTTCAAAATTATCAATTCATTGTTTATGCTCTACACAAATGTTTGGTCTTCATTGGACAAGACTTAATTTAACTAAATTTGATGTATTGTATATGCAGGGTGACTGTCGGAACATTTTTTTTAATTAACCATGTCAAGATCTCAAAGAAAATTATATCCAGTCAATAATTTCATGGACAAGGCCGCAAAAACAAAACAGTCCTCAGTTTCATTTTAGACAATATTGTGTTTTTTCCCATGTTTACTTTAAGGAGAACAAATTAAATCTGCTGTTACTGCTCTTAAATATCTACCCTCTAGCTTAGTTTGAGCAAATAAACAAAACTCACTTATCTCGTATATTGATTTAACATTGAAGAAATAGTTTTCGGGTTTACACTTTAAATACACTTGCTTTCTTGCCGATTGTTAGATGAGAAGATTGATACCACTCATGTCTGTACACTGAATATGAAGCTATAGCCAGCAGTCGCTCATCTTAGCTTTGCAAAATGAAAAGTTAACCTAACTCTGTCAGCTCATTAATTAACATGTTATGTCTTGTTTGTTTAATTCTTAGAAAGTGTAAAAACAACAAGTTGTGGTTTTACAGTGGCAACGGGACTTGAGGAAGTAGCTGCTCCAGCCAAGGACTTAATCCTAATCTGAGATGCTGCCTGTAGCTTCATATTTACAGTACAGACACTGAGTGGAATCTATCTCCTCTTCTAACTCTTGGCAAGAAAAAGAAAAGCGTATTTTACCAAAATGCCTGAACCATTCCTTCTGGTCGGGTTTAGTGGGAACTGGATTCAGTAAAACCCACATTGATGTACCTTTGGAACCAGTTGAGGAGCTGATATAATAGATGCATGCGGAGACGTATGCACACACTTTGTGGGGTTGTTAAATAACCTATTTGGCTTAATTAAATCTACAGAGCCTAACATATGCATTGGATTAACATATATTTACATACAAAGATGCTGAATTTAAGTAAAGTATTTGTTATCTGCTTTTATTTCTGTCTGTGCTCATTAGTCAGGCCACTATGGAATGATTCACGGCCTGAAAAAAGCACACAAGCAGAATCCCAACTGGGGAACATGGGTGGTACGACTTTTCCGACCTGGAATACTGTTGTCATCAGACCAGCCTTTCATGTATATGAGCTGAAATAGAAAGAACCCCCCCCCCACACACACACATAATTTAAAATCTTTGTTCTTCTCCTATATCTTATTCCAATTATCCTGAGCGAGATGTTTAAAAGGGAGTAATGAGATCACTTCAACTTATGTTTTCCTCTCCTCCCACAGAGGGGTACAGAAAGGTCTAGGAAGTCACCACAGGCCAATGAACAGCACTCTCAGCCATGGATAATTCTTCTTAAAAAGTCTAAAAAGAGCTCATACATGAGGACATTTCTCCATGTTTAGGCTCAGTAATAGTAAAGAAAAGGCTCCTCAGTCAATTTCTTGTGAACTCTGGAATGTCTGACTAACATGTGACTCCTGGGAAGAGCACATGGATGTATACGCCACCACTGTCTCATGCTGCGTCTCATGTGAAATGATTTACATTTGAGTGGCAGTTTAATATTGTACATTAAAATGTGTGTTTCTACTCCTGCAGTACATGAGTAATGTGGACTCATGGTGCAAGGCGTGCGGCGAGGTGGATTTGCCCTCTGAGCTGCAAGACCTTGAAGACGCCATCCACCATCACCAAGGCCTATATGAACACATCACTGCTGCCTACTCTGAGGTAAAAACACTTTATCTACATACAGTTGGAAGTTTACATACACTTAGTTTGAAGCCATTAAAACAAATTTTTTAATCATTCCACTGATTTCATATTAACAAACTATTTTTCATATTAACTAACTAGTTTTACACAAGTCATTTGTCCAACAATTGGTTACAGAGGTGATTATTTCACTTATAATTCACTATATCACTTTTCCAGTGGGTCAGAACTTGACAAATACTGCCTTTTAAAACAGCTTGGAAAATTCCAGAAAAATGAATCTATATCCACAGTAAAACGGGTCCTTTATCGACAAACCTGAAAGGCCGCTCTGCAAGGAAAAACGCCATTAAAAAAGCCAGACTACAGTGGCATCTGGACATGGGGACAAAGATCTTGCTTTTTGGAGAAATGTCCTCAGGTCTGATGAAACAAAAATTAGACTGTTTGACCATAATGACCATTGTTATGTTTGGAGGAAAAAGGGTGATGCTTGCAAGCCAAAGAACACCATCCCAACTGTGAAGCACGGGGGTGGCAGCACGATGCTGTGGGGGTGCTTTGCTGCAGGAGGGACTGGTGTGTAGGGCTGCAGCTAACGATGATTTTAGTAGTTGAAGCTTCTATAGATTATTTCATCAAGTACTTTTGCTTAACGGGATCAGCTGTGTACTTTGATAGATGATAGATATTTATTCGTACTTTCGTAAATTCATAGTGTGTCATACAGCAAAATCAGACCAACAACATCAACAGACAAACAACCAGACAGCTTTAACAACACAAACATCACCCGAGTGCTATACAAGTCATACTAAGGTGCAGCTCCCCGACACCCAGTTAACTCAGGACTGTGACGTAACAACCCAAATGTCCGACAGTAATAAATGTCTGTGCGAAGCAGTGTGCTATATAGTTGTATAGATTAAGCGAAGCGTTGATGCATTTTAGGAATCTAAAATTTAATCAATGAATTGTTTCAGCCCTACTGGTGCGCTTCACAAAAACGATGGCATCATGAGGAAGTAAAATGATGTGGATGTATTGAATTAACCTCTCAAGACTTCAGACAGGAAGTTAAAGCTTGGCCACATGACTTGGGTCTTCCAAAAGGACAGTGACCCCAAGCATACGTCTAAAGTTATGGGAAGATGGCTTAAAGACAACAATTCAAGGTTTTGGGAGTGGCCAATTGAAAATTTGCAGGCAGAACTGAAAATGTGTATGCAAGCAAGGAGGCCTGCAGACCTGACTCGGTTACACCAGTTGTGTCAGGAAGAATGGGTCAAACTTCCAGCGACTTATTGTGAAAAGCTTGTGGAAGGCTGCCTGAAACGTTTGACCCAAGTTAAACTATTTAAAGGCAATGCTACCAAATACTAACTCAGTGTATGCAGACTTCTGTCCAACTGTTAATGTGATGTTAGAAATAAAAGGGGAAATATGTCATTCTCTCTACTATTTCGCTTTTCACATTCTTAGAATCGAGTAGTGATCCTAACTGACCTTTGACAGGGAAAGTTTACTAGGATTAAGTAAAGTAAGAGTCACAGTTAGGTCTGCTGTGTTATTAGAAGATTCACAAACTGTAGTTGCTTTTCTCAGTTATTGGAAAATAAGCTTTTAAAATTAAGTTTAATCTCACAAACTCTAAAAATGTACCTCTCAGAGTTTTTGGGGTAGAATTACATTTTGTTGCTTTATCCAACCAGCCTCTTCACAGTACAACTCTTTACTTAAAAAAACATTTTTTTACACTGACCATATTAAAGGAAACGCAACTGTACGGTGCAAAAAATAACCTTTCACTGTGTTTCCTGCTTTGTGGCTCTTTCATGTATCATTTCTCTTTTTGAGTTTCTACTGTAAATACAACATTAAAAGTCTGTTCTTCTCCAGGCAATTGTCCACACAATTTGCTGGCTGTTGGTATTTGGAAGATAAAGTCAAATACAAAGCATGTTAATGCCATTATGCTGTGCAAATGTGTAGTAGTAAACAAAAAAACATGTTTGTCAGGTGAGCCAAGATGGCAAAGCCCTGTTGGACAAGCTGCAGCGACCTCTGACCCCAGGCAGTGCTGATTCACTGACAGCATCAGCAAACTACTCCAAGGCAGTGCACCACGTCTTGGACATCATCCACGAGGTGCTGCATCACCAGAGGCAGCTGGAAAACATTTGGCAGCACCGCAAAGTGCGACTGCACCAACGTCTGCAGCTCTGCGTCTTTCAACAGGACGTCCAACAGGTCCACGCACACACTCACACATATATACTTATATATGTTTTGTTCAAACGCGTCCTAATTCCAGCACCAAACTTAATTTAAGTATTTTCAGTAAAACATGTTCGACTGTCATTTGAAAATAGCAGGGTAGCTTACTGGTTAGAATGATTCTACTCTTAATAGAGGGTTTGATCCCAGCTGCAGCCATGTTTCCTATTAAAATGTCCTTGAGCAAGTTGCTGGAACCTTGTGTCTTCGCTCATCATGCGTTTCAGTGGAAAGGAACATTGGATAAATGCCTGCAGTGTAAATATTCTCTGAAGAATAAAGACTTGAAAAGACGTATAACGAGCATGCCATAAATGGTCCACTGTGATTATACAGTTGCATACTGTCCAAAAATCATGGGCATCCCTGAGTGTGTTGACATGGCAACTGTTGCTATGGAAACTGAATTGGGTCATACGTCCATGCAGATGCTGTTCATCCATTAACACTGTGAAGGACACGGTGCAGTGGAGAGGAGTGTGAAAAGAAAAGGCTTAGTGCAACACCTTTTTCAATACTGATCATTATTGCTGCCTTTCCTCTTCTCTTATAATCAAGGCTTGTGACTCAGCTACCACCTTAAAGCGCCCCCTTGTGGTGGCCTCTTTCCTAGTGTCTGTCTCACTTTTTGGACATGTGGTCTCCGTGCGCAGGTGCTGGACTGGATAGAAAACCACGGTGAGGCCTTCCTGAGCAAACACACAGGTGTGGGAAAGTCCCTCCACCGAGCCCGAGCTCTACAGAAACGCCACGAAGACTTTGAGGAAGTTGCACAGGTAGCTTGGTTCGGTTTCTGTAACTCTCACTCTCGACTAGGTTTATGCCAATGTACCACTTTGTTAAAAGTGATATTTTCTCACATTAAAATTTGTTTTTTAATTGCGGCTTCAAGAAAGCAACTGTAAAAACCTGCAATGATATTGTGTTTTCCCCATTTTATTTATTCAGTAAATGGTTGAGTAATGTTTTTTAGGCAATCAAAATTCAAAGCGAGACTATGTAACTCTTAAAAGAAGAAATAACGCATTCCTTCTCTTATAAAAGAAAATAGTATTAAATATAATACATAACATTCACAGGGGTCAGTTTTTTAAAAGTAATTTCTGAAACTCTTAAGTATCTAACTATATAATTGGTATAGATGATGGATGGATACTGCTAAAAATAATTGCATACTTTTTTAGGACGCTTACTTGTAATGGAGTATTTTCATAGGATCTTCAAAGGATCTTCCTCCACCACTGCTAAAAACTTGACAAAAGGCTTTAACCAGATAACACCTTCATGTCGCCATTTGTTTTTGTAGCATCTTTCTCTTCCTCTTTAAATCAGTTTTACCCCCTCGCTGTCTCTACACCTCTCACTATTTTTGTCTGTGCAGCTCTAGTATCACTGAAACTTATCAGTGTACACGTCACCTGCTTATCCTGTTTCATTTCCCCCTGCTTCTACGCTTTCTGTCTCTGCTCGTGTTCAAAATATGTTTCACTTGCATGAAATCGTCTTCCCGGGTTAATCCATCTCTCCCCATCGCCGGCCTCGTTGTAGAATACCTACACAAATGCAGACAAGCTGCTGGAGGCGGCCGAGCAGCTGGCCCAGACGGGAGAGTGCGACCCAGAGGAGATCTACCAGGCCGCCCACCAGCTCGAAGACAGGATCCAAGACTTTGTTCGCCGCGTGGAGCAGCGCAAAGTCCTGCTGGACATGTCTGTCGCCTTCCACACGCACGTCAAAGAGGTAGGCAGAGAGGATGACGTAATGCTGAAGTGGATAGTGGGCTGCGTGTTTGTGTGGATGAGAGCTTTCACAGTGCAAGAGGGAAATAATTACCAGATCAAATGGAATCTATGTGTATTGTTTTGCTTTTATCCAGTTAGTCACATAAATACAATTGTTTTAATCTGAGGACATTTCTCCAGTCCTCACCTTATTAATGAGAATAGTTTGGGTATAAGGTTAGTATTAGAATCAGGTTCAGGTGAGGGTGAATACAGAGCTCTGGCTTGACTATAAAATATATGACAGGGATTCAGAATTCATGGCAGTCACTGAAATCTCCTCTGTGAATGTCATGAAACAGCTTTTGCAGTTGCAAAAGTGATGGTAAATTTGTGTTGCTAATTGTTTGGAGAGGTGCAGTGTGTGCAACATGTTTTAATTTTGATAAAGTGAGACTATCAAACAATATATATCATACTAATAAATGTCTTCCTGTAGCTTTGGACATGGCTGGAGGAGCTCCAGAAGGAGCTGCTGGATGACGTTTACGCCGAGTCGGTGGAGGCCGTCCAGGATCTGATCAAACGCTTCGGCCAGCAGAAGCAGACCACACTGCAGGTCACCGTCAACGTCATCAAGGAGGGAGAGGATCTCATCCAGCAGCTCAGGTAGAGATTAGTATACCTACCTAAAAGCAAACCAGTGCTGAGCGTTAAAGATGAGCTCAAATGATACATGTAGATGTTCTGTAAAAAGCAAATGTGTAGTGAACAGAGAGAAATGATTCAGTGCCAATAAACTGACCCAAACCAACCCTTTAAACCACTTAAATTACTCTTAAGAGAAAATCCAGGAGCAGTGAAAGAAAACCAGATAATAGTGCACATGCTATGCCCAACAAATGATGCAGTAACCCTCTGAGCCAAATAGTGACAATAGGATTATCAGGAAAACATTTAAGGTCTACTTACATATTCGCCTTCGAGTCTTTCAATAGCGCTTTGGCAGGGAGATTTAGACACGGGCCGATTTGGAATTGAAATGTGTATGAATATGCAAATATATGCAATGAAATAGTCTGTCAGTGTGATTATGAGAAAAGAGCAGCGAGATGCATGAAAACCATAAAAAGAAAGCTGAGAGGATGGGAGGAGGTGTTGGAGAGGTGGATGCAGTTGACCCTCATTCTCCAACTCTATTTTTAAATAGAGGATGTTCCAGTCCCTCTTCTTCCTCCCTCTTTATCCACCCCCTTTGTTCTCTCTTTCTCTCTCATCCCTCTCTCCCTGGTGTATTGGCTCCACAGAGAATTCTTACATAAGTCTGCTTTTATAAGCGCGTTGCTAATTGTCTAATTGTGTGGCGGTCTCCCTGGGAGGCAGCTGTAACTCTACACATCTTTTGCTTGTGTTTGTGTGTGTGTGAGAGACTCGTGAGTGCTATATGTGGGCCCAAGTGCCATCATGAATGTGCATTTTTGAGTTTGGGAGTGCATCTGTCACACTGATTAATCAACCTGAAGCCAATCAGAATTCGTCTGACCTCCTAGGTCTTCGCTTACTCATATTTTGCCTCTCGTTAAGTCACTGGTGTCTGTGTTCGTGCATCACGCATGTGTGCATCTGTCAGATTGATGAATCAAAATCTGTATGACCTGCTTCCCTTTCCCACACACTTTGATGAAGAAGAAGAATCTGTGGTCCACATAGTGTGCACTAGTGTTAAACTATTGTTGGCCTTTTGTTAAAGACAGCAGATGTGATGTATTTATTGTTTTTTTGTTTTGTTTGACAGTGTTAGTGATCACTGTAACTCCAGTTGTTTTAGTATGAAATTATTATGATGCAACAGTTTAACAAATAAAATGCTAAACACTGTTTAATATCCGGAACAATACTGAATATAGTTTGTTGATTCGTATTTGTTGAGTTATATAAAAGTAATATGTATCTACAAGAGGATTCGTCTTGACACAAAGGGAATGAGATATAAGCAAGGATAACATTATAAGAAATATTTAGGAATTTTGTTGGAAAGGAAGTGGTCCATATTTTTAGGGATTGTCCCTAATAATTTAATAATTATAATAGTTTTGGGGAGAACATAGCATGTACAGTATGTGCCCTTTGGTAAATATATATAAATATAATTTTACTTTAATAATATTTTATACTTTCTTTCTATACTCAGTTTACTCATATCTTTTGTTTATACCTTGTTGATATTTCCCTATTGACTATACTGTAAGTCTCACACAAGGCCTGTATTTACTTTCTCAATAAAAGAAAAAAAAAAGGAACACAGAAATATTACACAAGAAACCAGGTTGAAAATACATTTAAGTAGAAATTTTAAAGCTGTGTTTGTTTCTTCAGGCAAAACATTCCACAATTACAATTCTCTGTTTTGCTATATTGCAGCTTGCCACTGCAGGCTGTGCTATGTAGTAGTTTTGAGAGCAGCACAGTTCACTTAGGGTCATGCCCAACTGTGTCTTTATAGCTGTGTTTTTTTAAAGTGCACAGCGCTGCCTCTTGCCGCTTATTGCTTAATTGTGTGTTTCTGTTCCAGGGACTCTGCCATCTCCAGCAACAAGACGCCCCACAACAGCTCCATCAACCACATCGAGAGCGTCCTGCAGCAGCTAGACGAGGCCCAGGCCCAGATGGAGGAGCTCTTCCAGGAGAGGAAGATCAAGCTGGAGCTCTTCCTGCAGCTCCGCATCTTCGAGAGGGACGCCATTGACGTGAGTCTGCTTGAGAGGAGGAGGGCACGTGTGTGTTTGCTCTATGTACAGTATGAGTCTGTGTTTGAGTGACAGGTGGTGAAACATTTTAACTGAAATGTTTTGAAATACCAAATAATCTTTCCTGAGCTAGCTTAGTGCTACATTCTCAGTGTGTGTCACTCTACCCAAGAAATCTTAAGAACTTATCAGTGACATCATTTTACAAAAGCTGATCCAGCATTGTCAATACTCAAGGTGGCCTCTGAAAAGTGGAATCGTGTTGTCCTTCCTCAGATCATCTCTGACCTGGAGTCGTGGAACGAGGAGCTGACAGGTCAGATGAATGATTTTGACACGGAGGACCTGACGCTGGCCGAGCAGAGGCTGCAGCACCACGCTGACAAGGCCCTGACCATGAACAACCTCACCTTCGATGTAATCCACCAGGGACAGGAGCTGCTGCAGTATGTCAACGAAGTCCAGGCCTCTGGTAAGTACCCAGACTCTACAGGATATAACGTCCAATTCAGGGTATCAGTTTGTCTTTGAAAGATCAAAAAAACATTGTGTTGTGAAAATTCAGGTCTGTAGATATTAGAAATCAACCTTATACTGCAGTTTGCTTTGGCATCTTTGCTTAGCTTGCCTTCGGATGGAAATTAGCTTGTTTGTTTGTTGTTTTATTTACTTAAAATTGTTTCCAGTCATTAAAAGGTCTTAAAAAGTCTGTTTTCTCAAATATGAAAATACTTTGCTGTTCTGCATCCGTCCTCCTGTGATCCTGCTATTATAAGCTATTATATTTAAAATGCTATAAAGTAGAAGTGAAGAGATGTTTGACTGACATCGGGTTCGGGTGATGATCAGTCATCATTCAGGTGAGGGTTAAAGCAGGATACAGCTCATGTTCACTGTTGCTGCACAGATTTCTGTGTTGGCTACATTAGTTTAATATTGATACTTGTGTAGGTGTCGCGGGTCAGCTCCGGTCAGCATTTGTGATGAGAGGCACCCACTCACTAACAATAATAACTCACCTGTGATCTCACATGCTAATAGGTGCTCTCTAAGACAGCACAAAGCACTGTTACATCATGTCACGTGTATTGAAACATACTGATAATATTATTAATCAAGAATCCAATTAGAATGGATGTAAACATGCTTTATGACACTATCGGGGATCAAAGTATTTGACTCAAGCCTTGGCAGGCAGGCAGAGCTTTGACAGAAGTGCTGCATAGATAGAGGTCTGTTGCTAATGTCACTGTGTGTCTTGCCTCCAGGCGTAGAGCTGCTGTGTGACCGGGACGTTGACATGGCTACACGGGTTCAAGACCTGCTGGAGTTTCTCCACGAGAAGCAGCAAGAACTGGACTTGGCAGCCGAGCAACATCGCAGGCACCTGGAGCAATGCGTCCAGCTGCGACACCTGCAGGCTGAAGTCAAACAGGTAAAACATGGTTTTATACCAGCTACAAGGCGCCATCTGCAGGCCAAGATTTTGAAAGTACAGTATATCAGGATATCAGTTCTTTAAGAAAAGAGATTACAATAAAGCTTTGGATTGGTGACATTTGTTCACACCTTTCCTCTTTTTTTTTTTCAGGTTCTCGGTTGGATTCGTAACGGCGAGTCAATGTTGAACGCTGGTCTAATAACAGCCAGCTCCCTGCAGGAAGCTGAACAACTGCAGAGAGAACATGAACAGTTTCAGCACGCCATTGAGGTTTGTTTATCCCATGAATTTCTCCCTTTATTATGTCCAAAGTCAGATTTTTACTTCATTAATTGCCCATTATTTTGATCATTCTAACCCCTTCCTTTCTCCACCTCTTTACTCTCTGCAGAAAACCCACCAGAGTGCCCTGCAGGTTCAGCAGAAGGCAGAGGCTCTGCTTCAGGCAAACCATTATGACATGGATCTGATCAGAGACTGTGCAGAGAGCGTGGCCTCCCACTGGCAGCAGCTGATGCTGAAAATGGAGGACCGACTCAAGCTGGTCAATGCCTCAGTGGCCTTCTACAAGACCTCTGAACAGGTAGGAAACAGCACAGCGGGTTGAGCATTTAATTTGACTATTTGTCTCAAATTTCACAAAAAACAGATTTCACTGTATTGCCTGGATGAAAGACCAAGTGTGTGTGTGTGTCCTCACAGGTCTGCAGTGTGTTGGAGAGCCTGGAACAGGAGTATAAAAGAGAGGAGGACTGGTGCGGAGGAGCCGACAAACTGGGACCCAACTGTGAAACGGACCACGTTTCCCCCATGATCAGTAAACACCTGGAGCAGAAGGAGGCCTTTCTCAAGGTAACATACGATAAAATCAAAACAAACCCTAAACACAATATCAGGTCATGTCTCTGATCTGTGTGTGTGTGTGTGTGTGTGTGTGTGTTTCTATCAGGCATGCACTCTGGCCAGAAGAAATGCAGACGTCTTCCTCAAGTACATGCACAGAAACAGCGTCAACATGCCCGGGATGCTGAGCCACGTCAAAGCACCAGAACAGCAAGTTAAAAGCAAGTAACAGAAAATACATTGAACATTACCTAGAATGTATCACCTGAACACTTGCGATAGAGAGTGTATGAAAACGCAAAGTAAGTAAGTGGTTTGTTAGGTTCTATCATCAACTACATAAATCACAGAAGAACACTTTTGTAATGTTTGTGGAGAGGCTACAACATTTGTCCTCTGTAATGGCAGCATGCGATAGCAACGTAAAATAAATTACCATTAACATGTTTAAGTACATTGCAGACTTAAAAAAACTGCAAGTTATTCAGTTTCACTAATGAGCGTACTTCCACTCTTGCCAATATTTCCAAAGGCAAAAAAGCATTTTATCAAGTTGGGTTCAGGTTCTGTATTGTCAGGATGCAGTACTGATTGAATCTTTTGGCTGTTTAGGCTCTTAATGCCTGAATTTTGAGTGTTTTTTGTGTTTCTGTTGTGGTCAGACATCCTCAATGAGCTGCTACAGAGAGAGAATCGTGTTCTCCACTTCTGGACAATGAGGAAACGACGGCTGGACCAGTGTCAGCAGTACGTGGTGTTTGAACGCAGTGCCAAACAGGTACGCGAAACGCATAAACATGACAAGAGAGGAAAAACACTTACGTGTAGCTGAAGTAACAAAGCCACACACTCGCGCACCTACACTGCTCTTTGTTGTCATGTGATCTCACAACGTATCCTGTGGGTTTGTGCGTTTTCAGGCTCTGGAGTGGATTCATGACACTGGGGAGTTTTACCTATCCACACACACCTCCACCGGCTCGAGTATCCACCACACACAGGAACTGCTGAAGGAGCACGAGGACTTCCACATCACAGCCAAGGTTGGGGACACGCACACAAACACACATACAGCATGACACTGTGTGTACGTTTGTGTCTTTGCATATAACACTGTCTTCCCCCTTGTCCCTTAGCAAACTAAGGAGCGTGTGAAACTGCTGATCCAGCTGGCTGATGGCTTCTGCGAGAAAGGCCACAGTCACGCTGGAGAGATCAAAAAATGGGTGACAGCTGTGGACAAACGCTACCGAGACTTCTCCCTGCGCATGGACAAGTACCGCTGCAGCCTGGAGAAAGCCCTGGGCATCTCCTCGGACTCTAATAAGGCAGTGAGTGGACATGTGTTTTGGTAGATTACAGCTGTAGACGATCAGCCAATTCATATTCTCACTTACTTGGTCTGTCTCTTTAAATCACTTATCTTTTACTGTGTCTCTGCCTGTGTCAGAGTAAGGATCTCCAGTTGGACATCATCCCAGCCAAGGCTCCGGGGTCAGAGGTCAAGCTGCGGGATGCCGCTCATGAGCTAAACGAGGAGAAACGCAAGTCGGCACGCCGAAAGGAGTATGTCACCACTTCCTGTTTATGTCATACTTTTAGATATCGCAAAAACATAAGTCTTGTTCGGAGCAGGTGAACGGTTACAGAATGGCTACTTCAGAATAACTTAGCAGATTTAAAAAGTGCACTTGGTCCTGCCTAATAAAGCTGTTAAACATTTAGCCTGCATAGTTAAAAGCTCTGCCTACAAACTAAACAAATAGTAGCTAGTCAGTATTTTCAGCACATTTTTTCTCCTGTTGGAAATATGTTTTATTGCCCCAAAGGAAGAGCAATTAAATTATCGGCTCTGTGCCCAAAACATGCAGCAGAGCAGCTTAGTGGTAACTAACATGGTCTTTTATTAGAAAGTCACAGGTTCAGTTCTTGCACCTGTCAGTGTCCTTGTCAACAGTAATCTTAACACCAAATCCCGACTTGCTCAATAGTTGTAAGTGGTTCTGAGTAAGAGTGACTTCAGTGTAAATGTACACACTTAATGAATTTACATGATTTAAACGTCCTCCTCCACCAGCCTCTTCTTTGCCAGCACCAGAACAGCAGGCACAACAGTGGAGAATAAATGAATCTACATGTAGTAGACGGGAAAAGGAGACTGCGTCATTTTGTACAAGCAGCATAAATCATGAGCATGATTTCAGTCTTTCATGGCTGGTTTATGACCAGGTTTTATGGCCCGTAGCTCTTTCATTATTCATTAGCGTTAATGGATGAAGCAGGCAGGCTGAAAGAAAGCTATTGGCATGGTGATTTATCATTATGTGGATGACGACAGTATGACAATTGTTCATTTTGTTTTTATGTGCGTCTTTGTGTGCGTGTCCAGGTTCATCATGGCAGAGCTGATTCAGACAGAAAAAACCTACGTGCGAGACCTGCGGGAGTGCATGGATGTAAGTGCAGCTCCGCAGCCCACCACTGTTAACCTGTTTCACTCCAGAGTTGTGCAACAGCTTTTCACACGAAATCTGGAAAATTATCAGAACGCTGTTAATGAGTTTGGTTGTTTTTTTTTATGTTGTCGTCTTTTCTCCATGCAGACCTACCTGTGGGAGATGACCAGTGGAGTTGAGGAGATTCCTCCAGGAATCATCAACAAGGAGCACATCATCTTTGGAAACATGCAGGACCTCTATGAATTCCACCATAAGTAAGAAACCTCTTCTATGACTTTATTCAATGCAAGTCCTTCATGGTCCGATAAATGTAAATCACATTTTTAATAAAAACTAACAGTCATTAAAACAAAGTTTAGTATATTTAGAAACTTAATATACAACAGTTCCTCTGTAGTTAAGATATATACGTATGTTTTATCTTTCATTTTGGAATATCACTTTTTATTTAATAAAGCTCATGCTTTTGCTGTTTCTCACATTAACCTCTCATTCTTTGTTTGATCAGCATCTTTCTCAAAGAGTTGGAGAAATATGAGCAGCTACCAGAGGATGTTGGGCATTGCTTTGTCACATGGGTATGTATCATTTGTTCACCAGCTCAATTCTACCATTCAGTTAACATTTAGTATCTTGTTCTGTACCAATGGAAACTTAAATCCTTAGTGTTTGATTGCCCTTAGCTCAATCAGTCAACTTTCATCATCTTTCAAATCACCATCGCTGTAACGTCGGTCTGTCTTTGTCTAGGCTGATAAGTTCCAGATGTATGTGAGCTACTGTAAGAACAAACCCGACTCCACCCAGCTCATCCTAGAACATGCTGGGAACTACTTTGATGTGAGTATTGCCTGTGGTTGTTAAAATGAATGTGGTCTTTGTCAGTTACGTCCGATCACATGACTCCTCTTCTCTCTGCAGGAAATTCAACAGAGGCACCGACTGGCCAACTCCATCTCTTCCTATCTGATCAAGCCCGTACAGAGAATCACCAAGTATCAGCTCCTGCTGAAGGTAAACCATAATACCAAATATCACTGCTGAGGTGGTCATCTCCATACTTTCCTTGTTGTCATAGTTTCTGTGTGTGTCTGTTTAGGAGCTGCTGACCTGCTGTGAAGAAGGTAAAGGAGAGATCAAGGACGGCCTGGAGGTGATGCTCAGTGTGCCTAAGAAAGCCAACGATGCCATGCACCTCTCTATGCTGGAAGGTGGAACACACTAGTTATTTATGTTGCTGTGATCTTTTACTGTTAGTTGTATTTGTAGTGAGCTTATCTTCTATCAAATTACAGCTCTTCCTAAAACAGACAACAACATGTTTTTTAAAGAATCTTCATGCTAATATCCCCTCCTTCTCCCAGGTTTTGACGAAAACATCGAGTCCCAGGGCGAGCTCATTCTCCAGGACTCCTTCCAGGTCTGGGATCCAAAAACCCTGATCCGTAAGGGTCGAGAGCGCCACCTCTTCCTCTTTGAGATGTCTCTTGTCTTCAGCAAGGAGGTCAAGGACTCAAACGGCAGGAGCAAATACATCTACAAGAGCAAACTCTTTGTAAGTAGATGATGGTCAACTGTTTTAATGATGAAAGGCGTTTGGAGAAGATGTTTCTCTTGCTTAACCACATTAACTGAAATAAGAACAATGTGTTGAAAGAGCCAACCAGGCGTCTGTCTCAATCTATCGCACTTTATTGGGAGCAAGAGTATTTCAAATAGCCATTCTACTGCAGTGCGAAGTTTTTTAATTCTTCTTCTCTCTTTCCAGACCTCAGAGTTGGGGGTGACAGAGCACGTTGAAGGAGACCCCTGTAAGTTCGCTCTATGGCTGGGACGCACCCCGACTTCTGACAACAAGATTGTGCTCAAGGTAAAACACACTTCCTCTCATCTATTTCTTCTAAAATCTCCTTTGGGGTTTGACCAATATGGGTTTTCAAAGGCAGAAACCTGAGATAGCTGGGGACTAAAAGTCTTGATCGATCGTAACATTACAGGTATATATAAAATAAAAATGTAATCAAACAAGCTTCCAAATAAGTGTGTTGGATATCACTGAGGGAAATCATATCATTGGGGGGGAAAAGGCCAATGCTGGCCAAATGTGTCGGAAAATCTTTTATATTGGTCCAACCCAGTTCTCTCTCTTCATGTTCAACCCTCTCCTAGCTTTCTTATATTCTCGTCTCCCTGACGTCTTGTTTGATTGCATGAGCAGCTTCTAGGTGGCCAAGAAGCTTTCTGTAGTCACAAACTCCTCTTTTGTTCTTTCTTCTTCCTCTCTGTCTTCTGTCTGTCTCTCTCTTTGCCAGCCTCTGTCCTCTGGTTAGATCCGGCTTTGTTCCATCTGTTAACAAACACAGGCACATCGGTATATCTGGGGCTGTGTCTTCTGTGGATGTTTGTATCTCTAATTCTCTCTGTGGGCTGATGTGCCTCCACCAACGCTGCTGACACTGACTCAACCCCTTGACGCCCACAATCTCCCACCCTGGCTCTCTGCCACTTTATCAAAGTGACGAGTTGCTGTCTTTCTCTACCAGAAAAATAAGCTTTTTAATGATTTGAACAATGTTGTAGAAGTAAGATATGACTTCAATGTATTTAGTTCTGTGAGTGAAATTTTCAAGCCCCCATTTTCACCTTCTGTGGGTTTTTCTTGTTGAATATTCTCACAGATGGATTAAAAATTGTGTCAGCCGTTGGAACAGCATGAAGCCAAAATCCTAACACATTATACTCTGAGCGTTACAACTCTATTATACATGTTGACTACCAAACTAACTGCTGAGAAGCAGTCATGTGTTATGTGCATTGTAAATGAAGTGTGTCTCATTACTAACCACACATGTTCACACACACACACACACACCTTACAATCTGCTACATGTTTAATTGGCCTACAGTCCGCTGTCGAGGCAAATTATCAGTGTTGTACGTTTCTATCATGTCACACCGTTTTGTCAGCATAAAAAAATGTCATGTACATCTTCTAAAACCAAACCAGTGAAATTCTCTATTTTATATTTTAAATTCAAAGCTAAGTCAGGGATCCAAACATGGAGCGATGGTGAGTACAAACTATCCCACAACACAGCCCTCAGCCACTTCTCACAAGTCTGAAACACAAACTCTTAGCACTTCTTATCCCTGCTATTTTTCTTGGGACAGTAGCTTAGGAACACTCTAGATGGTCAAAAGCAGTAGCCTACATGTACTCCTCAGAAGAAAGCCACTTTAACCCAGTGCCATAGCTGGAGGCTAAATGATTGTAGCGTAAAATATTGTAGGGCAATGATTCACAACCAGCTGTACTTGGGACCCCAGGAGGTACTCCAGCAGTTGCCAAGGGGTATGTGGAAAGATTGTTTCGTCACTCAACTACACTGAACAAAATTATAAATGCAACACTTTTGTTTTTGCCTCCATTCATCATGTGTGCCATCCCCATGCTGTCTGAACAGCGTCTTGATATGTCACACCTGTGAGGTGGATGGATTCTCGGCAAAGGAGAAGTGCTCACTGACACAGATTGACAGATTTGTGAACAGCATTTGAGAGAAATAGGCCTTTTGTGTACATAGAGAAAGTCTTAGATCTTTGAGTTCAACTCATAATGAATGGCAGCAAAAACAAGTGTTCCGTTTATAATTTTGTTCAGTATAATTAGAAAAAACAGAAATATCCACATATTGACTTTGCACCTGAACACCGCATGCTGTGATTTAGTGTCTGTGAAAATTAGTTCCCAAATGAGCAGAGGTCTAAACATTTGTTACCTAAAACATATGAATTAATAAAATAATTAGCTTAAAGTAATACATAAACTGTAGACATAGCTGCAAACAGCGTAAATGATGTATATGTGTGTGTGTAATCTGTTTTCCATTCTTAAAATAGAATTACGGAAAACAGTTCAAATAGTTAGCTGTAAAATTATTTTATTAAAAAATAATTAAGTACATCTGTGAGGGTTGTTGGGGGTACAGCTAACAAAAAAAGGTTGAGAACCGCTGCTTTAGGGGTCCACAGCCAGAGTGCTCATGTAAAATAAAATGTATCTGAAAATTTCTTTCAGTTGATATGACGTGATGAGAGGTCTGTTCAGACTTGTGTGAAACACGGAGTGAAACAAGAATTCCAAATAAAGTCCATTCCTTGACAACTCTAATGTTTGACTTTTTGAACTCGATCCATTGTTGACCAATAACAGGCATCAAGCATTGAGAACAAGCAGGACTGGATCAAGCACATCAGGGAGGTGATTCAGGAGCGCACCATTCACCTGAGAGGAGCGCTCAAGCAGCCCATTCATATTCCCAAAGCAACTACAGCCAAGCACCACAAGGGGCGAAGGTAAGTGTGTGACACCTAAAGCTGAAGATCTTCTAGGGAGCAGGAAGAGATTTATTTATTTATTTATTTATTTTTAATCAAACCAGTCACATTCACTCTAAAACAGAAACACTTGCACCTTTTATTGATTGTGTGTGTGTCTATTAGGGATGGAGAGGACCTGGACAGTCAGGGTGAAGGCAGCAGCCAACCAGACACCATCTCTCTGGCATCCCGCACATCACAGAACACACTGGACAGCGACAAGGTGAGCCAAACACACACACACGACCAGAAATTATGTCCTAACTGCACATTGTCTGCATTTCGAAGAATACCTAAGTGCAGCTTGCTTCCCAAAACCAGCTCATAGTGATTCTCCTGTCTCCCTCAGCTCTCCGGTGGCTGTGAGCTGACTGTGGTGATACACGACTTCATGGCCAGCAACAGCAACGAGCTGACAGTACGGCGCGGTCAGACGGTGGAGGTTCTGGAGCGCTGCCACGAAAAGCCAGACTGGTGCCTGGTCAGGACCACAGACCGCTCCCCTGCCCTGGAGGGCCTGGTGCCCTGCGCCATGCTCTGCATCGCCCATTCCAGGTCATCCATGGAGATGGAAGGCATCTTCAACCACAAAGGTACAGAATGTGGTGTGAATGGTCAGTTTTGACGGAGTACGTCTGCGAGGGAGGAAATGATACATGTATTCTGTATTTAAGAACTTTTATGCACTAGGAATGACACAGAAAGTTATTTAATTTTAGAAAATCTTCATCATAAATCAGCTTTAAAGCATAACTTCACTCTGCCTTTCACAGACACTCTGTCAGTGTGCAGCAATGACTCCATCATGCCAGGGTCGTCCGCTACGCTGCAACCTGCTCACGGCATCAGTTCCCACACCTCACCAGGGCCCAAACGGCCAGGTATGGTGACCTTTGCCATACCGTTTGTTGCGCTAAAGATCTCACAACCCTCCTACATCAGAGTGGTGTACAGAAAAATTTTTTTATTTACCAGAGTACTTTTCCACACATGTTACTACCACTGATAAATCTACTTCTAAAGTAGGGAGTTTTAGTGATTTTTCTAACTAAAAATATCACTTTAAGGCAACAAATACAGGTGGAAGTGTAGTGATGAATGCTATATAGATGAAATCTTTCCCTCCCTCTGTCATTCTACTGCATGGCTTTAAGGAAGCGAACTGAGTTTGGTGTGTTTGGTTTATTTCTTTATTAGGTAACACCCTGCGGAAGTGGCTCACCAGCCCTGTGCGTCGGCTAAGCAGCGGCAAGGCAGATGGCCATGTGAAGAAGCTGGCCCACAAACACAAGAAGAGCCGAGATGTGAGGAAGAGCGGGGAGATGACGATGGGGTCCCAGAAAGACTCGGACGACAGTGCCGCTACACCTCAGGATGAGACTGTGGAGGAGGTGAGTGGATCCACGATAAATCACACTCTCTGTCTTCCTCTCTTCAATTAGCAGCTCTGTAAAGTATTGTGACATCATCTCTGCTTTGCCATCCATTTGTGCTGCAGAGGGTTCGTAACGAGGGCTTGTCAAGCGGCACGCTGTCCAAGTCCAGTTCTTCGGGCATGCAGAGCTGCGGAGAGGAAGAGGGCGAGGAAGGTGCCGACTCTGTACCTCTGCCTCCACCTATGGCCATCCAGCAGCACAGCCTGCTGCAGCCAGACTCACAGGATGACAAGGTGAGCAGAGGGAGGACGTTACAGTGGGGACAGAAGAGAGGGGGTGGACAGACAGGCAAAGATGATGAACAGGGGAAGCAGAGGGGACACAGGGAGCAGGAGACGGTATGTTTCGGGACTGGGACAAAAACTATTTTCACCTTTGACTTTTAACATTTTCTGGTGCTACAAAGTTGATTCACATTATTCTTTAAATTTAAAGTCCAGAAATCACCAAAGTTATCTCCTTCCCACCTTTTGGAATTAGGGCTGGACGAATCTGTATAAAGTGTTATGAGCCTAGATGCTGCCAGAGATTTTTGTTCATTTAAATATGGCAACAAAGCTATGCGTCGCTACATTACAGATAAATCACTACAGTTTTCTGAACGTGTTTGTCAATTTTTAATCTGTGGTGAACAGAAGCTCTGATCTTTAGCTTCAATATTTTGCATTATTTTGTTTAAAGTTTTATGATATCAAGTGTAGCCCAGTCCTATTTCAAACAATCTCTTTCACCTTTGTTGAGTGTATTAAAAAGCATTACGTATTATCCCTGGTTCCCTAATTACATATGTTGGGATGTGCAGTGTTTATGCACGCTATAGGTTTTTCCTAAATAAAAGGCCAGCCATGATGCTACCATGAACTTAATAACTCTGTTAGTGCATTTTGTATGTTTGCATTTTTGATTTAACTGTAGAAAGTAAAAGCAGCTGAATAGTACGTGCTTTGTACAATAAAGGGAAGGGGAGATGGCTTTAATAGCCATTGAAATCTGTGTCTGAAAATACATCACATTTGGTATATTGGTATACTCTAAGGGTTCGTTTCAGTTAGACCGTAGATCATGTATATTACACACTATACACTTACAGGTCCTCTCTCTTGTCATTGCTGTTATGATTTTTAATTCTTGTAGGTTACATTTTCGCTCATTTCAGTCTCCCACTTTTCCCAAAAAGTGCATTTTCCTGACAGTTTAAGTTTTAAGGCTCCTTAGTTTCTGTTATGCATAACATTTAATCCTGGCATATTGCATCATATTCTCCTTCTCTTCTAAAGCAGAATGCAATGAAAAGTTTCAGACACGCCAAGTCTCCTCCTTGACTAAAGCGGAGACCCCTCTGACACTAATTTCTGTTTCTCTTTTGTTTCGTTTCCTGGTTGTATCGTTTGCTGTTTGCCACGCTGTAGCATTACCTTGATTTATGTCCTGTCTTTGCTTTGTCTCAGTTTCCATACCTCTCCATCTGAAATGTCCCGCTCGTCCCCCTCTGTTTCTTACCTCAGTCAATTCTTTAATTCTCTTTTTCCCCCCGCACTCTTCAGCTTTAAATGCTACTTGCTAAAGGCTTTTCCTTCGGTTTCTACA
Source organism: Micropterus dolomieu (assembly GCF_021292245.1). Lineage (NCBI taxonomy): Eukaryota > Metazoa > Chordata > Actinopteri > Centrarchiformes > Centrarchidae > Micropterus > Micropterus dolomieu. Next base: position 22,804,313 of record NC_060158.1, on the reverse strand, counting down.
ACAGTTTCTAGATTGAAAGGAAATGAAGCTAGCAGCTCTTTTAGACTTAAGTTTCTTCTTCTCTCTGTCCCCTAAAACTCACTCTTCCTTACTTTTGTATTTTTCTGAACTCTTAAACATTCCTGAATTTCCTTAGTGCAGAAGTTTTTCCTTCCTTTTTTTTTGTTTTTTTTTAGTTCCATTCATTTTGTCTAGTTCTTTCTGCCCTGTTTCTACAACACACCGCTGTAATGCAGAGTCGACTTGGAGCAAAGGCATTACGGGAAAATATAGATAAAGAGAAGGTGCATGTAGCTCTTTACTCTAAATGGAGGACAATGTGGAGGTTTTTCCCATTTGTGTTAGTGCAGATCAGACGGCTCTAATGCCAAATTCACATCAAGTATAAATTTCGAGGGAATTTTGTAATGCCTTGAGCCTGCTGGAATACCATAGGACTGCAGCTTTTTTCTGCATGTTAATCATTCATAGGTTTGGAAAACGTTGGTGAGGTTTAAAAGACACAGGTAGATGTCAGTATTAATACAATGAGGAAACTGGGATTCCCTCTCAGCTGAGCAGGCAGCTCCCCTGAATAATTATCTTACTATGACCCCAAACACTGAGGTGAAAGTTCAAAAGCCCCCCTGTCCCCATCATCCTTCAACCCCCTCCCTCACCCCCGCCCTGCCCGCTCGTCCTCATCTCCCTTTTACCCTCTGTGCGTTAACCTCATTACCCATGCGAGTAATTGGCATCTCTAAACGCTGGCGAGGCCAGAAGGGCACACAGCCTCACCCAGAAAACCTAATTGTGGAAAGTCTTGAAGCACAGCACAGCAAGGGTGAGAGTCTCCTCAACTATATATACATACATACATACACCTCTTTCATTCTCGCTTTGTTAGCATCCTTTTTTATTTTTATTATTTCAAAGGCTGTTCATCATCACAGGAAAGCACCGGAAACATCTTCCTTTCAAAACATGACTTTTTTTTACCCTCTCCAGCCATCCTCCCCATCACCATTTCGACACTTTTTTCCCACATCTTCATTTTGTTCACTTTCAGCCTCATGTTTTTACCTTTCCATTGAGTTTTTTTTTTGTTAAATAACATATACTTTTCTTTTTCACTTTCTCTGAACCTTTAGATATAAACCCCCAGCATTGGGGTTTCACTTCTGGAAACATCTTTTTCACTAAGTCATTGCTCACTCAAAAAAACTAAATTAAAACATTTGCTTATAATAAAACTAACTAAGAAACAAGCTAAACAAAAGCTTGAAATTAATCTTAACCCAAACATAAGCATGACCTTTAACCAAAAAATAATATTAAGCTATTTCTTTTGCTATCCATTTATAGACTCTTCCAACTTACAGTACATGTAGGTCATGGGTCAAGTTTTCACACAAAACAGGAGTATAATCTGTTTTAGAGATGAAGAAATTGTTGTTTTACATAGCAAGTTTAGTTGTCACATCTCTTTAAATGACTGATTAAGTAAAGCTTGTATCAGTTATAAACTATAGTCTGGTTACATTAAACGCTACGTTACATTATCTGTAGGAGTTGTATTGACGCCAGCTGAAGAGCAGAGTTAGCAGATGTAGTTGTTAGATAGTATGTATTACCAGGTTCTAATGCTCTTTTTCTTCCCTCCACCCTCATCCCGTCCTCTCAACTCTCTATTTTTACCCAGACCTCTTCTCGGCTGTCGGTCCGTCCATCCAGTTCAGAGACGCCCAGTGCCGCTGAGTTAGTGAGCGCCATCGAGGAGCTGGTCAAAAGCAAGATGGTAGGATAACAGAGGAAAACGAGAACCCATGCAGGAAACCTTGCCAGCATGTGGATTATGGCATCAGCTGACTGCCTGAATATGCTGAAGACATTTGTCACTTTTACATTTGAATTAGCACACACTTTAGTTTACCGTCTGTTTTTCCCTGGTGCAGGCTTTGGAGGACAGACCCAGCTCACTGTCAGTAGAACAGGGAGACAGCAGCTCTCCTTCCTTCAACCCCTCTGACAACTCCCTCCTCTCCTCCTCCTCCCCCATGGAAGAGATGGACGAACGCAGGACCAGCGTCCTCAAGAAAAGACAGTACGTCCGCTTCCTTCATCTGTATCACAGACACTGAGGTGTTTGGGGAATTCGCTGTGACTTTCCCTCATGTCTGGAATTTTGTTTCTGTCTCTGCTGTAGTTACATTCTGCTGGAGTTGGTGGAGACAGAGAGAGAATATGTTAGAGACCTCGGCCTAGTGGTGGAGGTGAGTTGCTGCTTTATTAGCTGCTTACCTAGTTGCAAATGACTGTGTGTGGAAGTTTGTTGGTTCCTAATAGTACAGTTTATTCTAAGCATTTTAAAATGTCACTTGAAAGAATTAGAATTGATTATTTGCTGAATTTTTGCAGAACCCGTGTTGTAAATTTCTGTTAATGTTTTTGTGCATCTCCACCGTAAGGGCTACATGAGCCGGATGAAGGAGGAGGGTGTCCCTGATGATATGAAGGGAAAAGACAAAATCGTGTTTGGCAACATCCACCAGATCTACGACTGTCACAAAGAGTATGTGACGCACACAGATGTAGAATGCAGAGCTTTCCCTGGCCAGATTCAGTAGTAGTAAGCTAGTACGGTAGCTTACTTCCCCCTCTCTCTCTCTCTGTCTCGTTTATAGTTTCTTTCTTGGCGAGCTGGAGAAATGTTTGGACGACCCCGACAAACTGGCACCCCTCTTTCTCAAACAGGTTCGTCCATGGTGAATGAAAAACTCCTACTTTGTTTGGACAATGCTTATATACCCCTTTGATCATGCTGTAATTGTGTACGCTTTTTGTATCCAGGAGCGGAGGCTAAACATGTATGTAGTCTACTGTCAAAACAAGCCCAAGTCAGAGCACATCGTCTCAGAATACATCGACACCTACTTCGAGGTATGAGTCCATTTTTTTCAAGAGACGCATCTCTGAGATGCATCAGGTTCTGTAGTAACCCTTGACCTTTGACTTTGTAGGACCTGAAGCAGCGGCTGGGACACAGGCTACAGATCTCAGACCTGCTCATCAAGCCAGTCCAGAGGATCATGAAGTACCAGCTGCTGCTTAAGGTTGGTCTCTTAATACAGCAGAGGGCGCCAGAGCTTTAGCTCTTTACCTGCCTCCTCTTTGTGTAGTCTTGCCATCTGAACAGGCGTCCATATTATTATACAGTCATCTGCTTATAATCTTCACTGTTGTATAAAAGTGTGAGTTGTTCAGTTTAAAATCACTTTTTTCTGTTTTAGGATTTCCTGAAACACTCTAAAAAGGCTGGGCTGGAGTCTATGGAGTTGGAGGTAAGCTGAATTGACAGCGCTTCTTAATCACAACTAAACATTGTTCAGCAATCCCATCAACCTTGTGCTACTTTTGTGACTCTTCCAGAAAGCAGTGGAGGTCATGTGCATCGTGCCAAAAAGGTGTAATGATATGATGAATGTTGGCCGGCTTCAGGGATTTGATGTAAGAACAAGCAACGCTGCGCTCATCAACACAACGCGTTCTTCACAGCATGTTGCCTTCTGAACAAAAACTTCTACCTCACATCATTTCAATTTTCTCCACCCTCCCGTGCCGTCTCTTTTTTTCCTACACCTGATCTACCCATTTCCATCTTGTTCATCTCCCTCTCCAGGGCAAGATTGTGGCTCAGGGCCGCCTTTTGCTGCAGGACACGTTCATGGTATTAGACCCCGAGGGAAGTCTGCTCGGCCGGATGAAAGAGAGGAGAGTCTTCCTCTTTGAGCAGCTGGTCATCTTTAGTGAGCCCCTCGACAAGAAGAAAGGTTTCTCCTTGCCTGGCTTCCTCTACAAGAATAGCATCAAGGTAACTGATATATATGGGGGGCTGTGCACGGTGTACTGCATTATCAGTGAAGGCCAGTGGAACTGAGGATGTATGAATATCTGTCAGCTAAATGGCTCCTCCTAGTGGATAAACTGCAGCATGTATTAAACTAATAATAATCAAAAACAATAACATTAATACTACTAATAATAAATAGTGTATATATAATATAATAATGATAATCAGTTAGTTTTTGAGTGAGTAACAATCTAAAATGTACACTCCTAATGTAGATATACTATGATAATTTCAAAATAAGATACATTTTCTGTTTTTGTACGTTATGCAACAAGAATCTCCATTGCGGTTTATTGGAGCTTTTATTTTGAAAATGTAGTCATCTGGATTAACTTTTTTAAGAGTGAAATGTTGGGTTTTAAATCTATATTATCGAAGAATAAGTCAATTGAGGGAAGAGAATGCAAGAAAAATGCTGAAGCAATGATTGATTTCTTAACTATTAAAGCTTAGTATTTACTTCGAACTACTGTGGTATGTAACAATGCGTCTCCCTCTCCCTTTGCACTCTGTAGGTAAGCTGTTTGGGTCTAGAGGAGAATGTGGAAGGCGACCCCTGTAAGTTCAGTCTCAGTTCTCGGTCAACCAACGGCACCGTGGAGTCCTTTGTGCTTCACTCCTCCCACCCAGGGGTGCGTGAGGTCTGGACCCTTCAGATCAGCCAGATACTCGAGAGCCAACGCAACTTCCTCAATGGTAGGCGCGCACACACACAAACATAGGAGTTTTATAGGAGGACTGTTGGCAACATGGCCATGCTTGTCTCTTTGGTACCTTATCACAGCTCTGACCTCACCAATAGAGTATCAGAGGAACCATGTAGGGGCAAGCGGTGGGTCATGTGTGCCCAGCATGGGAGCTCCGGTTGGGGGCAGCAGTGGGTCCAGTGCGCCCCCTGGAGTCGGAGGTGGAAGCTCCCAGGCTAGCGCCATCCCTTCAGGGCCCCAGGGTGGCTCTCGTCGGCCCTCCAGGATCCCCCAGCCCTCACGCCTGCCCCAGCCCCTACGCCTCCACCCTGGGGCCGACACCGACGGCCCCAACAAGATGTCAGGTACGGAACGTCTGTCTATTTGTGAAATTTGTTTTGTAAAATGAAAGATGTGACTGAGTTGTGAGTTCTGCTCACTTATGATCCAGGTTCGTCGTCTTGTCCTATCCACTCTCCCCTACTCCCTCCAGGGGGTAGCCCGCAGGGCAAGCGCCCCATCCAGACCCTAGAGGACCAACCACAGACCCCCACTGTTCCTGCCCCTATTCCCCGCGCCACAGTTGGGCCCCTGCCCTCTACACCCACATCCAAACCACGGCCAGGAGCCGTGTCCCCAATGGCCTTGCCCCTGGCCACTCCTGCCTTTGGCAAGGATGGCCTCCCTCCTCCCCCTCCCAGCCCGGGCCAGAAGTCTGGATCTGGATTTTGGAGCTCCATGCCAGGCTCTCCAGCCAGCCGGCCTGGCTCGTTCACTTTCCCGGGGGAGGCAGGAGAGACTCCTGTCCGTCAGAACTCGAACCAGATCCAGACTGGCTCTGGATCTAGCAGCCTAACTCACAGACACTCCACACACAGCAAGGAAGCCGACCGCATGAGTACGTGCTCATCGGCCAGCGAGCAGTCCATCCAGTCCACCCAGAGTAACGGGGTAAGACTAATACCTGCTGCCCAGTGTTGCACTGACTAACACCGAGGCAAAGGGAGGCCTGGTCTGTCCTGTCTGTCTCCTGTCCTGCTGCAGCCAGCGCTACTAATCTGTCCCCTACTACACATCTCTGACAACCTTCACTGCTCTTCAGCATCATCTTTTCTAACTTTAGCCAATTTCTGAAGACAATCTCTAGCAAACGTTTCCGCTGTCAACACGTTTTCAGGTTCAAAACCTCTCTAGTGGACCTCAGTCAGCTCCTCAGTGATTCCCTTTCAAGGCTGTCTCTTGATTTCTTAACTCTAAGCTTACACTAACACCTGACTTCCTCCTGGCCGTCCTTCACCGCCTGCTGTCTTCATGGTGTGTTACTGAAATGTACTTTTCCTGAAACTAACCTGACGTTTGTGGTTCGCCTCCAAACGTACTCGACAGATGCTCTCATTCAGCCTAACGTTCCTCCTCTTTGCCTGGAGCTGCAGAGCAAAGACGAGTGAAATGGAAATCTCCATCTTATTCCTGCCTTTCTTCATCCAGTTCTTTGTTCCCCCCCCCCCCCCAAGAAGAAATTAATGAATCACTGTTTTTTAGTCTTTCTTGCACTTCACTCTAATCCTTTCTGAAGACTTTATCAAGTGGACACTAATCAAACATCTATCCTCTGCTACAACCTTCTCTCACTTTTCCAAAAGTATTGGATTTATATTTTAGTGTGAAATCCCAACTTGTGTTAAGATTTTACTGCAATGAAGCGTGTGAGATTGTACTTACAATTTCCCACGTGCCCATGTTTCCTCCCTTGTGGTGTGCAGAGTGAAAGTAGCAGCAGCAGTAGCGTATCCACCATGTTGGTGACCCAGGACTACATGGCAGTGAAGGAGGATGAGATCAGCGTCATTCAGGGTGAGGTGGTCCAGATCTTGGCCAGCAACCAGCAAAACATGTTCCTGGTGTTCAGGGCGGCTACTGAGCAGGGCCCCGCCGCCGAGGGCTGGATCCCCGGATTTGTGCTGGGACACACCTCTGCCATAGTACCTGATTGCCCCGAAGGATCCATCAAGTAAGAGCTCTGAGAAATTGTTAATGTTCTGTTAAAAATGAATGGTTGCAGTCTCATATCTGTCTCAGCTTCATCCATATTATTGAATGAAGCTCACCTGAACCACATTTAAATTAGAGACGAATAAATCTACCTCAGTGTCAGTGTGATTTGACTGGATCCCTTTTGTTGTCCCAGCAGGAAGTCTTCATCCTGGCACACGTCCCTACGCATCCGTAAAAAGTCTGAGAAGAAGGAGAAGGAGACCAAGCTGGAAAACGGTTACAGGAAGTCCAGAGATGGCATGGCCAATAAAGTTTCTGTAAAGGTGAGTTTATCAGTACATCTGAAGATGCTCTGCTGCTAATAAGTCCTGCTTCTATTCTGCTTTGCATTTTCCATGCTGACCTGTTTCGTTCTTTTTTAGCTTCTAAATCCAAACTACATCTACGATGGTAAGTGTTAACTTTGTGGAATTGTGTTTCTTTGAAGATTAACAAATTTTGTGACATCAAAAGCATCACTTAAACAGTCAGCGCTGAAGTTTGAATATCGTCTCCGCATTTGGTAGGATTTAATCTTGACTTTTTTTCCCCTTCTCCTTTTTCAGTTCCCCCAGAGTTCCTTGTACCTCTGAGTGATGTGACGTGTGACAACGGAGAGAGTGTAACCCTCAGGTGTAAGGTCTGCGGTCGGCCCCGGGCCACCATTACCTGGAAGGGACCCAACCAGAGCAACCTCACCAACAATGGACACATCAGCATCGCCTACAGGTAAGAAAATGCAGTCCGAGCATCACTGCACGAGTGTCCCTTGGTGTTTGGTAACAAATCAGACTGCAGCTCAGATTTTCTTTTGGGTTTATTTTCACTGTCCAATAGGACTGTCACTCGTTTGTGGCCCCACCGTTGACTGTTTTAACAAAAAGAAATTGCCGCTCAACAAGGAAAAAGTCGAATGTTGAATTCATGTGTAGATTCACATGTATGTGTTTATTTCAGTGACACGGGTGAGGCGACGCTGCGGATAGTCGGCGTAGCCTCTGATGATGACGGCGTTTACACTTGTGTTGCCACAAACGAGCTGGGCAGCGTGACGTCATCAGCTAGCCTCAGAGTGTTAGGTAAGAGAAGAGAACAAAATGTGCAGCATCGAGCCCTCTGCACAGTTTATTCGACACATGCTGGTGTGGACATGAATTGATTGTGTGTTAATTGTCTCAGCCGTGTCCACTGACGGGATCCGAGTGAGCTGGAAGGACAACTTTGAGTCTCACTACACTGAGGTGGTTGAACTGGGCAGGTAATAGACTTAATATCTCAGTGTACAGCTTTTGCATAGACCTTTTGACATTCAGTCAAAATTCAGACAGTGTTTTCTGATATGATTGATTCATTTTGTTAAATGCCTAAAACATACTATACACAGGTTGTCTATGAATAAAATAGATTTGAAAAATTCAGATTCTGACAGTGGCATTGATTCCACAACAAGTGTCTGAAGTGAACTAACTGACCTCTGAATGTCTGTCCTCCCCAGGGGTCGTTTCTCTGTTGTCAAGCGTTGTGACCAGCGGGGCACCAAACGCACAGTGGCGGTTAAACACGTGAACAAGAAGCTGATGAGGAGGGACCGGGTGACTCAGGAACTCAATCTGCTCCAGAGGCTCCAACACCCCCACATAGTCAGCCTGATTGACACGTATGAAACCCCCAGCAGCTACGCCCTCGTCCTGGAGATGTGAGAACTCTAAACATATGTAGCTCATTAGCTCGCTCAGGCCTGCATTTGCATTTCTTCCATCTGATGTTTTACTACTTTTGTGTGTTTGTTTCTCAGGGCTGACCAAGGCCGTCTGCTGGACTACATTGTTAGCTGGGGGAATCTGACGGAGGAGAAAGTGGCCTGCTACCTTCGAGACGTTTTAGAAGCTTTACACTACCTGCACAACTGCAGGATAGCACATTTGGACGTAAAAGTAACTACTTTCACTGCAATAGTGTTTTTATTACCGTGATTGATATTTCTTATAGCAGCACAGGGGAACCCCCTGCAGTGTGTGAAAAAGATTTGGCATTAAGCACATTTCTGTACAGACATATACATGGGAAAAGGTTAAAACAATCCTATGAGAGTGATCAGATTTCTCACCTACTCAGGCAAAAGCACAAAATCATGTGCTGCTATGCAAACGGAAACATTCACAGAGGAGGATTTCTCTATCCTTATTGTTTGTCCCTCTTTCACAGCCTTTGCTAAAAGCATCTGTTCAGATGTGAATAAGTGATCTGCTCCTACTGCAACATTTTGATACCACTCTCACATCCGTGTGCCAGCAGCCATTTAGCTTAGTACAAAAAGTCTGGCACATAATCATCCATAAAAACCACGATTTTATACACTTAACAGTTTTCTGTACTTAATAAAACAAACAAGATAATGTTAATTAATGAGTCTTCGAGGTGCTGTTGGTGGATTTGTTACCTTCAGACAGAGCCATTCTAGCCAGGTGCTGGCTTCATATTTACCGTACAGAGATGAGCTTGGTATCAGTCTGCCCATACAACTCTATTTCCTAAAATATTGAGCTATTCCATCGAGATGTGCCCAGGCCTTAAAGTGTTGAGTGACTGTTCTGAAGCTGAGGTTTTAAAATTTTACACAGTAAAAAGTCAGCTGTCAACATTGTATTTGGTAAAACACCTAAAGCACTTACCTGAGCTCGAGTTGGTCGTCATGGCAGTTAAAGGTCACGTTTCCAGACATAAATGGATCAACTTGCAGTTGGATCCTGTTTTATCTTTGAATACTGAAGGTCACACAGACTTTGCATGATGTCTCACCTGCAACAACAACAAATGAATTTAGTGTGGAAAACTTGCTGGACTGTAGTAATGAATAAGAATCAAGTAGACAAGACTAATGGTGACACTGTAATCTTTTTTCCCAGCCTGAGAACCTACTGGTGGCCCACAGCTCCAGTGGCCAGCCAACGGTCAAACTCACAGACTTTGGTGATGCTGTCCAGCTCAACAGTGCCCACTATATTCACCCTCTGCTGGGCAGCCCGGAGTTTGCTTCCCCAGAGTTGGTCCTTGGAGAGCCGTTGTCCCTGACCACCGATCTGTGGAGCCTGGGCGTGGTGACCTACGTGCTGCTGAGCGGCGCCTCACCCTTCCTCGACGAAAGCACAGAGGAGACCTGCCTGAACATCTGCCGGCTAGACTTCAGCTTCCCCAAGGATTACTTCCAGGGCGTCAGCCAGGCGGCCCGGGACTTCATCTGCCTGCTCCTGAGGACAGACCCAGGCAGGAGGCCTCCGGCCGGGATCTGCCTCCAGGAGTCGTGGCTGACGGCCGGTCCAGCTGACGGCCGGTCCAGAGCAGAGGGCTGCCTGGACACCTCCCGCCTCATCTCCTTCATAGACCGAAGGAAACATCAGACTGACGCCCGGGCCATCGGAGGAGTCAGGAGCTTCATCCAAAGTCGCCTTCAGCCCCGAGTTTAAAGGATAGGATACACAAGTCCAAACCAGCCCCCTAATCTTTGCCGCCTCCAATCTGATCATAGCTGACAAAAGCAGTAAAAACTGGATGTCCAGTGCTTAGACTGTAGGGGCTGCAGGCTCCTCTGGATTTGAGCATCTTGATGGTCTAGATGTAAAAGCAAGGAGAAATAATGAATGCTTATCTCATCCTCTTTCACAGAATGTTGATTTACTAAAGTCCTGTAGTCCTTTCACCAATTAAACTGAGACCTGTTGAGGTTTTAAGCCAAACAGAGTCCTAGAGAACACAGTTCTCACCAATCACATAAATTATGGATGCCCTTGTCTACTGCTGCTTGCTGGTTTCAACTTAAAATAGATTTTTTTAGTTAAGTGAAAAAATGTAAAAAAAATTTAAATAAACAAAATAAAAAAACATTAAGAAGTAATTTATTTTCCTTTGCAAGAGTTAAAGTTGATCAGAAGAGCCAATTGATCGAGCTTTGACACCACTGCACAGATGCAGAGCTTTCAGGAGGAAGTGATGCCAACAAAGCTAGTGAGAAACAAACTGCCCTCCCTCTTGTTGCCAGAGGGACACAGACGTTGTGTGTTTTTGCTCTTTTACACTAACACTGTAACTCAAAGACTTTTGAGTAGCAGCCCTTTCTTATAGAAACAATGTATACAAAGGAAAAGTACTGTCTACGTTTCCAAGAAAAAAAACATATTAGTAGAAAAAGCTCATCAGTTGAAAATTGCTGTGCTACTTTGGACTCTGTAGACACCTGGAAACAGTGACTGAGGTTTGATTTTATTGAGACATTTATACGTCCGTTCAGAGCTTTTTGATGGCTGCGCTTATATAATGTACCTAATCTAAAATGATACCATGATGACCATGTCACGAGTAACAATGCTGCACTGTCCAATCTGAAAACAAACAATAGACATCCATCAGTTTGCTTTTCCTAGAACAAAACTTGTGTTGCGCAGATATGAGATGTTTAAGCCTTACCTTGTATATAGACTTCTGCCTTCTTTCCTCTCACATTCACAGCGGACTCCTGCTTTCGGATGGCAGGACACGAGACTGTCAGAGCCTCAGTGGCAGCAGTGATTGCCAATCAGATGGGAGTGAATGTGGAGGCAGGGGAAGAAAAATTACTGTAAATGCACTCATTGTATGTTATGTTTGATTATCATGTGCAATGTTGCGGCTTTAACATTTTATGCAACTATTTATGAAGACATCTGTTGTATCTGTAATAAATCTAGAGAAAAGCACGTACTTGGTACTGCAAGCACTGCTGGTAGTTTGTGTTTATTTGATCTTTAAGTGTTACAACTGCCAGGCCAAGTTAGAGTACACAATCTACAATCATTATGGTTTGATCAAAAATGATTTAACACTTTTGTACTGTATGTCCCTGTAGTATTGGTACACCAAAGTTGCTCTAGCTTTATAGTTCTTAATAAAAATGTGGTTCTCTTGAGTTAGGTTATCTATGACCATGTCAAATGATTGTTTACACTAGTTAAACACTATGTTGGAGGAACAGGATTAGTTTGTTTAGTGCTCTTTAGTAAAGAGACGGGTTTAAAGTTCCTCTTCACAGAGAATGGAGCATTGCAGTTTCATTGGAAGAGTTGAATGGGAGATTTGTGCATCATTTACTAAATGGTGTTCTAACTTTATGTACAGATACTTGTTGCCAAAATATTTCTTTGCTAAATTCAAGTTCTTTGTGTGTAAAAAAAAAAAAAAAAGAAAAAAAAAACACTACCCTAAGATGGCGGCTTTGGTTTCATTAGTTTTCTTTCCTGGAAATTAAAACGAGATAGCTGTGCTATAACCACTTAACTACACATGAATCCATTATGGGGTTAGGATGTGTTATGTTTAAACTGATCCCACCAGGAACAGACATCCAGTTACCTTGTTATTTATTTGAAAGGTGTGCACAGGCCATTTTCCTTCATTGTCTGTCTTTTTTTTTGGTCATGTTTGTTTCCGGTTTCATAAAATACATGTTTGTTATTTGTTTTTTATCTTTGCATGTATATTTCTTTGTACAGATCATACATCATTTCTCTTGTAAATATTCTCATTTTGCCATCAGTTATTTGAAAATTAAACATAATGAACACATGTACCCTGTTTGACATTTTGTTTCCGTAAACATTGTTTATTTTTTGTTTTATTATTTAAACAGCTACATTTTACACCTATTTATTTCAAGCTAAAATGGACAACTAGCATAAATATCAACTTGAGTTTTGATGAGTGTAGATAACAGCCATTTCAACCTGAGCGGGAGCAGGAGCGACCTGTTGCGCTGCAGATGGTCTGTGATCATTCTCTCTGGTTGGATGAAGCCCGACGCAGACCACAGGTACAGCAGCCAGTTAGTTTGAAAACCAGTAGTGATACAACACCGGTCATAGATAGAACAAAACGCAGCTGCTTTGATTTTCCGTTTTAGTTTTAAAACAGAAAAACTACTTGTTTTTTTACGATTTGGTTTTGAAACGAATTAACCAAAGAATGAACCATACACGGATTTGTTAAACCTCAATCTTCAAATGATCTCCCGGGATGGGGGATTCCCCTGACTGAAGCCATCATTTTGGCAAGGTGTGAAGCCTACTCTGTACTGCTGTAAACATATAAATACTGCGTGACACTCGTGCGTAATGCAGCATGGCTGCGCCATGGCACCGCAGAGGAAAACGCCAGTGTAAGGATTAGAGAGTGTCCATGAAGATTACCTGGCCCATGATGATGACTGGCTAATATTTCCATTTAGATTCCCTAGAGTTGTGCCCTTGGATCTGGGACAGACCAACCAGGCGGAATCGTGCCATCCCGGTACAAATACATGTAGGCTATAATCACTGTTTCTGGCAGCCGGCTGTTAGCAGCAGGAGCCGACAGGTGTGTCTGATGTGATCAACAATATATACACTGTAAACCCAAATAAGTACAGAATACTCAATATTTGTGGAAACTGGGGTGGTAGAGGTAATAATATTTTTGAGTAAACCTTAACTTCAATATAATACATTTAAGCAAAACTTTAATTTCTGCATACTAAATGACTTGATTTACTGATGTTTATTAAAATTAAATTCCACTAATTCTTTACTCAAATGTAATTGTGCACAACTTATAATCTGAGGGAAATCTACTCAAATAAATAATTTTTTATTGTTAGTGCTAGACTCAAATAGTAATGAAAACTAATGAAAAATTAGTCAACTTTCAGATAGTAGTCCTGATCTTGCATAAAGCTGAATAGACAAAGTAATTGACTGCTTGATCAGATAATAAATAAATAAAGTGAAAGTAAATAAAATTTACTTTCACTACTTACTTTATTGTGTTTTGTGGAAAAAGCGTTGATGCATATTTTTATTCCAGTGGCATGGGGTGGGGTAAATTTTTGGGGAAGCCAAGTGAGAGGGGATGTCTTTTTTTGCAGGGCAATTATCTAATATATTGTGCTATTACAGTGCAGGGTATAATTTTACACAAAATTGAATCATACTTTAAAGATGCGCACTATCCGGTATCAATGCACAATCCCAAAGTTGCATTTACCAACATGCTCTCTCTCTCTCTCTCACACTCACTGACTCTCTCTCACCCCAAATAGCATATATAGCCCGCTGCTTATAGTGCACAGTACAAATAAGCTTCTGTTAAGAATAAAAGAAGCATTCACAAGCTCAATCAGAAGACGTTTGAAGTTGACATTTGCATAGTAGCAGTGGTGCATGTATCAAATAGGCCTACATACATACCAAATGTTCATAACACAACATCACTCAAGACTAACAGCCAAATACCAGACCGACAGAGTAAAAACAATAAGTCGGGTAAGTTAACCTAACCTGGCCCAGTGCCCTGTGCTGTCCGGAGCTCATTATCTATGCGTACACAACCACAGTAAAAACAGTAAGGTTACTTCAGCGGACTATTCATTCGCAGCTAAATCCAGGTAAGCAAAACAATATAACCACGTCAAAAATCGCACACAGAGCTGCAGTTCAGTTCAGTTCAGAGAGAGAAGAAGGTGACATTTCACTCACCCTATTTGAAAAGGAAGCCCATTCTCCTGTCTTTCATGGAGGCAAAGTGGTCAATAACCATGTTAGAGAATTTCCCACTGGCTTTTAGGTCCTCCACAACAGAGTCAATTGAAGTTTGGCGCTACCGGCTAGCCACTCTGTACGGATCTAGTTTTCCTCATTGAACCTCCGAAACCCCTTTTCCCTCTCCACACGCAGCTCCAGTTTTGGCGTTGGTCTTCCGTCAGATTTAATCCAAAATTGCTGCTGTAGTGGTAGTTTAGTAGAACTATTTATTATAACTAAAAACTCCAAATCTCCACCATTCATAACTGCACCAGCTAAAGTTGCTAACAGCTCCCGTTATTTCATCTGAATGACGTTGATCGCGTGCTGCGATTTGATTGGCGTGAAGCCAGACAGCGGCTGGCTTCCCTTGGCATCATCCTGACTAATCACAGTTAGGCTGTGGCATGACAGTAGCCTCATCTGTTTAGTTAATCATTTAACGAGGTAATTGGACAATGTCAAGGTTTCTGCAGGTTTCACCTGGTCAAATTTAAAACCTTTTTAAGACCATTATGAATGAAATTTAAAACCTTTATCACCTAACACAAAGGAAATGCAATCACAAAATTACTTGCAGAGTAAATCAATGTATTCGGATTAGCGTTCTGTTTCTTTTTGACGACTTTATAAAACTTGAATGGATAAACTCAGGGGAGCAGACAGGGAGACAATAATAAACTACACCCCAAAAGCTAAATAAGTCTACTGGGGTTGAATTTTCACCATTAAATCTGGGAAAATCCATTTGGTTAGTTTTGATGCTCTACACAGTGATTTTACATTCATTGCGCATTGTTTGGAGCCTCACCACCAAAACACATGACCTCAGAATCATTACAGATAGGATTATTCATGTTTGCCTTTTGTGTCTTAATTTACTGCTTTATACATTTGTAGAAATTAACATAAATAATAGGCAACATGAAAACCACCTCCCTTCTGTATTATTACAAGCATTTCATTTGTACATCAAAATCCAAAAGAATAATCTCCTCATTAGCTTAAAAGGACTAACGTTAGTTTGCATCCCTAATTTGCTTTAACGTTCCTAACCTCAGCTCCTCTGTGGTCAACACCGTCCTCTCTTTTAATTTAATTATCAAGATGTGCAGTAGAGAACAGAGTAACCTGTAACCGACAACTTAATGCTGATCTTATCCTCTGCTAACTTTCACCGTCACTTTCTGCCGCTCATTCATTAAGCAGCGACAGTAGGCTTCAAATACATTGCTAGAGACTAGTTTTAAGCCTTAAGATCTGTTTTTCCATCCAAGAACCAATAAGGTTGCAACTCCCCATAGCTGAAGAATAAATTCGTTTTATATCTGTGGTACAATCCGAAAGAGACTTGCGGCAATAACATGAAGCTGCCTGTTAGTCATTGTAGTTGTAATACAGCAAATTATATTTGGATTGATTTGGACTAGCGACAGAAAGAACTACACCACCACAGGAGGAAAAAACATTATTGAGTGCTGCAGGGCCATTTCAACGAGCATTAGAGGCAGCGTTACATGGACATTGAAAAATAAATACCCGTTTAAAATTATGTAAGACCTAGAACAAAAACTTAAATGTTGAAATTTTAGACTTTTTTTAGACCCTGCAGGACGTCTACCTGACAGGTGCTGTTATCAGAGCAGCTCCTTTAATCTGTGGGTCTCAGAGTGTTTGACTGTCCGAGTGACAGAAAGTGACAGTGAATCTCAGGAGGAAAATATTCTGGCAGTAAAAGTACGGTGTCAGTGTGTCAGGTAATAAATGCTTCAGCTTCTCCAGACCAGAGCCCTTTAAAGAGAGAGTCGCGTCATCTCCGTTCACTCCAATGGACCAGTTTTTCACAGCAATGGCGGATCATGTAGCGTCTGAATAGTTCCCGGAAGTTAGCATCAAATGCTAGCAGCGCAGCAGAGCTGCAATAGAAAATGCTATCTGGGATGCACGCTTGAAAGGTAAGATGTGTAAAAAAAATTAGATTATATATTATTAGCACAACTGAATCAAGTTAACATGTGCATTAAAACATGTTAGCGGATTTCCCCCGCTAAATTAGAAGATTTCGGGACATTAACGGTTCACAAATTAACAACAAATTATGAAACTGGCAATGGATAAAGTTACCAGCACACAATATAAACAGGGTCAGCCTATTAATTTATTTTACAGTATGTATTTTTTGGGGGAATGGTATTTAATTTAATTTAATTATATTTGTGTGCATAAATAAAAGATTTCAAAACGTTTTTTTTTTTTTTTTGGGGGGGGGGGGGGGCTTGGGCGGGCAGTCGTTATTT
>NC_060158.1:22723270-22787804 GCF_021292245.1 Micropterus dolomieu | reverse complement strand
GGGTTTTTTTTTTTTTTTTTTGGGGGGGGGGGGGGGGACTTGCGCGTGCAGTCGATATTGACTACCACCTATATACAGTGTGCTAACCTCAAAAACTTAGCTGTCCTTATTACATGCTTGGCTCCTTACATGCTTGCTAATAACTTTTTTAAGATCTCCAACATTGACAGCATTGTGTTGGAAAGATTTGTGCAGCTGTGTTCATGAGGGAGAGGTAGAGAGAGCGAGAGCGAGAAAGGTGAGTGAGAAAGAGAGGGATGAGCGAGAAGATGTGCTGCACAAATGCACTAGGCGCTTTGCAATCAAACACAATTTTAAAAAAGGCCTAGTAAAAAAAAAAAACAATCGAACATCAATCTGTGGTGGTCAGCGTTGATATTGTGGCGGGCCGCCACAAATAAATGAACATATGGGAAACACTGCCTTTCCTCGGTCTCTGTAGCTCTGTTGTTGCTGCTGCAGTGGTCTGAATAACTGGGACCAGAGGGCTCTGTGGGTTAGACTGGCCGGCTGGCTAGCACCGCTCACAGTGAAATTTCACATCAACTAATTGTTGACCCTAGCACGTACCTCATCTCATGGACCTCGTCACAGCTGGCCTGAATGTGCTGCAGAGCCTGAAGGATCGGGGTCTGAGTGAAGACTGGCAGAGACAGACACAATCAATCAGTTATCAGTTATCAATACCTCCTGAAGCGATCAATCTGTCCTCATCTCTCTGTCTGTCTTCACCTGTCCCAGTCTGTCCTCACCTGCCTATCTCTGTCTGTCCTCACCTGTCCCAGTCTGTCCACACCTCTGTCTCTTGCGGGGCTGGTTGCTGTTCCTGATCAGCTGGGCCTTTATGTGTTCTCCTGATTGGACGCCCAGTATCTCAGGATGCTGGTGGTGAACTGGTCCTCGGGGTGACAGGGACGACTCAGGCCCATCTTCACCAACTCCTCACTGGGCCTGGGACACACAGACAGAGACGTTAACGGGGACCCAGGAGTCTCTAAGACGAGTGTCCAGGTGTGTTCCTGTCGTACTTCTCTCCGCGGAGCAACAGCAGCAGACAGGACAAGGCCTCCGGGTGTTCTAGGAACACAAAGACAAAGGACACTTTCCTGGACGCCACTCACCTTTATATTTAAGGTTCTGCAGGATGGGGATGATGGTCTCCAGGAACAGCTGCCAGGTGCTGTACTGCTCGGAGGTCTTCTAGTCTAGAGACTAAACTGTGGACACATAAAGAAAAAGACGACGCAAGGACAGGTGGACACAGGTGGAAGACGTGAGGACAGGTGTCCTTTGAGAGTGTCTCACTGAGGATGTTGAGCACAGAGTCCTTCCTGAACATCACCAGGCTCCATATCATCATGTGACACATCAGCTCCAGCAGCTGCAACACAGAGAGACCTGTTTACTGAACAGAACCAGCAGAACCAGACTAAAGGTTCTGCAGAGGTGAGTCCTGATCAGCTGTTACCCGTTTGGAGTCGATGACAGCTACGATCATGTTGAGCATTCAGACGCGCCGCAGCGTCTCATCTGGGAAGATAGAAACTGGATCTGTAGATGGAGGGGGTGAGGTAGCAGAGCAGTCAGACGTCGTCGTAGGTGTCAACAACTTGAGTAGTTGGAGCGAACTTAATTTCACCGTATTGGTTACGGTGTGTTAGCTTCTCAAGACCAAGAAAAGTCTGTATGTTGTTCCCCCAACTGCTGGCAAAGTGAAAGTTTGCACTAGCTAACACCTCCCCTCCCCTTCAGACTGCACAGCTGAGCAGGAAAACTTATAGGCTACAGTAGGTTACGTCTTTTGGCTGCTATGTAACTCAACATTAACTAAATTTATATAAAGTAACTGGCAGCTGTATTTTATTACTGTCTATTTGTCCAATGTTGACATCAGGTAAAAACTTAGACTAAACTGGTGTAGCCTACAGCTCTGTCCTGTAGCCCACAGACAGCTACATCCTAAACTATTTCAGTTTTCAGATTTTCAGAGTCTGAAAAAGTGGTTGTTAGGAAAAGAAAGGATGGGGATGACCAGAGGAGCTGAGGTTAGTAACTTAGAGCAAATTAGTGATTCAAACTAATCTTTTAAAGCAAATGAGAGGTTTCTTTTTTGATTTTAATAAAATGCACATGGGGGGTGGGGGGTGGGGGGGGTTCTCCTGTTGCCTATTTTTTTTTTTTATATTAAAAGGTTCAGTGTACAAGTTTTAGTGGCATCTAGTGGTGAATAGCAACCCCCTTCCCCTATCCAAGTGAGTAGTACAGCTATGGTGCCTGAGACAGGACAAAAGATGTCATCTATGAGATAGCAGAGAGTTGCCAGTCAAGAAATCAGGTTTTACATTGATATATTAAGACATGATATTTACTTGATTATCCAGTAAAACCACGTTTTTGTGAATATTATTAACAGCCACATCAAATAATGAAGTGCTACATGATGTCTCATGCTCCTGCAATACAGTATTTTACAAATTGGGAGGGTTCTGGACTAACCACCTATGACCACTGACAGATATCCGGAAAAGCCTCACTGTATCTGCACCACAGTCCACTATAAACCACATATTACATTAAGTTTACAAAGGCATTGTCAGGTGAGGATCAAGGCTACTCTCACTTTGTTTAATTAATTAAAATGTCTTTTTTTAATTTTTTAAAATACAACAGAAACACAAAGTAGTACCGACAACCATAATTTCAACATGTGCAACATTGCACACATTGTGCAACATGCAAGTACAAATTACACATTTGTGTGCACAGTAGCAAAGCACCATCCAAAAAAAAAAAATTTTTTTTAATGCAAATTCGGAAAGTATTCATTATTGGTCACTTTATTGGCACACGGTCATGTTATGCGTCAGTATTAGCAGTAAAATAAATACATGTTTTCCACCAGGGCAGTATTCAACAGAACTTTAGCTGCTGATCTGAGCTTCCATGTTGTTACTGTTTTATTGACAATAATATTCATCAGCTGTTTGTCTCGGGAAGGTAAGGGCACCTTTCTGTCCACATAGCAAAGCCATAACAGAGCGCTGAAGAATAACTACATTAAATTACAATCCAATTAAATTGTTTCTACCAGCGCAGTTAACGTTTAGCTGGCTGATCTCAGCATTCATGCTGGAAGCTGCCGTTTTATTGCCAGTTAGTGATCAGTTGATTTTCTCACGAACATAACTGACAAAGCCAATACAGAGCGCTGGAGAGAGAGAGTCACTAAATGAAATTAATCCAACTACATATTTTTTCTAACAGGCAGTAAAAGTTTAGCTAGCTGTTGCTTCCATGCTCTAAGTTAACATTACCTTGTATTGCCAATTAACGTTACTGATCAGCTGACTGTCTCGCCAATGTAACCGGAAAAGCCAAACCATAGCGCTGGATAATAACAAGGCTACATGAAATTAATCCAACTACATATTTTACTGTACTCTACTCCATTTAATTTAGAGAACACACTCACACTCTGGCATTGGACGATGTCAACAATGAATCACTGGGATGGACGATAACATACACCGGCTACGTAATTAACAAGCTGGTATGCAGCGCATAGGGCTGGGGCAATTCGTCGACGCAATTGACGTAATCTATTACGTATATAGAATAAAAATGCGTCGACGCACGTAATGCGACGCATCGCTGCATCCGGTGTGGGATTCTCCCAGACAAGCTCCAGCTACAAGACCGCTCCTTCAACCGTGTACAGTTTGGAGTATTTCAGACAGACACTCAACGTGCTGCTCTGTGAGCTCTCTGAACTGGAAACAGCTTCACTGCAGCAAAACTGCTGTCCATGAATATGTGAAGCAGCACAAACACGTGAAACGAAAATATCCCGGCGCATTTTGTCTAGACGGCAGCACCGCAAATTGTGTTCACTTTCTGTCGCCACACAAGCACGGCACATTATCAGCATGAGGACACATAATCCGTTAAAATGTTTATTGCCTTCATGGTAAAAGTAATTTCTGTCCCGCTGCTGTCATGGTAACGTAACGTTACACCGCGTCATCTAATGTTCGGCCGTTTCATGTTTTCTGTTTATTTAACGACCACGTATGAGCGAGAAAACAGCTGAAACTAACAGTACAGACGATCTGTGACTGTCTGTGAGTCTTTTCAGGTGTTCACTGATGCAGAAATACATTTTATTATCATACTGCATTACTCACTATTGAAATGAATCCATGTCAGAAACATTTAAAGTTTTAAGTAAAGTAGCCTAATTAATGTCTGTTATTGTTATTATCACAACACAGCAGTGACGTAGAAATTTGATTCATTTTAAGATTTGGTCATTATTCTAATGTGCTTCATCAGGATGATTGAATAAAATATAGATTTATTGATTAGACATGTTTTTGATATTTATTTTGGATAAATTGGATGTTAATCGAGTAATAGGCAACTTTTCTTTCTTTAGAATAAACAAAATTAGTCGTTAGATTAATCTAAAAAATAATCGTTAGATTAAGCGACTTGAAAAATAATTGTTATGTACAGCCCTAGCGGCGCACCTGCTGCCGTGAAGAAGGATCACGGGTGGAAATATCCAGAAAAATTATGAGTTCTGTGTATTTTCTGCAACTTTATAAAACATAACCTACTGCTGATGGAGAAACTCAGGGGAGCAGACAGGGAGAGAGAGAGGCGGGGAAAGCCGGTGTGTTTGCCGTGAGAGACCAGAGGTAAAGGTGCGCGTGAGTGAGTGCAGGGAGAAGTCAAGGCAGGCGCAAAGCAGGTACATTTAGAAATAATAAAAATAATGTCCGTGGGGATTAAAACATGCTTTTGCAGGGTGTAAAATGTGAAACTTTTCCAATTAAGAAATATGCAATTCCACATAATTTTGGAACATTGCTATTACCACATCAGGGCATATACAAAAAAAGTCAAATTCAATACCTTTTAAGACCTTTTTCAAGACCTTTTCAACATATTTTAAGACTTTCGCGCCACTTTGAGCTGTAACCGGTTAAGTCAGCCTCACACCTTTCAAAGGGGAATTATGGAATTTTTACAAGAAATTTAAACATATTTAACATTTTTATTGCCTATATGTGACCAGGTTGTAACCTCACCTAAAAACTGAGGCATTCACCAACTTTCTCAGTTGCCTATAACAGCCTGTTTAGGCCTACTGTTTCCTATGTGAAGGACTGGTCGGATTTCCTGCGAAAATCCATCGGCTACGACGTTTATATGTGCAACATTACCGCAAAACATGTGAAACAGTGTGATTTGTGCTTTAGTTGGTTCAACCTAGATAATGTTAGCTTGCCAGCAAACACCGACCAGTCGATAACTACCTGACATAGTTGTAACTTACTTTCAGGCATAAATATGTAAAGGGTGTACTGTTGGTTGCAATCTGAAACCTTACTACTAAATACTATTTATGCAGAACAATGAGGTCAGCATTTAAAAAGTTTGCTGTAGCACATCAAACTTTTTTTAATGTCCTGCTCCATTCAGGCTGTGATTGAGCTGTTCACGAAAAGTGACACGGAAGAGCGCATCGGCTTTATGAAAAGTTGAATGTATTTCAATACAAAAAGGCACAGATGTAGTTAAATAGCCAGCTAACGTTAGCCAAATCTAAGCGCTGCTTATATTTTCCCTGTTGTTTTCTGTCTTACCACTTCACCTGCTGACAGCACATCTTGCTCTTGTTTTTGAGTAACGGGGCTGTTCAATCTTCTTTTTTATGACAAACTGCGACTTTCAAAATTAAATTGACAAACATCATATGTGTCATTCAGGGCACAGTTCAGACGGAATAAAGAGATAAGTTGTCTCTCGCCATTGACTACCATACATATTTTTTCCGAAATAAGGTCCCATGAGCCGGAAGCGGAAGTGAGTGACATAGGCTCCCTATAGCAACAATGTTGATTACATAATGGTCAGTCAATACAGATTGGGACCTCTGTACTATAATAGTGTAATTTGATTATGATATTGTCTTGTGATGACTAGGAGGACAGAGCCATCGACTTTCAATTGTCATTTGCATTTATTTTTGTAAGTTTTCCAGTACATGATCACTTTAAAAGCCATTTACAAGCTTATTTTTAAATTCTTGGGCTGCCCTGAACACATAACCCAAGACAGAAAATCCTCCATTTCCCTCATCATCATGATCATGACTTTTTATTTTTCTATCCGTCCAAGAGACCAACTCAATCCATGATCGGTCGCCATACTGACAGTTTCAGAGACACAAACAGAGAGATGTACTATAGGCCTACTCCACAAGCTCACCTGCGGTTGTTACCACAGAATCATGGGTGAGAAAGTTCAAACGCTATCTGTGTTTATTGGGCAGTAAAACATATAGCTGACAATGAAAGTTGAAAGCGGACAGATAGCAGCCTGTATGTGTCTGTCGCTGCATAATACAGCAAGAAAGAAACTGAAAAGGGCGGTGAAAGCTGGTGTGTGTGCAGCGTTGTGCAGGACAGAACTGTAGGTGCTCGTGCAAATCTCCACATCCCAAAATTGAAAACTGAATAACAACCCAGTGAAGGAATAGTCAATATTTGGGTCCAGCCCTACTACACAGTTCCAAATCTCTTCTATTGTCATGTTTAAGGTTATAGTTAGCTTCTATTTCTCACCCATTGTTTGAGACACTGTGTTTGTTTAAATTTGACTTGACTTAGTAGTTGCAGCTGGATGGATTTGTTATTGCTATCAATATTATTTTAGAATTACACTGGTAGAACTGTTACACTTTATGGCTTGATGGGCTGTAAAAATATTTGTGTAATAATTATTTTGATTGTCAATCTAGGAACAACAAAAGGTACACATGAGATGCCATCCGACCCTCCGTGGCCTCCCAGTGAACCTGCTAGCGGATGACTGACTTCGTCAAAACCTGCGATGTAAGTACTCGGTGTACTCAGAGAAATGTCAAAATCAACAAGTAATATGAAATGTAAATGTAATGTAAAGAAATGTACTACGGAAAACTCAAATACCTCTTCCAACAACTGACAGGTTCAAAGAGATGAAAGGATAGGTTTGTGTTTTTTTGTAGTCTATCTCAAAACAATGCTTAAATATGATGTGTACAGTGAAAATGTTGTTGTTGGCTATTAGCATCCCCTTCATAGGCATGGCCAAATTATTAGAAATTAGGGACAAATCCACTCTTCTCTTTTCATGAAAAAATGTTTCCCAAATCTAGCAAGACCTGCGCTTTGATTCTGTGTGTATTTATATTAGAGTTAGAATTTTATCCTCATTCTCTTACAGTTGAGTCAGATTAAGAAAGCGTTGTAGAGTCAGTATAGACAGAAATAATCTTAACTGCCACCAGTAACTTAACATTTTGGCATGTTGGTATTGTATCAAGACAGGCTTGGAAAATATAAAAAATATGCCTTTGAGTGTAAGCGGGGCACAGATGAGCATGCAGTGCTAGCTTTCTTTTATAATTATCCTCATAATTGGATTGTTTGTATTTTGCAGTGCAAAGATGAACCACACATTGCTGACACTCCTCATGTGGTCACTGACACTGACGCTCCTGGTGTAGTCCGCTTCAGCCAAAGTGAACGGTGGCTGTGGATGGATTTGTCTGTTTCTCTGGGGGTGGAGATGGACAAGTGGATAAGACACATGCCTTTGGTGTGAGAGACCCGGGTTTAATTCTCCATTGTGACACGTCCACCAGTATGTCCCTGAGCAGGACACTTTACCCCTAGCTGCTCCAGGGGCGTGCAACTCTGACATATATAGCAATTGTAAGTAGCTTTGAATAAAAGCTATATGTAAATGTTAATGTAACTCATGTACAAACTCCTGAAAGCACTTCTGAACTGGCCGTTCAGGCCAGCTGTGACGAGGTCCACAAGATGAGGTACGTACTCACACACACTGACAGGTGACATCACTGCGGCGGCTGATGATATCACTTCCTCCTCCTGCAGGTTCAGCGAGCTGTTCGCCCGGGCAGAGGAGTACCCGCTATAAGGCTCGGGCCTCCTTGTCTCGCTCCCGGAAAGGAGTGGCTCCGTCCACCAACAACGAGAAGGAGAGCACCTCCAGCAGCGCCTTGGTACATAACCCCACCTCCACCTGCTCCTCTGTGTGAGGACAACCTGAATCTGCATCTCATTCTTTGATTGGTCCGTTTCAAAACTACAATGGAAAATTTGATATTTAATGTGTCTGATTTGTGAAACCAGGAAGCACCTTTGTTTCTTCACCAAGCAGGAACCTCCAGGTTTGAAAAGTGAAGCCTCAAACCTGCATTCTCTCTAAAAGCCAGCACTGGGGCCACTCCATTGGATTGTATAGAAGTGAGAAAATGTGGCTACTTCTCAGCTGATTTATTACCTCAGTAAACACTTTCCTAATGAGTTTATGGCACAGCATGATGATTATTTAGTAAATTATGGTCCCATTTAGAGTAAAATAGACCAGAAAGCAGGGGAGGCTTTAGGGCGGGGCTACCTTGTGATTGACATGTCGCTATGTGTGACCCAAATATGGATGTTCAGTCTGTTCAGGACAGAGCTGAACACCTCTTTTCTCTCAGCTGGACAGGTAGGCTTGAATAAAATACAGCTGCTTGTTACTTTCTATAAATTTAACTAAAAGACATTCTGTTAGCTTCCTGTTCAGCTTCCAGTCTGAAGGGGAGATGTTTGTTAAGCTGCTTAACTTCTCCAGCCGTTTGGGAACAGACTTTTGTTGGTCTGGAGAAGCTGAAGCATTTATTACCTTTATTCTTCAGCTATGTGGAAGTGCAACCTTATTGGTTCTTGGATGGAAAAACAGATCTTAAGGGCCAGTGTCCACCAAAGCTTTTTTCTCTGATGCCAGCGTGTACTGAATTCAATGCAATGGGAGCGCCGCATTTTTCCAATCTGGTAAAAACGCCAGCAGCGTGACGAGGTGCTGAGTGTCTTTTCCGCACTGGGCGCTGAGCGTTTTTTTTTTCCAGTCGCCGAGAGTTGAAAAATGTTCAACTTTGGGAAAAACGTTCCTCGCTCCTCGTTCTTCAAATGGCGAGCGAATGTGAGGGAGAGAGCGGCAGAAAGTGACGGTGAAAGAGGAGGATAAAATCAGCATTAAGTTGTCAGTTACAGGTTATTCTGTCCTCAACAGTAGGACGGTGTTGACCACAGAGGAGCTGAGGTTAGGAACGTTAAAGCAAATTAGGGATGCAAACTAATGTTAGTCCTTTTAAGCTAATGAGGAGATTATTCTTTTGGATTTTGATGTACAAATGAAATGTTTGTAATAATACAGAAGGGAGGTGGTTTTCATGTTGCCTATTATTTATGTTAATTTCTACAAATGTATAAAGCAGTAAATTAAGACACAAAAGGCAAACATGAATAATCCTATCTGTAATGATTCTGAGGTCATGTGTTTTGGTGGTGAGGTTCAAAACAACTTGGTGCTGCGAAATGAATGTAAAATCACTGTGGAGAGCATCAAAACTAACCAAATGAATTTTCCCAGATCTAATGATTAGAATTCAACCCCAGTAGACTTATTTCGCAAGTTTAGCTTTTGAGGTGTAGTTTATTCCAAATCTGCTCTAGATTTTCCTACTTATTCACACATGTGGTAATACCAATGTTCCAAAATTATGTGAATTGAATATTTCTTTATTGGAAAACATAATTTTCTTGGGGGAGGACCCCCAATCCCCACACAAACCATCTTAATTTTTTACATTATACCGCCCTGTGAAAGCAAATTTTAATCCCCATGGACATTATTTCTATTATTTGTAAATGTACCTGTTTTGCGCCTGACTCGACTTCTCCCTGCACTCACTCACACACACTTTTACCTCTGGTCTCTCACTGCAAACACACCGGCTTTCCCTGCTTCTCTCTGTCTGCTCCCCTGAGTTTATCCATGAGCAGTAGCTTATATTTTACAAAGTCACTGAAAAGACACAACTTTTTTCCCTCCAGTGATCCATTTTTCACGTCAGCAGGTGTACCGCAAGCCAGTTTGTTAATTACGTAGCTTATCAATGTCATCGTCCATCCTGGTGTTTCATTGTTGACATCGTCCGATGCCAATTTTGTAGACATCTCTCTACTAAATTTCATTCATAATGGTCTTAAAAAGTCTTAAAATTTGACCAGGTGCCCACAGAAAATTTTCCCAGGGGTGGCCAGATGGGGACACTGAAAATCCTGGGGTGGCACACTAAACCAAAAGCCATAACTGAATTTCAGGAATGCTATTATGCAGTATATAAACTAGTTGAATACTACATAAAAATATGAGTTAAGGAATGATCAGACTTAAAATTGTCTAATGTCCATAGACTAAAACCAGTTCAGTTAACATTCCATAAAAATCCTGTTGTGTGTTATCTGTATGTGTTAGGCAATTAATTGTTCTTTAAATAGGCAAGTTAACCTTTTCCTTAAAAAGACAAGTACAGCTTTTATTTGTAGGAGTGCAGTGATGGGGAGGAACAAAACATTTACCAGGAACAAGCCTACTCAATATTACAGACATCATGGAGCATAAATATTTTTCATTAAATTAAAATATAAATATATGTGTCTGTATAGAGTTGTGTAATTATTTGTAACATACCAAGTTTGGTGTTATTCTTGTTACAAACAACTAGGATAGTTATTCTTGAAATATCCCACTTTTTAACAACCGATTTATGAAAAAATGGTGGGGCACCAACCATTTCAAAACATAAATACCAGTAAAACTACAATAATCTCTCTTGCTTCTGTGTTTTTTAACATGTCAACAAAGCACTTAACACGAGAGAGAGCGAGAGGAGTGCATTGACACAAGTTACATTACCACTGTCACAAACCTAGATTAAGAATGCAACATTTAAGCAGACACAACCAAGCACAGAATAAATGAGCGTACAAGGCCATAAGCAAAGAGCAGTATGCT
Organism: Micropterus dolomieu; assembly: GCF_021292245.1. NCBI lineage: Eukaryota > Metazoa > Chordata > Actinopteri > Centrarchiformes > Centrarchidae > Micropterus > Micropterus dolomieu. Next base: position 22,776,881 of record NC_060158.1, on the reverse strand, counting down.
CAACACCAATGAAGTCAATGACACGCCCAGCTCCGTACCTTTCATACAGGGCAGCGTGCCAGCAAACTGGCCTAATAATCCCGAATAATAAGGCAGTATGAAAGTGGCTATATGACAACAACCGTAATCCCTAGCCTAGTCTCAACCGATCCAGCACAACAATTTGCCCATGCAGGGACCAGCAGCAGACTCAGGATGATAAAAGAAGCGTTCACTCACCAGAGCTGAGGCCTCATGTGAGGAGAAAGGCGGCCCGGCGGTTTTTCCTCTGGGCAAACTTCTGGGTGACTGAAGTTTTTCAGACATCCCGCTGACTCGGCGCGTCCCCGCAGTGTTTGTTGTGCTGCTAACTGGAGCGCCTGTTGGGCGCAAGTAACATTGAGCCCAGTTTCACAGCATCCTCCAGATGACTCCCGCTGTTCTCATGTTTTGCAATCCTCTCAGAAAGGTGAAGGTGAAAACAGGCACAGGACTGTCTCCCTCGAAGCATACCGTTAACAGCCGGTCACACACAGCACTGTCAGGGCTCCAGTGTTCGTACCACTTTAGCTTGCTGTTAGCGATGGTGCTAACCTGTTGCTATCTGCAGACTATTAGCTACACACAGTACAACACACAAAACTGTGTAGCAGTGTGACAAACTTATTATAAACTAGCCAGGCTACTAACTGTCTCTGTACATTAATTAAATTAGACTTTTCTTTCTTCTGCAGCTTGTTGCTGCCTCCACAGAAAACGCACACATTCGGCACAACACCGGTCTACTGCTCTCTGCTCTGCCTGTTAGTCCCGCCCCCACAACTTTAGAAACGTGATTGCCATCTACATGGACGAATCGGAGGCCTCTCCTGAAATAAACACAGTCTGTCACAGCTCAGGGTCAGAGGTTACCCTCTTAAAGTGACAGAGCCTAATATGCGAATGCTTGTATGCTGCTATTCACCTTTTAACTCAAACCAGGGGGTTACATAATATAAACAGTAGATAGCATTTTATGCATATGCTCCTTCCTCCACATTTAAAGCTCCCCTTTATATTATTTAAGTAAAAGTGCTGCTCATGGAATAAAATTATGCTTAGTCGCTTTTTCCACAAAACACAGTAAAGTAAGTAGTAAAAGGAAATTTTCTTTAGCTCAGGATTCAAGTTATTATCACTTAACACAAAAAAATCTCATTAAGAATCTGGAAATAGAGAATGTTCAACATTATTGCAAAAAAGAATGACAACAAATTGATTATCAAAATTGTTGCTGGTTTTATCTGATCCGGTCAATTACTTTGTCTAGTCAGCGTTATGCAGGATTTGCCTTTTTTTGTCTATTAAATGTAGAAATGACAGAAGATGTTTAAGGTTTTTATACTAATAAAGAGAACTTCAATTGTAATAATGGAGCTTTATTTGTATTTTTGAGGGCTACTATCTACTCTCTCTCTCTCTCTCTCTCTCTCTCTCTCTCTCTCTCTCTCACCCCAACCGGTCGAGGCAGATGGCCGCCCACCCTGAGCCATGGTTCTGCTGGAGGTTTCTGCCTCTTAAAAGGAAGTTTTTCCTTGCCTCTGTCGCCTAGTGCTTGCTCTTGGTGGGAACTGTTGGGCTTCTGTAAATAGCATCATAGAGTACGGTCTAGACCTGCTCTTTTATGAAAAGCGCTGTGAGATAACTGTTGTTGTGATTTGGCGCTATATAAATAAAATTGAATTGAATTGAATTGAATATCTGAAAATGGGCATATTGTAAATTTTAAGGTTAGTAGTAATTTTGTTGAGTGAGTTCCCATTAGTATTTGAGTCTCACACAATTACTTTTTGTCAGTAGATTTCCCTCAGAGTATAAGTTGTGCACAATTACATTTATTGAGTAAAGAATAAGTGGAATTTTAATAAGCATCAGTGAATCAATGTAGTTTAGTATGCATAAAGTTTTTAAAAAATGTATTATATTTATGTTAAGATTTACTCAAAAATATTATTACCACTACTTAAGTTTGAGGTAATCAGTTTCCACAAATATTTTGAGTATTCTGAACTTATTCGGGTTTATAGTGTAGTGTTTACATTTTCAAGTCTTTGTTTAGAATAATATAGACCTAATTCTATTAAACTCTGAGTCTTCTTTTGTTTGTGAACAATTTAACTGCATCAAACAATATGTACTTTCTAACTTACACCTCACAAGCACCTCGATTTCTGTATTAGAAAAACTTTTCCTGTATTTTTTTTAACATCCACGTTGTCAGACCATGTTTTCTTTAGTTCAGCCATTATGAGTCTGTGAGCCTCCTCACTTCACTGACACTCTGCCACACCGTCGTTTTGTGTTTGTTGCTGATTCAAGAGTTCAAATCATCAAATAAAATATTTCTTCTCGCCTCCACTTCAGTGAACAGCACCTCGATCTTCCACTAAGTATAGTTTCTCTTTTTCACTGTTATGCAGCAAGATTGGCTGTTGTTTTTTGGACCTACGAGGTGACCTGGCGTTTTTCTGGTCATTTGCATAGTCATTTATGGGAGGAGCCAAGGCGGGGTATGTGACTTTTGCATGTGCGCTCAATTTCACGGTGATTGGGATGTATAAAGGAAAGGTGCGCAGGACCTGGCATACTCCTGGTTTTATAGGCCCTACATGTGGATACTTCTGTGCATACGTACTTCTGTGAGTACACCATCTTTCATTATGAAAGCTGCACAGTCTGTTATACATGATGCCCCTGGGCTGTAATAGAAAGGGAAAAGTGATTGTGGATGATACAATTCATCACAAGTGTTCCTAATGAGAGAGTCTTGATCAATACCCTGACTAGCCAGCAGAGGTCACTGGCTAATCAAACAAGTGCTGGTAGAGGAGTGAATACCTTAAATACCCTGTTGGTCAGTGAAGGCATTGGTCATGCCTTCTCAAATGCACTACAGCATCATATGCCCACACACGTGTGTCCTTAAAATAGATCGATCAACATTAATATTGTGGGAGAGAACATTAGAATGGCTTTTTTTCAGAAAATTCTTCTCTAAGAGGCACAAGTAGTCTATTTATTAGCTTAAATACTATGTGATAAACAGTGCTCCAAATCAATATAGCCTATACAGCATCCCAAACAAGGTTTCATGGGCAGACAAAATTTACAGAACAGGAGACTACGAAAAAACTAGTGAACACAGGATGCACACAGACATTTACATCAGAGCAGTTAAATCTACTGTATATAGTAAGTCATACCATAATGTATTCCATTGCTGTCTGCTGACCACAGTATATATTATTTTAACATTATGGACACCAATGGTGGAATTTAACTAATTACATTTACTGTACTGTACTTAAGTACAAATATGAGGTACATGTACTTTACTTGAGTATCTCCATTTAATCACATGTATAGTTAAAATAATTAAATAATTATAATATTATACTTTGTAAATTTTGAGTACAGAACAGTTTATTAAAAATAGATAACTGGCAGCTACAAAGCCCTCCTCCACCCCCAATTTCCCTGTTTCTCCTGCCCACTTACTCTGTACTGTTTTGACTGCACAGATCCTGGAGAACCTTGAGGAATATACTGTACATAAACAGTGACATTATACACCAAATGTGTTGATGATATGGTGATCAAAAAGACAATAAAATCATTCCCCATCCAGAAAGCCTGGATGAATGGAGAGGAGGGCTCTATCCAGGGACAAAAAAGCTTTGTTTTGGCCATGTGACAAAGAAGCATACAGCACCGCTAGAGCGAGCAATCAAAAACATCACAGGCTACAAAACCATCATTTGTGAGACCACCTTATCAGAAGAGCTAAACACATTTTATGTTCACTTTGATTTCCTCAACAGAGTCAGCTGTAAAGTCTACTCCACCTCCAGAGGACCGGCCACTGTCAGTATGCACAGCAGATGTGAGAAGAGTCCTGCTGAGAGTGAATTTGATACATCCCTGGCCATGTAATAAAAATGTGTGCCAATCAGCTAGCTGATGTTATTACTGAAATTTTCAATATCACACTGTCACAGTCGACGGTTCACATCTGCTTCAAGACAGACAGCATAGTCCCTGTACCTTTTGCCGCGTCTAGGGTCTGAATGATTGCTACCCTGTGGCACTCATCCCCATTCTGATGATGTGCTTTGAGAAACTGGTTCTCCAACACATAAAATACATAATCCCAGCCAGCTTGGATCCTCCCCTAGTGAATGCATCAAGACACACTGAAGACCCATTGAGATCTCATTGCTCAGAACACCTTTGGAGGTGGGCAAATAGCTTTACTAAAAGCTAACTGTTGCTAACTGTTGCTGCCATTAACTAGTTAGCTCAGTTAGCCGTGCAGCTAGCAGTCCTGTCAGCCTTAAAGCTTAAATAAAGCTTTTGTAGCTTTACTAAACCTCCAGACTACAGAGCAGCTTCTTTCCTCAGGCTGTCAGACTCCTAAACTCCACCTCATCCACGGCACCCCCCTAACCAACCTGAATCATTGGCTTTAAGTAAGCCTAGATCACCAATATGTGAGGAACACCTGCTGATTGGAGCTGTTTGCGCATCAGACAACGACTCTAAATTGTGGGATGTATTTATTTATAGAATTGTTTCACATGTTGTTATGAAATGAATCATCTTTGTACTAGATCAGGCAAAATAGTCAGATGAAAGGCCAGTCTGTCCAAATGACACTTACATACGGACTGACAACTTCTGGTCAGTTGGTCGATATGCTTCTCCATTGTTTGGACATTTGCTGGTTTTACTTTTAACACTATTGAGGAGAAAGGCACTTCTAACTCTATTATTTTCTGGGCGGGAGGGACATATTGCAGATCTGTTTTATTTAGGCTATATTGTGTTAGAAATAACATTGATTATGATTAAAACTTTTAAGACAACTTAGAACTCACCCAGCCCAATGGAGAATGCTTGCCCTAACTTTACTGAACATTTACTCAGCAACTACTTGCAATGTTAGTTTTTTTAAATAGCACAAATCGCTACATCGGCCCCCAGCTTCAGTGGATAAAGTTTATTTTTAATTGAAATGTGTTTCTGAACTGCTTGAAAGCTGCACGTTTTGCCATGTTTTATGTTGTTCACTGTATTTTGTTTCTGTTGAACTTTTGCACGGCAAATGTGGCTACTCTCCCAGGCTGTGGCATTTTTGGACTTATGTTGTAATATTGAGGGGCAGTCAAGAGAAATGTATGAATGTTAATCCTCATTTGAAGTCAACTAAATAATGAGAGTAGAAAGGTTGGATGCCGGAAATTCAGCAAGTGTATCTTTGTCGTTGTGCAGAAACTTCATGATCCTTGCAGGTGTGTGTGTGTGTGTGTGTGTGTGTGTGTGTGTGTGTGTGTGTGTGTGTGTGTGTGTGTGTGTGTGTGTGTGTGTGTGTGTGTGTGTGTGTTGCTGCTGTATGTACATTTTCTTGATAGACATGTTTGTTAGCTTTGTGTGAAAAAGAAATGGTCAAACTGCAGGAATTAATTTGCTTTGCAACATTGCGCAACTTGATTAGCGCCCATCTAGAGTGCACTCAGCACACTGTGGCTGATTTAATCAGATTTTTTGCAGTTTGATGCAGAACTTGCAGCATTTCTTTTAGACTGGTAGGTAGCATCTAACGTTGGCTATTTAGAGAAACGTCTCTTTAGTGCACCTAATGACATCACCAACCTTACTGAAAAACAATAAAAATGGTGTCAATATAGGGTTTTGATGTGGCCCTTTTCTTGCTATGGTCTTGCTAAAACTGAACTAAACAAGCTAACTAAATAACATAAACTAAAGGCCAACAGCACATGTGAAGAGTGCAGTGTCATGTTGACTGGCTCTCAGGCTTTCAGCAGTTTGGTAAAATTTTGCGTATTCTTGCCCTTATGTTAGTTAGAAATTTTCTTTTTCTTTTATAACTGATGACTGTAAATTGAGATTGTATGGATACAGTAGTTTGCGATACATTTTTGAGGACTTCACAAGGTTTATTACACGTGTCTAACTGTACACAATCTGGAGCAGTGTTGGCGCAGCAGTTAGAAAATCATGCAGTTCTTGCACAATACCGCCCCCAATTTGTTTGGAGCAGGTGGACAGGAATTACACAATAGGTGCGTTTAAGATGACAGTGGCTGACCATCACTGACTTGATCAAACGTGAGCTGACGGCAGCCTTCAAGTCGGACACTTAAAGTGCGTGAGCTTAGAACAATGGCTAATCTCATGGCAAAAGGTAGTTCCCACTTGGTGCAGCTGGAGAAAAGCAATGCAGGCATCAGGCTCAGAAAATTGCAGCCGCCTTGCTCCTGCAAATAAAAGTCCAGCTTGCATCACGTTAAGTCAGTGTTTAAATGCCGCATGAAGTCAAACACACCTATAGATTTAAAAAAAAACAAAAAAACATGAGCTCATAAAAGACACTCTATAGACATTTTTCACAGTAGACATGTTGACATGTCAAAGCAGGAACTGCACAGGCATAACTACTAACATAAATGATTGCTGTGCTCCATTTAGGTGAACTTGCTCCAGGGTGGTTCACTAAAGTACATGCTGGCTTTCTGGGACACTAACTGGAACAGAGCCATAATTATTGTTATATGCAGGCCTTTTAATTACAATGAAGTATTTTTGCATTGTGATATTGGTTCTTCTACTTTAGTAGAAGATCAGAGTTTAGTGTTCACTAAAGCATAAAAATCACTCACCCCACTTTATTTGTGGCTGATCAAAGAAGGTTAGCAAAAGATTCAACAAACCTGATCCGACCCACATGCTCTGACTGGTAACAGTACATCATACACCACCAGAACAGAGAAGAACACAGCACCAGGTCAGCCATTTTTGGTTTATAGCAATGTCGTCTTTTATTCTAATTTCCAATAAACAGAGAATATATCAGTCCCTTATTTGTACAAAAATACCTGAACAGGATACAATGTAGATCCAGAGCCGTACAGACAGAATGAAGCAAAGCACAGTGGGGTTATCTGAAAAAATTATTACGGTTCATTTGCTCCTTTTTTCTTTCCCTGAAATGTTTATTTGACGTCAGCTTATGATGACTTCAACCCCAAAATAAAACTCAACCAACACTGAGTCAGCTTCACTTGCACTTACACTGTTAGTCACCAATGTCGATGGGACTTGTATGCGATGTTGACCTGATATTAGGATTTCATTCCAGTAGGATTATGTTTCACAGTTACAGCTAACTGTAAATGAATGCAGTGAGTGGACGGATGGCAACTAAGGACTTGATACTGTTCACAAACAAGAGGCACCTGCTGCAAGAATAGGCTTAGTTAAGAGAAAGAATTTAAAAAGAGTTGTTATGCACCTTAAAAATCAGAGTAAATGGACATAATGAAATGCACAGCCTTTTTGAGCTACAGAGTATAATTGCACTAGTTGTGATGAAAGGTATAGAAAAGCTGCTAAGAATATCCCCAAGGGTTACTGTCGGTGTGTGTGTGTGTGTGTGTGTGTGTGTGTGTGTGTGTGTGTGTGCGTGCACGCGCGCTCTTAATGAAAAACCACTGGCACGTGTTTATGTGTGTGTGTGTGCATATAATATCCAAACATTTACTGCCTTGAAACTGAAAGTGAAAGAGTGGAATCAGATGGGGCAGACAGACAGAGGGGGATATTCAAAAGATGTGACTGTAAAACAAAATGGCATCAGAGTTGGACGCTGGCAGAGTTGAAGACTGTCAGCCTGTCAGCTTATACACGCAACGGAAGTTCAGAAATTTGACACACGCCAAAAATCCAGTTTGATTTCTTAAAATAAAAAAAAACAGCTTAATTTAATACTGTATATACTGTGGTATATTCTTTTTTTAATATATAAAAAAGGTAATTTTGTGGCAAACCAAAGAAAATACACAGTAATGTCAATATACACACAATCAAATAATGGAGAAAAAAAAATGGACAAAATAAATCATTCTTCATTTTACACGGAGTTATGAGCAAAAGCATAACGCCCCATACATAGTGATCTGTGACCTAGGTACAGTGTTAGAGCTACGTCTTCTCCATAGCTTCACATACTTAAAAAAAAATTATACTGTTTACTGGTATATTCATATACTTGGGCTTGTGTATAGGATTGCATTGTTGCACAGTGATTAAAAATGGTGGGAGGAGGAGAGAACGGTGGTTCGTCCCCGCTGACCCATAGCGATGTGGCTTCATGTCCCTCTCTGACAAACAGGAAATAACCTCAATGGAGGATTGGGAATGCTGGGATTCCTCCAGCCAAACTCCTGTCTCCTCTAAATCCACGGCTTAGCTTGACAAGCAACCTTTCTCTTACTGTCTCTAAAAGGCAAGTTATGATAACCAACAAACTTAGCAATCCTGAATAGTGAATATAACAGTCTGGCCACACACACACACGGTCATAGCTTACAGGCTGGACATAGGTGGGAAAAGGGGGCGGGGAGTTCAAGCATTATCCAATTCCTGGAAAGAGTCTGCCCTGGCTGACTAGAAAGGCCTGATTGGTAGAGCGCAGAGCTGGTGAGTCAATCAAGTCACGCGATTAGTCGAACTGTGGCAGTGGTTTGTGAGTGAATGACAGTACTTGGAGAGAGTTTAGTTAGCCTGGCAGGGAGTCTGATGGCCTCGCGCTAACCCTGTTCACTGGGAATCTGGCACAAGATGGAGAGGAGGTGCAGGTGAGGGCCGGAGGGATGTAGGGCGAGGCTAAGAAGGTGTTAGGCAGGAAAAGACAAAAGGACTTAAAAATGTCTCTAACCTCTTTTCCTGTTATATATTCCTACAAACATTGGTCCTCACTTTCCTTTAACAACAACACAGCAATCAGAAACAAATTTAGAGAGAAAGAATCCACTCTGATGATCTGTTAAAGACACTTTTTATGCTTTGTTATTTATGCCACCACTAGGGGCACCAACGCTGGACTTGTTCTAATCCTGCACGATGTCTTTAAGTTAGATATGTTTAGTGATTTAGTGTTGCTCTACTATTTTGGTGGACCAACTTTGCCTAGTGTACATGCCTCATCTCCTTTTCATTCCATCTCCCCGAAAACGCATCACCAACCACTAGAAATAGAATTTAGCTAGCTAGCCAAACTGTGATACATTTGATATTCTTGATTAATCGATGAATCGTTTGGTCTATAAAATGGCAGAAAATTATGAAAAATGTCATCACATTGTCCTAGATACCAAGGTGGCCAAGGTTTTTTGTCTGACCATCAGTCCAAAACCCAAAGATATTTAATTTACTATAATGTAAGAAAAGCAAAAGCAGTATATGCTCACAAGTTGGAACTATAACATTTCGCAAAAAAATTATTATTGATTATCCAAATTAATTGCCAATAAATTTTCTGTTGATTAATCAATTAATCATTTCAGCTCTTAAATAATTTATGAACACTTGGTATAGCTTCTTACCGACAACTCGCCTAATGGCAGCAAGGCATTCTGGTCTACTGAGGCTACTGCTGGTGTGGAATTCCTCTACCTCAGTTATCAGGAATTTCTCCTCGATAATTGCTGGACAAAGTGTTTGATTGTGAGCGACTGACACCACAACCTGATGTTCACCACTGATGCTAGCAAACTCCAAAGCATCTTCTGGAAATATCTGGACATGATGTTACATTTTAGCCAGTTTTCTGCAGAAAGAAGTTAAATACAGCACCCAACAGGAAAATAGGCCCAGAAATGCAAGGCAGCATCACCACTACTCATTTTCTGAAGCGTGTTCAAGTGAATTTTTACTTCTAAGAAACAGGTCGACATTTTGGGAAACATACTTGTTTGCTTTTTTGACAAGAGTTGAGAGGATTGATACCACTGTCGTGTCTTTAGTTCTGTTTATTTGACACAATGAGAGAGAGAGGACCCCAGGTCTCTCATATGTCAAGATTTCAAGGATAACATAATAGTCAAGACTATTTTCCATTGTGGTGAGATCCATAAATATGACACTACTGTACAGCCATCAGCTGGTTAGCTTGGCTTTGAAAGCCACTGCACTTGTCCAGCACATAACCACAAACTGTCGTTTTTTTACAAGATATAACGTGTTAATTAGAAAGCATTAGAGTTGCTTGTAAAAGGATTTTGTTACCCTTAGACAAAGCCAGGCTAGCTGTTTACCGTTTCCAGTCTTTATGCTAAGCTAAGCTAACTAACGGCGGCTTCATATTAGCCACGAGTGGTATCGATCTTCCCATCTAACTCTCAACAAGAAATTGAATCTGATTATTTCCAAAAAGGTTAAACTATCCACTGAACATAATCTAAATCTTGATGTTACTCCATCCTGTTAAAAATCTGAAATGTGTTACTGTATGTGCATTTTCATATAGCTTAGATTTCATACACAAGGCTCACAATTTTCTCTCAAGGCGAGTGAATCTCATTAAACTGTGTTGACGTACAGTCAACTGAGTTCACATTTCAAGTCATTTGTTCAATTCCATATTAAAACGAGGAAGAAGAAAAACTGAGTGCTTTTGTTCATTTGTCTTTTCTGGAGAGAAGGAACAGTGGTCAGAATCCGAACATGACAGCTCCAACCTATCAATATCAAATCAAGATAATTAAAATGTGCAAGCTATGAGTTTACTTGGGAAAAGATAATGACATTCAAAGACAAATTCACCAACAAATTTAACCCTTTTGATTAAAAAAAAGACTGAAATGGCAGAAGCTTGGGGGTGGGGGAGTCTATTTAACAGTCTTCCTCCTCTTCCTCATGGTCTTGAGACGCTGTAGCCGCTTCAGGAGCACTTTTTTTTTTTTTTTTTTTAACCAAAGCATGGTCATGTTGGTTCAAACCACACAGAGGTCCAAGATGTTCTCAAACCTGTCTGAAAGGCACTGCATAATCACCCGTGACTGTCTTTGCTCCCACGCCACTGTAATCCAATCAGAACTGGTGGAAATTCACATGCATGCTTTTCAGAAGGGGGGTGGAGGAGGAGGAGGAGGATGACAAACAGAGTGCAGGCAGCTTCATTTAGCTAGAGGGAACAGCTGTCGTCTGTCTCCCCGGGAGTGCAAAACTAGTTCTGCATTTAATCAACAGTAATAAAACAGCATTAAAATGACATCAAGTAATCAACTCTACAAGAGAGGCTTGTTACAACCTTCCTGATAAACATTCCTCTGTCCTTTCAGCAAACCCTCGCCAATGCTCCGCTTATCTTGCCTTTACTTCTCTTTTCTCTCCCGACCTTTCTCTGAGCTTCTGTGGAGGTGGAGAGGCGGGAATCGGGGTTGCACCAGGGGATTGTGGGACAACACAGCAGAGAGGCCGCTTGGGACGGGGGGTGGAAAGGTGTCAGCTTATCCAGACTGGACTGCACAGGTTGAGAAAACTCCTGGATCGAGTTTGATAAGACCCATAGAGGTTCCCGTCCATCCCTGATGATCGATGAGGAAGTCAGAGGGTGGCGCTCCCCGCCACAGCTTATCAGGCCTGGGGGATTTGATAGGTGAGGGACGGGGGACTCTGAGGAAGGGATCCAACCGGGAGACCTGCAGCACTCCTGCTGAACAGATCTTAGCCGTCTAGTGTTTTCACAACACATGGTCTGTCTCCAGGGGTAAACTGCAATGATAAAACAAGTCTCCATATCAACGTCGCTGGAGTTGGCCACAATCTGCAAAGCTTCAACTGTCCGAACGGTTCCTATTCAAACATCCAAACAAGATGTCAGGCGGAGAAAAGCACGGGCGGGTTGGGGAAATCAAACCACCAACGCAGGCTCCTACTGACATATTCGCATCCCCCAAACTTGACTCAACTTTTCTCTTTCTCCTCAACCTCATTGCGTTGGTGAGGGAGGGGCAGATGGGGGTAGGGATCTCAGGGTGAGAGGTGTGCAAAAAGGGGGTGGAGGTGTTAGGGACGTGGAGTGTCACAAGGCCACGGCGGTACAGGGGTGTTTCAGCTTGCAGGGCAGCACTCCTCTGTTGAGCTGGTAAAACTCCACCAGGTGGATCAGGTCGGTGAACTTTGTGGCGCCGTCGTCTAGGCTGAAGAACACCTGACCGTCCTCCTCACACTTAAGGCCAGAGGGAGGAGAGAGGACAGTTAACCATCACATGACAATAAGACATGTATACTTTTATCACAGTGAGCCACTGAGAGAACATGTGACATCTTCAGACAGGTGAGAGCGGAGCAATTATGTGGAATCATCGTGTACTGAGTGTCAGTCTGTCAGTCAGTTGACCACTTTGGTGCGGACACAATTATCTTGACAACAACTTGATCTTGACTTAACTACTGACTTTGGTGATCCCCTGACATTTCCCTTGACAGTGCAATTGTCCAATCCTTCAACAAGGTTCGTCTGCTGACTATGCAACGCTCACGCCACGCCCCTACGCTCATGCCTTGTCCCCTCGCGGTCGAGTCTGTAATGATTGGCGCCACCTTCCTGTATTGTCTGTTCTTCGGTCTGAAAACATCTTTAAACTTAAACTCCGATCTTGGTGTACATGTTTCCATCACCAGTGGAAGCTCATATTAAAGAGAAGCAGTATCAACAGTTAAAAGTCCCATTGCATGTTGTATTTTTAAAGATTTAAAGATTATTTAGATTAACAACATAGAACAGCTGTAATGAATAATTTTTATTTAAAAACATTTTTTTTTTTACTTATTTGTCCAATAACATCATACGTTCATCTTTTGCTGTGCTGAGCTGTTATTACCTACCTGCTGCAACATTACTTTTCTTCTTCTTCTTCAAATCCTGTCTTCTTGTCTGATGAACTTTGAACTACACCGAGACCCTTGCTCACGCTGCTCCCCTCGCTCACGCCAAACCGCCTGAACTAATGACTATACTACCGCTATGCCTAAGCACAGCCCCAAAGAGTTGCATGACTGTTGACTCTTCTTATTAAAAGGAGTTTTTCATTTTGTTTATTAATGTGTGTATTATACTACCTGCTTGATTGACACTATTATTAACCATTTTCCAAAGTTTACTACACCTATGCAGTATGTCCCTACGTTGTTAGCAAGTTTCTCAAAACCTCAGCAAATGAAACCAAAATTTTCTGCATGGCCAGATTCCTCTGGGGGCAAGTGAAAAAGTATGTCTCTGTTGTAATTTGGGTAAACTGGCCCTTTAAGCCTTTTCAAGTTTATTTCTGTACTGTAACAGAATAAATGCAAACAGATGGCTGCCTGGGAGGAAGGAAAAATTATTCTAAAGTCTTTTAAAAAAGCATGGCATGCTTTGGAAAATGGTTGGTAGTGATGTTACATTAGTGTAACAGATTAATCTATCAATAAAATGAGATTAAACTGCGTCTCAGGGCATTTAGAAAAGGTGGATCTGCTTGAAATTAGCAGGAACAGACGTGTTTCTTTGCAGGTGATGCCAACCAGGGCTATGGCTGCAGTTTCATAACTGGACTACTAACATGGAATGTAACAATAGGTCATTTTACCCTCCTAAAAAAGTTAGCATTTTGAGAGTTGTGTCCTTTTCTGAGAGTAAAGCAGTGATCTGCCTGTGCCTTATTTTAGCAGATTTTAAAAGCGAGCATGACAAATTTCCTGCAGTGTAATGTGAGCGTATTGTGTAATGTGACTGTGACTGACCGGTAGGATCTGGAAGTGCTTGATCTTCTGGTGGTGGCACAAGGTGAGCACAAACGCCTTGGGATTGCTCTGACTGTCCCTCAAAAGGAATAACCTGACACACAGAACAGCAAAAGAGAAAATTATTAAACTGCTTCATGAAAAGCATGCAATATATTGCTGTAAATCCATTTTGGTGGTTTCATTTCATTTCATGCTTGATGATCTGCTGCTGCATGAGTTGAGGGAGCTGTGACTCTCTAAGAATCTTATCTTAATCCGCTGGGTGAAGGCCAAGGTGCGTTGCTGTCATGCCAAAAGGCCGCTTTTAGACACCACATTTTACAGATCTAAGCTTTTTTTGGCAGCAGTGTTGTCTCCATTTTATTCATATATTTTGTCATTCTAGTTTGACAAAATAATCTTCACTTAACTAGCTTTTCCCACAAAGCTTTCTACTATATTTCACATGAGCAACAATCCCCATGAGGTAACCTTTTCACACTCTACATATATAGTAGTTCTTACCCGTCTACTTGGCCTTGTTGTAGGATCATTTTGTGGGCTTCCTCTCTCATGATGCGACCATGAAACCATACCTGTGTCCTGTGGATCACTAAAAGACAGATATCTTTTATTTTAGTCTTTCTGTTGTTGCTGGGCTATAGCCATAGCCTTTACATTGGTGATTTATGTTTTATTTGTTTGTGGTTTAGTAGGAGTAGGAGAAGTAGGAGTACCTGTGCTAAGAGAGGATGGGTGCAGCGGGCTGGGACTGCCCAGGACATTCATACGCTGGCTCCGTTTCTATGTGGAAGAAAGTTTACATGTGCAACATTTAACATCAGATAACAACAAACACATCATATCAAGATTAATTTGAACCAAAACACAAAGGATTCATTTTTTTTTTGTTTTTGTTTAGGGTTAGATTGTAAAGTATTGCAGTTATCCGCAACCAAAAAGCCTTGTCAGAGCTCTGATCTCAGCAACAGATAAGTGGAGCTGCTGCACACTTGAATTTACTGAGAAAAGTGATGCAGGGGAAAGATAAACTAGTTCAAAATGGAAAAAGGCTTTTGCACAATGTTTCCATAAAAGAAGTTACAAAAACAATCAAAAGTGCAAAAGATATTGGTCAAAGGTGTTTGTGAAAGAAACTGTGCTCACAAAATGACTTGTGACAAAACATACAGTATGACAGGGGAAATCACAGGCCAATACAAAACAATACCAAATCACATTTTTAAATGCTGTAGGGAATTATCTTTTGTGGTAATCACATCAACTGGAGCTTAAATCAAGCTTCCCCCCGCTTTCTTACCCTCCAGGTCTGTCCCTCCTCCAGGGCTGCGCTCTGTGCCTCAACGGGGTTGTCAATGACGCGACCAGTCCGTCCAGAGAAGTCCATGGCGACCAGGGAATTCTCAGAAACACTCCGCTGTAGGGAGGCGTGGCAGGGTGGGATGGTGGGTGGTGGTAGGTGAGGAGGTGGGGGGAGGGGATACACAAGGGGCATGGTGGAGGGGTGGCGATGGTTGGGTAGGGGGGGAGACAGGGGTCAGAGGTCAAACAAGCCAGACACACTCACTGAGGCATGACAAATCCTGTCTGCACACAGACCCACTTCAGTCAATCCACAAATGCCCCTCTGAGGAAAAGCACACGCCTCTCCTGGCTCTCTGGCTCAAATGACTCAGATTTTATTTTGATGTATTACTTGTGTCTTTTGCTTATCTGAAAATAAAGTAAATTAAACATCTTCATTCTGAACAATCATTATCATAATTTGCTGGATGTTTAACAAATTACATTGGTGGGTGATTATGGCTGCATGCTCTCTGGGTTTTATGGTATGTATTTATTATGTTTTATGTTCCGTTTCTGCGAGACAAATTTCCCCTTGGGTAAAGTTAGTATTATTCCTATTTACAAGTAATACCTTTCAGAAGATCTCTCACTGACTTGGCCAATTTGGGATTTTTCTTTCACTAAACACTGAGATTATCATAAATATGTAATATATTTTCTTAAATGTTATATTATTTAAAAAGAATCCGGGTCTGTGTGAAGTCTGCAGGATTTGTCAACATTATCTAGAAGTATAGTGATAAACCTTTAAAACAATTTGACAATTAATCAATTCGTAGATCAACAGAAAATGAATTGCCAAATACTCTGACAATTATTTGTGAATGTCGAGCAAAAATTCTCTTGTTCCAGCTTCCTACAGTGTGAACATTTACTGCTTTTCCCTTGTTGTTCATTGTGAATTGCAAATCTTTGAGTTTTGGGCTGTTTATTCACAAAACAAGACATCTGTAGGCATCAGCGTGGGCTTGTGAGACATTCTACAATCTAAACAATTAATCGAAAAAATAACCAGCAGATCAATTGATAGTAAAATTACTCTTCAAACATGATGATTTGCGTGTATATACCATAATGTTTTATAGCACAGTATACTTACATGACCATATGTCCTCAAACATAACTCACTCCCCAGTCTGTACTGTCCAAAGTAAAAACTTCAGATTCTGTCAATTATTTTACTTCACAATTTTTCTAAAGGAGCTTATGACACCTTGGTGATATGATACTGTATGATTTCTTTATGGATGCAAAAAAAAGAGATGAAAAGGATAACATGTTAAAACACTTATTTACGATATCATCCCAAGAAGTTAAAAGACAAAACACCCATTCTTTTATGCACTTTACGCATCTCTGAGTATTATGTAAACGTTCACTCTTTGAAATAACTCTAATAAGATGTTACGTACTTTGTATGTAAAACGTCTGAGCTGATCTGGACCATAAGCCTCTCACTACAGAGCACTATTTACAACTCATTAACAAAGGTGAACCACAGCAATGGTGGTTTGACTAATGCACTTCAGCATTTAACAAATACTTTTTAGGCAAAATGAGAAAGTGATATAGCTCATGATGTTTCCTTTAAGAAGAACAAGGCACAAGGCGGCAGCACAAAGTGAACTGGATTCCCATTCACCACCAGCTAATTTATGGATCAATCTGGATTGATCTCGGCTGAGTGGGGGCATTAGAGCGGGGTCGTAAGAAGGTGATGTCAGAGAGTAGATCCTCACCACAGGCGCCGAGAAAGGCGAGAGGTTAGACTTCCTCTGCTGGGGAACGTTGTAGCTCTGATACAGTACTATGCCATACTGTGAGGACACGAGAGAAGAGAGAGACGGCGTTAACTCGTGTTTCCCAGCGCTAACAAATGAATCAAGTTAACGACATATGAAAGGAAGTACTTTGAGCAGTCTGAAGGCAGTCATCCAGCAGGTCCTGCTCTGTTCGTCCTCGGCACACAGCATCTTTAGCTCCTTACAGTCACTCCTTGCTTTACTGGGCTGTCAACCAAACAGCAGACACAGTGGGAGACTAAATGAATAAGATGCACATCATGAACATGAACGGCCTCTTTTGTAGATTCTGACATTTCTGTTTTCTGCATATAGAGACCATCAAACCTGTGACATGGCAAGACCACAGTACAAAACCACAGCGTGAACACAGGTTTGTACTTGATACAGTGTTTGCTAAAATTGGCAAGTAATTTGTGGTGGTACATTGTATTCAATCCTGTGAATCACATATACAATTCAGCAGTTGACAGTTAGCCTATATAGTGCGAGACTATGTTATGTTTTCTAACAATGGCCATTGTGGCCACAAGTAACAATTATGGAATAATGGTAAGTGATAAAACAGTAGCACTGTAGTTGAGTACAACGGTAACAGAACTAGAGAAGAGTTATAAATCCAACAAACTCACTCTACTGGTTATACCAGACCAATTAAGGCTGTAGCAGCTATACCTGTAACCTTTGTGTGTTTGAAATTTATGAAGGGTGCATCTTACTGCTTATGAATGAAACTTTACATGTGTAAAACAGAAGAATGTGTTATTTCTACTTTAAGATGTCACATAGCCTTGCTTAAAAAAAAAAAAGGGCCAGTGGCATGTTGACAGTAACTGCTTTAATCCCTCGTCTGTAATGTTTTAACAATACAGTCAGCTCACTGTTTGGTAAAATAGACAATACCAACAAGCCTGGGTCTTTGGCGTTGCGGTCAATGCTGCATGTTTGATACCCTGTAGACCAGGCTTTGAATCCGGGTAGGGTGACTGCTCTCGCCCTTCGCAAAAACAACAGGTTAAATCTGACTTTGCCAGCATCACAGCACAGACTTTGTCCTTTTCCCTCCATCAGTAACAAGGACACACTGCTCCTTAGATGCAATCCCTACTGATAAATTAATTCATGTCACCATAGCAACAATCCAGCCACCCCCAGACACCAAGTAAAATCCCTTACCAAATCCTGCACTGTCACCCCCGCTGACAGCATCTGACACTCCGGTGGTCTGGTGTGTGTGTGTGTGTGTGTGTGTGTGTGTGTGTGTGTGTGTGTGTGTGTGTATATATAAGGAGAGGTGAGGGGGTTAGGCGGGCCAGATTCCCTGTACCATCCGGGCTTATCCCACTGGGCTTATCCCAGATCAGCAGGTGACCCACCACAGATAACTCCTGGAGTGGGACGCACGGTGTGTCCCCTGACACACACACAAAATCCAATATATGTAGAGGGGAAGCAGCTGCATCTGTTGCGAAGTTGTTTTATAAAATCCACCTCTGACAGGATGGCTACATGATCCAATATAAGTTTTACTTCTTTTATGGGGTTTGCGGGAATTACAACAACCTTAAATAAAGAATCTCTTTTAAAATGCTAAACTAAGTTGTACTGGAAAAGTAATGTTATCATATTCAACCCTGCATATTTATTTAGCTATTTATATGAATTATGTATTCTGCAGCATTGGATGGACTGAGTTGCTAAGGTCGCAGCGTTTTCTTGTGTGCGTTACCTTGATGCAGAACTGGTAGTCTGTGGGAGCATTGTGGAGTTTTCTGCCAGTGATTATTGTGAAAATGTTACTGTCCTCCAGATCTGAGAGCAGCTGCAGGTGTCGGGGCTCCTGTTTGGTAGCGGGAAGGAGATGGAGGTCAGCAACAACATAAAGAAATGAATTATAGACTGCTTAAAACTTTTAACTTTTTTCTTCTTTTGGAAAATGTAAAATTGGTATTTGAGTTTTTTTTTATTAAACAAATCTAAGGTAATTTTAATAAAAAAATAAGAAGTTTAAGTTTTCTTAGATGACTAAAACTGCAGTGTCAACTATAAATAAAAATAAAATAAATCCAAGAAAACCTGAACAGAACTTTACACAAAAAAATTGTCAATCATGAAACATGTCAACTGAAACCATCGCCACCAATTAGGTCAATATAGGAGTAATTTATCACCTTGGATGTTCCTTTAGTAGAGTAGTACAGCCCAGAGCGTCGCAGAAACATATAGAGTTTCTTCCAGGACTTGCGTCCAGGCTCCTTCAAGTGCAGATAGCCCTGGATCTCTGGACAGCTGCTGGAGTTCAAGAAGTTCTGCAAAAACACACAAACAGCATCTATTGGGAACGCTCCTACAGGCGAACCGAATGTTTGTGTTTCTGCTTCTAACATCCTGGAAAGTACATGTTCATAGATGTTGCAAAATCCATTTAAAAATCACAGTGTCCAGAGATCGCAGTGGAATAACGAGGCAGGTGTTTTTTCAATTTTCCAAAAATCTGGCAGGAACAACACTGGCCGAATGCAACTAGCAGATTTCAGGAGCTGTGTGTGAGTGTATGCATTATTTTTGGACTACCAGATGTCCTCACGAAGATAAAAATCTTCCATAGAGAAAGCATTTTCTTCCTTTCACTCCTTGTTTTTTTAATCTTTCATTATCAAAAATATGAGTTTACAAAGCCAATATTTACAACATGCAAAACAAGAAAACAAATCAACTTAATCCAGGCAGCACTGCAATCACTCAAAAGAAAAGAAAGAAAACCCCACACTTCACCAAGGAATCAATCACACAGACTGAAGCTCTAAAAAATGTGTGGAGTGGTGTGGACATAAACTCAGACTATGGAAGATTCACTCCTTTTTCAGGTTATTCAGTTAGGATTTAGTTTAGGGTTAAATGTATGAATCAAGTCCTTACATGTGTGCTATTCAAGATGTATGTGTCCCTTCACTGAATCAGTGCCTCACCTGTAAGAGCTGTGACTGAGGGATTGAGCCATCAGACTCCTGACACCAAGCCACCATCTGCTCTGGAAAAAAGTTCTGGATGGAAAAATACACACAGAAAGAGACTGACAATGAGTGAGAGAGAAAGAAAGAGAGACGGGCACTAGAAACCACTCAGTGCATATGCAAGCTCAGAGTGGGGTAGTGTTTCTCTATGCAGAATATGTCTGATGAGCACAAGGACTCCGAGACAAAGTGGTGGGGGCAAGAGAGGGCACTCCTGCCTGGGAGTAGATGCAGTATGATCTCACCCACTGATGTAATCCCCTTTAGCCAGCAGCGCTACTCTTAGCGTGATTGACAAGCTGCGTCCAGCACTACGGTGTTTTACTGTGCTCATTACCACAGAGCTGAGGTCACCTGCTGGCTCTGACATACACCTAAATCACCACTGCAATAATGTCTCCGTATACCCGGCCAGCACATAACAGCAGAGACCCATGCGGAGTCCACATCAGCAAAAGACGCCACGCAAACAGGCTAACGCTGACTCGCTGGCTGTTGGAGGCAGCTTTGTGTCCTTAAAATAATGAACAGCTTCACGTTTTATGTTTTAGCTCACGCTTTTATCCAAAGAGACTTAAAATGAGTGTAAAAGCAGAATGAGCTTCAGCTTCGACATCACCAGGAAGAAGGAGGAAATGGGAGAACACCCCAAACATACACACTATATATATATATATATATATATACACACACACACACACACACACAGGTTATATATATGCAGGTTGATAATTGACACATTGTGAGCTTCTCACAAGCTTGCGAGTGTTGACACCGCACATTGTGCAATTTTTTTTGTTCTGCTTTCAATGAGTCTTCTCTGTTAGACTGGTTTTGTCTAACCTCTTTTCACATAATATACTGTACCTTGCAATTAACAAGATTTTACTTTACTTTTCTTTAAGGTTCATTAAGATTGTGGCTTTGAAAAGATCAAGTAGTCTGCTAATGAAAGAGTAGTGGCTGGTCCCTGCTTTACAAGCAGATAATAATTTAAAGTTAAAAAGAAAAGTCAAAAAACCACGGTCCAGTCGTGTTTCTGTCCCTACAACAAAATACAGCATGATGGCTATATATATTGTAGCTCATGCTCATTCATGAGCATGACACTTTTTGAGGGAAAACCAATATTTCTGCGACAGATGGTTTGCCTAGAAACAATAACCTGTTGGAACCACTGAGAGCCTGTAATTGTTAGCTACAAAAATCAAATGTAAAGGTTTTGTGTATCAGTATGTAATTTTAGCAATCAGCAGCTCCAATCCAAAAATATCAAGGCTGGAAAATCGGCTGAACCCCAGCTGTGTGTGCGTGGGTGTGTGGGGCTGCGTGCCAAAACCGAAGCTTTTTTTAGGGATGCGAGAGACTCACCAGGGGGTTCCTGAAGAATTCATATTTGGCATAGTTCTTCCTGAAGAGGAATTTACTGTCGCTGCTCATGGAGGCTTGAACCTGAACCACCAGCTCATGATCCTCCAGACATCTCTCTGTATGGGGACACAGACATTGTTAGTCACCTCAACTGGGTTAACTTTGTTTTGTCCTCAGGGATATATTTGGAGTCAAACACAGATTTTAGCGTACACCGCATTAGGGTTTATTCATATGTTAAAAGCCTGAGGTTTTTTCGGATTTGAATATTGATTGAAATTGGGTGAAGAAAAAAATCCAGAAAAAAAAAAATGTAAACCAATCCAAATCCAAGCATTCCTGCATAGGGTTTTCGTGCGTAGCTACGCGGTAGGCTACGCACGTAGCCATGCCTTTATATTTGTGCGTCTGTGTGTCTGTCAATCTGCCATTACACCCCCAAACGCCAGTTGGCAGTAGCGCTACAGCATCAACTGTGTTGACTTTTGCCGGCCAAGCAGGCTAACTTCCGGTTTAGCCCTCAACTAATGTGAATGGGAGTAAAATTGTAAATGTGCGGCTGGTGTAGCCTTTTCAAATGTTACTG
The DNA here is from genome assembly GCF_021292245.1 of Micropterus dolomieu. NCBI lineage: Eukaryota > Metazoa > Chordata > Actinopteri > Centrarchiformes > Centrarchidae > Micropterus > Micropterus dolomieu. The sequence goes on along the minus strand of NC_060158.1, from coordinate 22,755,153 downwards.
ACCGAATGGATCTCATTCTGATAGTGAAACGAATCATTTCGCTCGGGTTGTGACGATCAAATATATCGATCCACAGTGTTACAGCCGCCATTTCGACCACTTGTAAAAGTTACTTCAAGGCATGGGGCACTTCCTGTCGGCTCGGAGGCATTGCGAGGCTACCCAGCCGACCAATCACAGAGTTTACGGTCCGCGTGTAGTTACATACTGTATTTGAGGAAGTGCACGTCAGGCTATGGCGTAGGCTATGGCGTAGGCTACAGTGTAGGTGACGGCGTAGGGTAGGGGCTACGCAGAGGCTACTCCGTCTATTTGACGCAGAAGTATAAATTGCACTTTACTCTAACTGTAGTTTCCATGTTCTTTTTATATGGCTGATCAGCTTCATAACAAGCAGCTCTTTCGCATGCATTTCCTCTCGTTCGCTCCTCATTTTCCCCCTTCTCTTTTTAATATTCAAAGCATATTCTAAAATGTCCTTGTCACCAGAGGACCATGTTTATTGTAAACTGTTTTAAACAGTGTCCTCTAGCAGCAGGAACCTCAACAACTTGTTGATGTGCCTGAACATAAAATCCAATTAAAAATCAGTTTAACGCTGTCTAGTATTTTTATATATTTTTTTTAAATCTGGTTATTTTTTAGCTGAAATTGGTACAAAGTCTCATAAATCTCCATGATGTGAGTAAATAGTAGAAGTCATAGTTAGCAGTGCACGCCTCATATACAGCACTTCTTTTCTTTACCACTAAATCACCGGTTATTGTATACAATGACACAGCAGGAACAAATCTCTTGTTACTAAGAGACAAGCAAGAGAGAAAGAGGTGAGGAAAGGAAGAAGCACTGTGAGGCAGGGAGGGAGGAGGTGAAGGTGGAGAGGAGAAGTGGTATGAGATGGATTGGGGGGGGGGGGGGGGGGGGGGGGGGGGGGGGGGGGGGGGGGGGGGGGGGGGGGGGGGGGGGGGGGGGGGGGGGGGGGGGGGGGCATTGCAGGAAGATGATGTCATGTATTTAGGCTGATTGCTGAAAGCAGCGAAGCCATAAGCAAAGTACAAGCAACAGGCAAACACACAACCACACGGTGAGCGCTCACACATGCCTAACCTGCTAGATGTACACCACAGAGGCCCAATTACTTTCTGTGTGTGTGTCTGTGTGTGCGTCTGTGTGTGCGTGTGTTCTCCTTCTTTACTTGAGGGCACATGATCTCAGAGTGAGGCTGATAAGACATTGATAATGACAGGATGTTCCAGTTCTGCGTGGACACATACACACACACACACACACACACAAAATGATAGCAACCACGATTTAGCACTGATTCTGTGTTCCAGATTAACTCACAAAGTCTTGTTTTATTAAGACAACAAACACAAACACTCATACAGACATTTCGGTGAAACGGTCCCTTTTCTTGCTAAAAAAAGTATTCTGGCTGCTGTAAAGGGCTGGAAATGTCTCAGTTCTATTTGAGTGTGAGTGTGTGTGTGTGTGTGTGTGTGTGTGTGTGTGTGTGTGTGTGTGTGTGTGTGTGTGTGTGTGTGTGTGTGTGTGTGTGTGTGTGTGTGTGCGCGCGCGCGCTGGCTGCAAGCAGGGGAATATCCTGTTGAGGGTTAAGAAAAGATTGATTGGCTACGAAGGCTAGGGGCTCGTCCGATGGAGAACCGCGATTGGTTCCTTGCAGCTCTGGTATGACGCTTTAGTCCAGGCCTCTCTTGCCCTCACCCCCCCTCAATATCTCTCCTTCTCTGTCTCTCTTTCTCTCTCTCTTTTTCCCTCCCTCCTTCTCCTCACCTCACATTCCATCTCTACAGTGCACTTTTTTCCAGAAACACAGATCAAGCAGCAAAGCAGCAAAGCACAAAGCGACCCTTTGACTCTAAAAATACAATTCGGGAGTAGGGATGCCTCACCAAGGACAAAGACAGTAAAGAAATAAATAAAGCTTCAAGGGGAGACAAGGCAAAAGTGAAGAAGGAGTCTTGTGTTCTTTTTTTCTTGTAGTTTTTTTCCCCCCTGAGCGAATTATTGGGAGGGAACAGGCATGCGAGCAAAACATGGAAAATACTTAATCCTACGACCAACACACCTCCCTCCCTGAGCAGTATAGAAGACATATAAGCACTCGTGCCATGCCCAAGTGAACATACACACTGAGGGTACACACAAAGGAGTATGACCCATGCAGACACACACAAAAGGAGTACAGACACACATATACAAGACTTTAACACACCTGCAGAAAAGACATGTTCCTAAAGACCCACTACAGACAATAATACAGGGATGTAGTGGAAGGTAAACCCTCCATAACTCATGTTATCCTTCTTTTTTACACTCAGAATGGCTTTTATACACTTTCTCAAAGCTGATATAAATCTTCATGACACATTTCCTGGTATGTATCAGAATTTTTGTTGTAAAAGACATGGCCTTTTACAGAAAAAAACTTTTTGTAAAATATAACTGATAATGTAACAGATTGTTGTTCATGTTAGTGATTGGAAGACTGAAAATCATGCTGCTGTTTAACCAACTTCTCATAAACTGCTGCATCATTGCATATCGCCCATGCATACACACAGATGCACAAAGGTAGAATGTCCATTACTGCAAAAAAAAACAAAAAAGGAATATAGACACAAAAGTGTGCCAAATCCATGTCTCGGTCTGTACATACACACACACAGACACACACACACACACACACACACACACACACACGTACTCTTACCAAGGCCAAGGATGGGATGGTGCTCCACCAGTGTCCAGGTGTTGTCATCCAGACAGTGGCTCTTGTAGACCAGGAGCTGGCAAACGTCTCTGGCCGTCATGTCTGCAGGGATCTCCACCACTTTACCGGCCCCATCCTCGCTCCACACCTTCACTATCTAAAAACACACCGGGATAATCATGAGAATATGTTCATTAACAGCAGTAAAGGTCATGTTTTCCTATACAAGAGAAAGAACAGTTTAAAGGCGTGACGCCGTCTCAACCACTTTCAGGAATTTGAATCTGCAGAGAAAAGGGAGAATGTAACTGATCAGAGGCTACATTTACCTCCATAACCCGGTGCTTTGGCAAGTCCACTCTTAAAAAGTCCCGTTCACATTGTTCTATCACGCCAACATGACAACCCCTTAAAAAAAAAAAAGAAAGATGACGTCCAGGAAAGGTCGGCCGGCCCCTGTGCTCTCAGTTCAACCCTTTTGTCCACAGCTCAACCAAACTTACTAACACGCACATCCACTAATACGCACGTAAACCTGCTTGCGCACAAACCACTTTGACATGTTTTCTATCACATGCAAGAACATCCAGTCGGAAATGTACCACATATTTACACTTGGACAGTGAAATAACACGGTGCATTTACACATGTTGCATTTTGTCCTTAAAAATGGCCCTGCTTGGAGCAGCGAGCGGGTACAGTTCAAAGCCGGAGTACCTCCCATTGTTTCGCCATTTTGAACCATTTCAGCCAAGTGCCCAAAGAGACATTTAAACAGGGTATAATTCTCCTTTGAGTGTGTTGCTGCACAGATAACCACAGACCAGCTGCTTTACACCACTGTATGAGCAGATTCTCACACACACACCACAGAGAGCTGGCTCTGAAATGCAGCCTAACACACAAATACACACATAAACATGAGCAAATGAACATCGAAAAGTGCCAGCAAACCACAAAGACGACTCAAATTATCTTGCATATATCAGAGACGAATCGTGCATGTGTGTGTGCGTGTGTATCCTCACACACCCACATACTTAACATCTTATGTCCCCGTTAGGGATTCTGCTGCCCTGCGTAAAATCACCGGGGAACAACTGTTTAGAATTACATGAAACAAGACACAAAGCTGGTGATGGGCGAGGGCCGGAGGGGTGGGTTAAGGAAAATTAAGTCGAACAATGGCACAGCGAAGTGGCAACACACAAAACGCCCCACCAAAAAAAGGCAACAAAGGTGGCCTAGAAATGACACAAAAACACCAGAAGCACCAGCACAGCGACGCAAAGAGAGACTCCGAATGCAACCAGAAACAACGTCACAGCGCTCTCTGCCCCTGCAAAGCCAGAAGACTCCCTCCTCTCCTTCCACACGCCCCCGTAAAAAAAAAAAAAGAAGTAATTTCATGACGCATGAGTTTTGTTTGAGAAAAGTTTTAGAAACATCAAGGGGGGAAAAATGCAAAAGGTCCTCATTGCTGCAAACTAATCGCCACACAAGCACAAATGTACGCGCACACAGACAGCTCACGACGGACATCCAGGAAAGAAATGAACACACACACACACATACAAGTCTCTTACCTCCACAGCCTGAAAGAGGCAACAGTCTGGAGAGCAGGATGGCATTTTCACACTGAGACGCTCTCCAGTGACACAGAGAGGCAGCGAGAGGGAGGGGAGGAGGAGGAGGAGGAGAAGGAGAAGGAGAGGGGAGGGAGGGAAGGATGTCAGGAAGCGAGAGAGGGAGGGACAGATTGGCAAGGAGAATGCAAGAGAGGTAAAGAGGGAAGAGGGGGAGGAAGTGACAGAGGAAGGACGAGAGCGAAAGAGAGACAGCCTGCTCCTTCTTCTGGTGCTGGGCAGCATAAAGGCTGAGCTGCGAGGAGTGGTATGAGCCGCCGCTCCTCTCCTCTCTCCCTCCCCCTCCTCCCCCTCCTCCTCACACTGGATTAACCCAGTGTGGGATTTTTAAACGGTGAGCTGCTACCTGTCACGTATTCTACACTCTTATCTTCAGTGTTGCGTTCAAATCCCCTCACCTGCGCCCCAAAAAAGATCACTGTCAGCTTCTTTTACTGATGGCGTCGCACCAAAAGTCTCCATAAAACACGCCCACAATCCCCCCCCCCCACACACAGATGCGCATGGATAGCTCAAACAAGCTCAAACCACTAAGCCAATCACTAAAAACACACACACACACACACACACACACACACACACACACACACACTATTCTTATGCATCCACTGACATTTTCTTTGAGCTGCCTGACGGTTTTAATTTCTACCCCCTCCCTCTTATCCTCCTCCTCCTCTTCCTCCGCCTCAGCTGTATGTGAAATACTATGCGAGTGTGTTAGGACCAGAGCAACATGTGTAACGCACAGTAACGGCTTCGAGGTTTGCAAAGAAGGCGGTTGAGAGAAGAGGTGGGGTGATTCAATCTGAAGCCGTGGATCACGTGTCGGGCGTTTGGGCTTTGCTGCGGGGGTCAAGGGAGGGGGAGGGAGGGGGTGATGGGGGGGTTGCTCAGCAAATCTGCCCAGCCTCGGGAGAGGTAGACAGAGAGCGAGAGGGAGATAAAGAGAAAAAGAGGGGAGGGTAAGAGAGAAGAATAGAGAGAGAAAAGAGGGAGAGCTATGGAGGAATGTCAGTAATGCAATACTGAGTCATAATCAGGCTCATGTGTAGTGCGCAGGCCAACCCAGCTGGCCCCTAATACAGTGTGCATGAGAACTATGAGCTGTACACACTCTCTCTCAAGAGAGGAAGACAAAATGTAAACTATGATAACCTGCTCCAGCAGTTTTTTTTACTTTACTTTTTCCCTCCAGTCTCACGCAGTGGTTTTTGCAGCCATCTGGGGAGCAGTATAACACTGGGCTCTTACTGAGCATATGTACATGTGTGTGAGGATAATGCATGTTCATGAATGTGATGAGCACATGTGGATAAAAAAGAGTGGGTGTAGGGAGAGATAACAAGCTCACTTTGTGCATCAAAATTGTCCTCTTTTTTCTTTCTGTTTAATCTCCCTTTTTACTTTCTCATTCATTCTAATTAAGTTTCCAGTTGGTCATGTAATTGTTCTTTTACGTTCAAACGACCGTTTGTACCCTCAAGATATTTAAAATCCTCAGCCATGTTCTCCTTTTACCAGGTTTTATCTTTACATGATGAAATTTAACTCACCTTGGCTTGTTCCTCCCCCCTTGGTTTTCCCCTCCCCCACTTCCCTCTTTTTCTCTCTACCAGAAGAGGGCGAAGGGTGGAAATGTACAGGTTTATTGGTCTCCTATGGTGCAACACACACACACACACGTAAAGAGGGCTTGGTGCCGCAGCATATTGGATTGAAGGGTCATGGACAGACACCTGCATGCATATAAACACACACACACAGTATGTGCAGGGGTCAGATGTCAAACACAATAATCTGCGCAAGGGTCAGGCCCACTTGACCAAGAAGTTTATGGGCCCCTAAACCTATCAGGCTGTGTACACACACACACACAAACACACAATCTGGTTGTTTTAAGCCAGAGCAGATCTATTCCACAGTAACACGACCCACTGGTTGTAAAAGCAATCTTGACTCATTTAGAGTGGAGGGGGCAGGGGTAGTGATGACCACTGTCTTGTATCATCAGTACAGCTGTTACATTCACGGATGTTTTATTATTTATGGACCACTGTGGCATTGGCAGACGGTAATGTAACTCACAAGATGACTGTTTGACTGCAGTTACAGCAGAAAATCAAACATGGATGTAAAGAAAAGGATATTCTGGATCTTACCGTTCTGTTCTTTAGAGGCGATGTGCTACTATGTTCTACTGGCTACTTCACGAGAAAGATGTTGAAGCTTCCTAGTATAATAAGGCATCAAAAAAATCTTAGGATGTCAAGTAAGTAGCATTTATTTTCAGTGATCATAATAAGGGGCCAAGTATTTGTCCCCAGGATAAAAACAGCCAAGTCGCTGTCTGAAGTATTGTGTGTGATGAAATGACGGACAGAAAGACAGACAGACAGACGTCCCTGAACTACAGGAAGTGATACATCTTACTGCGACATTCCAGCATTCAAAATCACAGTGACTAGGCCGGGACTCGAAATATGGTCACATATTAGATTCCTAATGTTGCTCCTGCTTATAATGTGTCATGTTCCTGGACCACCTGATGAATATAACTCCAATATTCATTCCCTCTTTAGTTCTGTTATGCTTTCAATCAACTTTTGAGAAATACAGTAAATCTGGCTATTTAGGTGCTTGATGTTCCACTATGTTCATCAGCTCATTGCTAACTGTGTCCGTCTCCTGGTTGGTGCCTGGCAGGTAGTGCACAGCTGATTTATCAGAACTTTATCAGAGCTTTGTTGAAAACATTTTATTAGGCTATTATTATTATTAGGATATTAGGCTGAAACAGAAAAGTTGCAGGCCATAAAACCAAAACAATGATTTGAAAGACGTTAAAATGCAAATGGTCAGTAATATTTAGTGTCAATTCCTCTATTGTAAATGGTGTAACCTTTTTTTCTTAACAAATGTCTTAAATAGCTAAAGATATTAAATTCACAGCCTATTCTTACATTATCCTGCAATTGTGGAAATTATACTACTAGCTCCAGCTGCTACACACCTTCAAATGATAGCTGGCTGTCTGGTGGAGGCTTCCGTTGTAGACATACATACCCATATAAACATACCCATTGCTATGTCAGAATTTGAATGCTGGTTGGTGGTTCTACTACAGCATCAGTCGTCTGTCATGTCTGTGAGTGGTCGGGTTTCAAGCCAGACAGAGTTGATTAGGTCTGCAGACAGGCCAAACTCAATTTCACCTCAGTGGAGCGCCACCACAAAGCTTCACAGAGTGGCTCACCTCCCCACAACCTAACACTGACCACACACACACACACACACACACACACACACACACACACACACACACACACACACGCACACACACAAGCTTCTGATTGACTGACATATGTCTACCAGTTCTAGAAATTTTGACCTGGCACAATTTCAAATAAATTTTATCTGAAATGTTTACATGGTGATTTATTTTTTCATGCAAAGATCCCATCCACATCCATCCCATCATCTTTCATCCAATTTGTCTGAGGAAACACGAATCTCTCCGTCACATCCACAGAAAAATGAATATACAGCATACATCATTGATCTGATTTGATAAAATCCCAAGAAACTGACTAAGCTTCATTTTGAGAATCATTTCATCAGTGTTGCAATCAGACGCTGGCAATGTGAATTTCTGGCTCCCAAACTGTGAGAAAATGACCTAAAACAAAAGTTCACAACGAGTTCTGAGATCCCTTAGACAATCAGCTTTTATCATTACCTGGTTGCATATTTATGGTTTTTATTGGAAAACTGAATGTAGCATCAAGTTGTCAACATGTACTACTCAGACAACACATTCAAGTGAGTGAGTGAGTGAGTGAGTGAGTGAGTGAGTGAGTGTGTATATAGAAGCACATGTTCCCTGAGAAATTACAAAGTTACATCATCACATCGCCACGGGCCACAGCATGTAAAACATTTACTTCTTGGCAGAAACTTAAAAGTCCTGTAAATCTTTATAACACACACAGACACACTTGAGACATTTACTCAGACTTGAATTTCTACCTACCCAGACAAGTGTTTACATTCAATTTAACACAAAGCATCTTGGTCTGTATTAAAAACTACAGTGACCTAGTGTCCATCTAAAAATAGAGTTTATATATCCACGTCATTATAAGCTTACTCTGTTGAACAGGCTTTCACTGCCATGTTTACACACACACACACACACACACACACACACTTACATGCACCTGATCTGGCCAGTGGGTCAGCAGACCATTGCGTGCAAAAGTACATCAGCTGACCACAGACAGAGGGGGAGGTAGGAGTCCTACACAGAGAGAGTGTGTGACTCAGAGCTTTAGTCTTCAATTTGTTTTTATGACACTAATTTTATATATATATATATATATATATATATATATATATAAATAAAATTAGTGTCATAAAAACAAATTGAAGACTAAAGCTCTGAGTCATATATCTCAAACCAGAGATCACAAAAAGAAACCTAATATTTGTTTGGAGGTATTAGGTATAGGTCAACATTTGTGATTAGCTATTTAAATATTCTTCAAGCAATAAATGACACCATTAAAATCATAATACATGGTAAAGTATAGCATTCTCAAACCACTAAATGACTAAATGCCATCCCTAGAGCCAGTAGCACAGCTATAACACCCACATGATCAGACTGTAGACAGCACTATGCCTCCTCTTTGTCAATTATCTGGTTTACATTTTTATAAAAATTTCACAAGCACCAAATATTTCAGTAATCAGACGACACACTGAACTTTTTTTTCTTGCCTTTTTTCCACAGGGAGGTCAGAGGTCAGGGTCATTTAAAGAGCAGCGAGCCCAGAACTGGAAGGGGTTCAGTGTATTGCTCAAAGCTACTTCAGCAGGGTGGATGGATGCATGCCAACACAAGGGCTTGAACCCGAGATCTTTGCTTGAGAGATGGTCTCTTTACCCACTGGGGCCCCCCGCCATCCCTGATGTTAGTAATGCCGCGTCTCTGGCCCCAAATAAAAGCAGGAGTTGCGTTACAACCGCAGTCATGATGCCAAAGTAAACCCATTCGCCCAATGATGACAGACAGGACCTGCCAAATCCTTGTGAAAGCCGGGGTAATATTGCTGAATTGTATTGTGCAAGACTGCCACAACTAGCGTGGGAAAAGGCTATTATGAGAGTTCAGCCTTAACAACAGTCAGTCTACAGAATTAGCTTTGGCATTAGCAGCTACTAGACCCAGTGTAAAGAGCTAAATAGGATTTACCATGAGATTGGCATTCTCCCAAACGTGTTTCTTAAATCTGATGGAGAGGCAGCATCATGTTATCTGTTCATGGTAGCCTGTTCATGTTATCAAAGGCAATGCAGGCCATAAACCTGTCATGTCACGCATATCCACAGTTTTACTGGCTCATAATATAAGCTTTGTATCCCTTTGAGAAAGACTGAAGCTTAGTGAAGAATGTTCAGATTCCAACTCTACAGCTGGAGGGAGAGAGATCCTATGATAAAACCATGCCAATGCAAATACAATGCAACTATGTCTGTAGACCAACGCACGGCACGTCTGAAATTCTCGTCTGCATTGTTGTGTAAGCCATCCTCCATGCACTGCAGACATAACTAAAGGGACCTGCATACAGGTACTCCAAAAACTTCCCAACCTTCACTAGCTCTTCTATTTGCTCTTAAATATGACATTACACAACATGGCATGCAGACAGACGCACCAACATCTGGTGTTAAAGGCCACGTCTTGGCCAGTCTGCCACTGGTCTTGCTGAACTTTAGATGTATGATCAGTGAAGGTTTCAGCCGAAGACTAGGCATGGCTCATTTTAAACAAGCATAACATAACATAGCATTGTTTAAAAAGTGAGAGTTAGGCATGGTGCTTTGAGATAAATGCTAACATCCCCATGCGAATATGCTCAGATATAGCAATGCTATAATGCTGATGCTGAGCAGGTATGTTTGCCATTTTCACCACCTTAATTTAATGCACTGTCATGCTAATTTGCACGCACTACACTAATTAGCACTAAACACAAGGAACAGAGGAGTCTGATGGAATATCATTTGTTTTGCAGGTATCGGATCATAAATAAAAGATGAGATAGATGAGTGGAATGAGGAGATCAATAACATTATTAGAATTTAATTTTAGAAGGGGAAAAATGTCTCTAATACAAAATCAATCAAGTAGTTGAGACATTTTACTCAAAAGAAAAGTCGGGCGATGACCTAAGTCATTAAAAACATCATCTGGGAACAATGAATGTGTTTACAAACTTTGAAGGCAATCCATCCAATAGTTGTTGACATTTCAGTCCGTCCTTTGAACCATGCATCTAAAGTTAAACCCTGTAGCATTTTTAGGCATGAATGTATCACAGTGATGTTAATAAATGATTGTGATCTAATCAAATTACAGTGGAGATGCGTCTCCAAACTGGTGGTTTTCATTTCCCATGATCCCCATCACCTCCAGTCACACATTTATCAGTCTCCCAGCCACCTCCTCGGCTTCTTCAGCCAAGAGGTTTTTCTCTTTTGCTGACGATGATAAACATGATAGAATGCTGGCAGCGATTTTTCCATGTGCCTTTTACGCCTTCCAGCTCGAGCTTTATCGCTGTTCGAGCTGGAATAATACTAACATCTTCCTGTTTTTGTGCCATTGAGCAGTCTTGAACAATTTCCTGCCAACTCCAACCTGGTGACATGCCATGAAAAAAAAAATAGCAGTAAAGAAGAAGCAAAGTGTTGCCACACCTCTGACCTATAATCTGTATTAAAATTAAAGCAGGAATGAGTCCGTGAAAGCATATGCAAAACAGCTTTATGAAATTCCCACTCAGAACCGCATTTAACTGTCTAGATGTACTTAGATGTATTTAGTTACCATCATCATACATGTAAATGTATTTCCTCTCTATAACAAGTATTGAGTTATTATTTGTCTCTTTAGATGCACAAGACAATAGTTAAATTAACTCAACTGGACTAAATATTCTGGCAAAGACACATGATGCACTAGTCAGCACACACACAAAAGATCCTTTGTACAAACTGCAAACTTGCTCTGATTCCAGACCTTGTGAGATGATGTCAACAAAATGCAAAACTAATGCTTTGCCTTATCACATGTATGTATGCGTGTGAACTGAATAATGCTACATGTGCGTGTGTGTGTGAGTGTGTATGGATAAGAGTGCAAGAAATAGTGAGCATTTAAAATAACTTTTAATGTTCAGGGTGGGCATCCTGAAACCATCTTTGAGAGGGATGGAACATTCCTGGGAGAGGAGGCTCTACCGGGGGAAGGAAGGCCAAGGCTGTGACACATACTCACTCACACACACACACACACACACACACACACACACACACACACACAGTGACGCTGAGAGCCAGTGTTGAAGCGTGTGAACCGGAAATGGGCGCCTGTCTTGCCGTAGCCAGTAGACGGATTCAGAAGGTTCAGAGAGAACTACAGACGTTCCCAGCCCTGCTACGGAAGTCTGCACTCTGTCTGCAGCATCCTGGAGACATGGTTCACCTCCTTCCACGGCAAAACATGTCTGTCACTCTGCATGTGTACAGGAGATTGATAATCATGCTTCCACAACACACACACACACACACACACACACGCACGCACGCACGCACGCACGCAGTCAGATAACCCAGGGTGAGCTTTTGTGTAATGGAAGGAAAGGCTGTCCGCAGCCAAAGTCAACACATGCTGCTCTGACCTGAACATAACAGGCCAGTCAGCTGGTTTCAAAACACACACACACACACACACACACACACTAACACACACACGTGCACACACTCTGCATCTCTTGTGATACTGGTCAAGTAAAGGACAATAAATACAACAAGGAGTCCAACCATATTGGTTTTGACCAGTAGCAACTTCAAAATTTAACAACATTTTTTAATAATACCACAACAACCCCTTAGCATTTATTTTCACACAGAATGCTGCAACCTGTGATGTCATGTCCATGTAATTATTTAACTTAATTAACAGTTAGAATTGGCTAGAAAGTTGTTTACATTTGTTTTTCCCACCAGCACCGAAAGGTAGCCACTCAGTAAGAAACCTTCCAACACTTGAGCATACCTGCCTCCTCCGGCCATTTGTATCAATGCAGTGAGTGTGTATGAGCGCAGGTGAGGTGGTATAGGTGTACTCACGTGGTTGTCGGAGGTCTGTATGGGGCTGAGAACCGGGGAGCCCGCTGGGCTGCAGAGCTCAGGGAAAGGGTTGGGGATGGCCGGCATGGAGGCTGGGCGCAACTGCTGAGCTTCCTGCAGGCACCTGCAGAGGGAGACACACACACAATTGTGTCCTGAAAAACTGGCCACACTGTATATGAATGATGGTGAGCATTATTTAAGTATAGAAGTTCATTTTATCTTTGATCAAGCAAATATTTCTTTTAAGTAATGACTTAAAGCCAACAGTGCATTCTAACATTGTTGAAATTATCCATCCATCGTCAACCGCTTATCCTGCATACAGGGTCTCGGGGGGCTGGAGCCAATCCCAGCTTACATTGGGCGAAACGCGGGGTACACCCTGGACAGGTCGCCAGTCCATCGCAGGGCCACACATAGACAGTCAACCACTCACACTCCGGTCTAAGGACAATTTCGGAGACACCAATTAACCTAGCCTGCATGTCTTTGGATGGTGGAAGGAAGCCGGAGCACCTGGAGAGAACCCACGTGGACATGGGGAGAACATGCAAAGGCCGGGGCAACCGGGGTTTGAACTTGCTGAGTGCTAACCACTGCACCACAGCCCATTGCTGAAATTATGAGTTACTAACATAATTATATTTTGCGTGCTAATGCAAGCAAACCAACAAAAACACACAGAGCAAAAGACAAACAGAGGTGTTCTTCCTCAGGCAATATACAGATTTTAACTTTTGCAGGAACCCTGATTCTAGCTGTCTTTATCTGAATATAAAACAGTGAAATCAATGCAGGGGGCATGTTATGTGTGACTACCTGACAGTCTGGATGTGCATGGGCTGAGAGTGCCGCAGCCTCTCCCTGGATGGGGAGGAAGGGTGCAGGGGCGGGGTGTGACGACGGTGGGCCTGACCGTGTCCCGGGTAGGCAGGGTGCATGTGGTGGTGGTGTGGAGCGTGCACGTGGCCATTGTTCAGGAGCAGCGCCGTGTCTGTCTGCGTAGAGTAAACACTCTCCATGGAGGAGTTCATGTCATTCACCAGCTGCTCCAGGTCCACATCATCATCTGTGGAAGCACGTGGACGGTGGGATGGGAGAGAGGGAGAAGTGAATGACAGTGACAGTGAAAGGATAGCAATCATCCACTAGGTGTTGCCTCAGTGGGTATCAGTGTTTAAGAGATCATTTTAAAACCATCTACAATCAGCTGATAGTCATTAAAAATCATTCTTCACAGACACTAGTTGTAACACTCTCTCTGCAAATGAGATTAAACATGTATCAGTCTAGTTTAACTGTAGCAGCCAAGATTAGTGATGAATAGAACTATAAAAGCTATTCATGTTTTCTCTTCACAGCGGATATTAAAGGCTTAATAAAAGTAAAACAAGACACAAACTATGATGTCTAGTTTTGGAAATGTCTACATTCCTAGTGATGTGTCTTGTCTTGCATTTGTATTTCTGCAATTTAAGACAGACGGAGTAAATAAAGCCGATTAGTCACATTTGATTGTTAAAGGAACACATTAAGGATGATCAGACATCTTGCTTGACCTCGCAATACTTTAAAACCAGAGCTCAGCATTTTGACCTTTTGTCCCATTCCTACTGTATATACTGAGACAAAGCCGCAACATCCTCATTATCACCTTTAATGAGTTGTAATTTTACAGTTAACAGTGAAAATATTGCCAGAAGCACATCGTGGTCCTGAACTATCGAACATGAATGCAAAGAAAGAGAGCGAAAGAGAGCACAGCCTTGTTTTGAAGTTTCTCTCCTCCTCATGTTGGATTTCACTTTGGGTTGGATTTCTTCCAATGGCTGTGTAGTACACTCACTAGCTTGCCATTGGTCAGATTATGTGAAACCTGTCATTCAAGGGGCTGAGATGTCCATCAAGCACTGGAAGTTGGAACGAACAAGTCACCCACAGGCTGAACAACCAAGCAAACCAAAGTCTCTAGAGCTGCTCTTGCTGGGCAGTCAACACAGCAGTTGCCAGTCAGTGTCTTTTAAACTGATCTGTTATTTATTAACTGAAGTCAGTCCAGGATTTGGAAGGCCTAGTGTGAGTTAACTTAAGTGCTTTACTGACCTGCTGTTCATTCACTCCTGTTTTGTTGGACCAGACTTTATAGATTTTTTACAGTACTTAATACTGCAAAATCAATTGTTCTTCAGACATAAATGGAGTTGAACTTCATTCATTATTTAATTGTTCCAGGTGAACAGAAATGTGTCTTCCAAGCTAATGTGCACTGTTGGCTAGTGGAGGAAAAGTGTACTAGTGGGACAAAAATCTCTAATGAAGCCAGTTTTAGGTAAACAGCAGAATAAGCGCAAGACTTAGTAGGTCCGCTAAATGTCCTCACAAGTGCGGTATGTCTCTAGTACGCGTGTGTGTGTGTGTGTGTGTGTGTGTGTGTGTGTGTGTGTGTGTGTGTACATATGTCTCCGAAGCCCTTTGGTCCTATGTGCGTCCCGCCCCAACACCACACAGAATTCCTGACATTCCTGTAAGAAGAAATTACAGCACTCTGGGAAGGTTCACCAGCCTGTTCATGGCATATGGTGGCCAAATGATCAGGACAGAGCATGCACCAAAACGAACGCGCGCGCGCACACACACACACACACACACACACACACACGAAGAAGAACCTAGGACACCATGTACGCTATGCAGTGCTGATGAGCATGTGTATGTAATTACACAGGAGAATTAAAAGAAAAAGCACACTGTACTGCACGCAGACACACACAGGAGAACACGCACACTGGGCCTACCAAGCAGAAAAGAAGCCGCTGTACCAAAAACAGCAGATCACAAAGAGTTATGCATGACACATATTTGCATACAAAAAGGAAAGGACATGGGTTGGTGGGGACAAAGAGGGGATACACACAGACAGTTGGAAAAAAACACACGAGAGAACACATGAGGACAGTCAGAGGGGGTTATTATGTAAAGCTGCAATATACGTAGGCCTTTTTTCACATCTGACATTTTGACTTGTCATAGTAGCAAAAGCACAGGTGTTAGTGACAACAGTAACGGCTCCGAGAGCCAAATGAACCGAGACAGATAAATTAAATCCATCCATCAGTGTTGTGGTATTAACACGTGCTTTTCTTCATGTCAAAATGTCTTCTGTGGAAAAATGCTTATTACACATTGGTGACTGCCATGGGAGCAATAAGTTTCACTTTTCAGATCCTGGGCTCAGTGTTTCCCATACGTTCATTTATTTGTGGTGGCCCACCATAATATTAACGCTGACCGCCACATATTGATTTTCGATTTCTTTTACTAGGCCTATTTAAAATTGTGTTTGATTGCAGAGCACCGTAGCGCATTCGCGCAGCACATTCTCTTGCTCGTCCGTCTCTCTCTGTCACTCACCCGTTCCTCTCTTTCTCTCTCCCTCATGCTAATAAGGAGAGCTAAGTTAATGTTAGAAAACACCTGGGTTTTCCAGGCTAGCATGCTGTATAGAGGTGGTAGTCAATATCGACTGCTGAGGAGAATGTCCCTTAAACCTGCATTCTATCGAATGGCCAGCAGGGGGTGACTCTTCTGGTTGCAAAACAGAAATCCGGTTCCATCAGAAATAATGGTAAAATTACCCTACTTCTCACCGCATTTATTACCTCAGTAAACACTTTCCTAATGTGTTTATGGTCTCACTTGCTAGTTTCAGGTCTTCTCTAATACAACATGATGTTCATTTAGTAAATTATGTTCCCATTTAGAGGAAAATAGACCATAAAGCAGAGTATGCTTCAGGGTGGGATTATCTATGATTGACAAGTCGTTACAATGGCTACCTGTAAATCAGGTTAGAGTGACTTGTACCCACGGCACAGTGTAAATTTAACCAGTGCCATTGAAAAAGCTTATTAGGAGTTGGCTGTTCACTTTCCCTGGTGAGTACATTTAGTTTTAAGACTGTTGCTCGCTAGACAATATTATCATCCTGGTTAAAATGACAGTTAATGTGAATTACAGATGCACCTAGCTAAGCAAGCTAGCTAGCTCCACACACGGCCGTTAGCTTCATCGTCTCGTCCAAATATGGTCACGTCCGGTGCCGCTGGTTGGAAAATATCTACATGGTGACGTCATGATCACCATGTCCATTTTTTATATACAGTCTATGGTTTAGAGCTAATTACCAAATGTTAGCTTGCTAACATGTTAAACTAAGATTGTGAACTTGGTGTACATTATATTCGGCTCAATATTAGCTTGTTAAATCTGGTGAAGGCAGTTTATTTAAGAAGCATTTTTGTTTTATTTGTTATTTGTTTCCTTTACATCTCGACAGCAATCAATCTCTGCAATCAGTATTTGTGGCTGTGGCAGGACTGTAATAAGCACAGCATGTCTACCTGCGGGCACTCTATTTGTGCACTCACTGAGCATGAAAATGTGTTTCGGGGAAGTGGCTTTGGAGGGATGCCTAAAGGCCGGTGGGGTCACAGTTCAATTTAGCAGCTAGTTTCTCCAATGTCACCGTTCCCAGCTTTAACACGGTCGTTGTGAGCATGCTAGCAAGTTAGCATTTAGCGCAAAGTACCATTTAGCGCAAAGTAAAGATATAGTTTAAACGTTAAGTGGGTAAGTTTCAGTGACATCTAGTGGTGAGGGTTGCGAATTGGAATGAATTGCAAAAAAAATCCTCACTCAATGACCCCCACTCCCCTATCCAAGCGCGTAAGATAGCTACAGTGACAGACACAGGACAAAAGAGTAGCCAGTCAAGAAATGGGGTTTCTTAGACAGATATATTAAAACATTATATTTTACTGAATTATTCAGTAAAAACAAATGGTAATGTGAATATTATTGTTAACTGTTCATCAAACAACAGCAACATCAATAAATGAAGTGCTAGATTATTTGGCCTACTCCTGTAATACACATAATACAGTCTATGGTAATACATTATTTTACTGTACTGTTATCATAAATTTTGTTACATCTTAGGAGGGTTGGCTCATCTGGACTAACATACCGAAGCAAAAAACATCTCAAAAACTGAGCTATGAGTATGAGCTAGTACAAGCTTGCTAATACTCTCGCTTCCGGTCTAGACTGGACGTCTCATACTGACGCGCCCGGGGGCGTCTCATACAGACACTGAAGCGTACCTTTTGCATCAAATAACACTTTGTCAGCCTTTCTGAAAGCGTCTGTATTTGACGCCCTGAGATGAGAACAGACAACAACCAACTAGTAATTATGAACAGGCACATTTGTGGAAACTTTCTTTGACTGACAGGACAACTTCTCCGCATGAGCAGATAGGGATCCAGCAGGCAGTACGGATGGAAATGGCTCATTCTAATAAAACCATAAACGGTTCATTCTGCAAGGTCTTTATACCTGAATATAATTATGGATATTATATTGGATACCTTTAATGCATCCAGTGTATCAGCCGCAACAAATCCTGTACTGCGATGATATTTTTTGTTGTCAGTTTATTCACATTGTGCAGTGTAGTATGCGCTCACTTTCCTAATAAAGTGAAACTAGCAAAGTCTCAGATTTCAATCACCACACATAACATGTAAATGTGGGATGGTAAAGTCAATGAGTAGTGCTGCAGTAGTGATGCAGGAAAACTCTTGAGAGCACACAAAACAAATAAGAGGCTTCATAATAATCATTAAATCAGGTACAGATTATTGGCTGACCTTTGCAGTCAACACTGTGGTGTGTATTGAGACGTGCATCATCAGATCATCAAAAAGACAGGCATAGCAGAAATGAAGGGCATGTAACCTGAGCCAGGCATGATCTAGATATACAGCATGGAGGTGATGTTTGTCCGTAGTGCAACACTGGCGGTGTGCATTTGACTCTTGATGTCTGTGAAGGTTCTCAGTCATCCAGGTCATAGTTATCCAAAGAAGGTTAAAATCAAGAGCAACTGGACTTAAATTTAACCTTCCTTGGATTGACTCTTGCGGTTTCTCTGAAGTCATATCATTCATTTATTTATTCACATATAGTCTACTTCTTATTTTCTATAACTGGTGTCTGCTGTTTATTGATCACTTTAAAGTAATAACCAGAGCTCAGTGTTGCCAACTCCTCAGTAAGGAAAGTAGCTATTGGCTGTCCTAAAAGTCACTAGAAGTCTCTAACTAACATCATGACCTAATTTGCATAATTGACCATATGCATGTAATTGTGATGGACGCTGTAGGAGAGAGGAATAACGTTGTGGGAGAGACAAAAGGTGAGCAAAAAAAAAAACACCAGAACAATGTACTTCCAAAGATATTTGCGCATGCACGAATTATTTGCAGTCTCTGGACATGGAGGGGTGAACATCTCCTACTCTGCGTGAGGACTGGGCCACCAGTGAGTGCTACAGGACGGGTGAGGGGCCCACAGTAGCATCCATTGCTCGTTGAGAAGAGTATAAGTACAATATGTGCTTTCATGTCATAGTCTCCAAAGGTTTCCAATAACACAAGAAAAAGTTGCTAGACTTGCCACTGGTTGCTTTTTGAAAAGAGAGGGGTCTGAAAACTCGCTAAATATAGTGACAAAGTCACTAAGTTGGCAACACTGCCTGAGCTATTCCTATGCTGTTAGTAGGGGGTACCCTGAATAGTCGAAGATTCGAAAGGAGGAGTCCGAGTTATTTATGATAAAAGCTTGTAATTTCCTTTCCTTTATTTGCCTGAACCTGACTCATCATAAAGAATTACTACAAAGTGGAATTGAAATGAACAGACAATTTATGACTTCAGAAAATCCTCTAATCACTCTGAGATCGTCCATCGTATCACAGCCTGTATTTGAGTATGAACCGTGAACATGCATACCTTCTACTGTCTCTACTCCCTGTCCCACAGACCTATGGCCTACTTACTATAAACTCCCCTCTATAAACTGACCTACAGGCCTATATAAACACCGCATCCACTCACCCTATTCATGTGAAGCCATATTTACTACCCTCACACGAGCATGACCACCACAGATCAGCAGAGCAGACAATCCACTAAACCACCAACCCAAGGGAGAAAAAAGAGGTACAGGAGGGAGGATTTACAGCCTCTCCTCAAGTTGGTCGCTTTCCAAAAGGATTCCCAAGATTTTCCACGATGGCTGAAGAGATTTCTGGGAATTTATTAGGAGCAGGCTAACACACGTATGTGTGTGTGTGTGCGTGTGTGTGTGCGTGTGTGTGTGTGTGTGTGTGCAGAAAAGTGCTGAGCAGTACTAAAAGACAATGAAGGGGGGCACTTTAACACTTCTTTAACCTCCATCTGGAGAGCAGAAGATAAAGAAGGAAAGGGTGTGGTGGTTGTGGTGGTGGTGGGGGGGGGGGTTCTAGGAAGACAGGAAGTGAACACGTTTTGGCTGTGGAGAGATCACATAAGGAAACCTCTGAAAGAAGGAATTGTGTGAAATATGGAGAGAACTGTGTCAACAATCTTAAACACAACAACATAAAGATTAGATTAAGAGATTGGTGAATAACGATGGTAATTTTTGTGAATATATCTGACATGAGGAGAGGAGAGTTACCATGGTGATGTGGCAAATTTTGAGTGGCAGAGCGCTGAAAGCCTGGAACAATCAGCTCCTCAGGCCTGCGAGAGGACGTGTGGTCCATGTTTTCCTGTCAAAAAAAGAAAAGAGAAAGATTTCTTTTAAAAAGGTGAAGACCATGCAGCGCAAACCATGCAGTGGGTTTAAGATTTCAGATATGTCAGTGAAGGATTAGACAACGTCTTATCACAGAGTTCAGAGGGTGAGACAAACGTTGGGTTCATGCCTCTTCTCTCGAGGAACATCAAGGCTCAAGTTCAGAGACACTCTGACCCTGTGACTTTATGACCCACTGCTCTTTGGCTCTCTCTCTCTGTCTCTCTTTCTCCAAACTCTCACATGCAAAAACTCGCATCAGGTACTGATTTGTGCGTTTAAAAAAAACAGATCAATCATTTTTAGAGCAACAACATAACAGCTCAGGCACACTTATACAATCTCACACGTCTGGAGATGCACGCACAGTCGCACACGCTGCCAAGTTCCTCACACATTGTCTAATCTGAAGCAGCCTCGAGGCAACAAGGCTGCAGAGGAGAAAGGGAGGGGAAAAAAGCCAAACAAATTTTCAATCTTCCCTTTTCCAGGAAAAAGAAGAACGCGGAAGCATTGCTTCTAGGAACCGCTCATGGCCAGGGGTCCTGTTGTGCATGTATGCACGCGCATGCATGCACACTCGCAGCTCCCCTCGGTGCTTCGAAAACATCCATAAATGCCGAGAGTAAGATTTATAGCTCTGAGAAACAGCAGCCAAAAGCTTTCCAAGGAAGGCAACTTGGCTGCAGGGCCTGCGGGCTGACAGAGAAAGTCTGCAGGCTTCAGCTAGAACTGACTAGCTAGAGAGACAACTAAACTCTCTCATTACTCGCATCCACTGCTAGGTGCATCTTTACAGACTGATGTTGCATGACCTAGAAAATATCATTTTAAATCCAATAGGAAATATATGTATTTGCTTTCTGGCAGAGAGTTACATGGTGTCTACCCAGGAGGCATTTGGGCTGTGTTTTCTGTCTTATGCACTGCCTGATGGAACAGATACGCTTCTATTTTGAACAAATCACCGGTCTACACAGGCCGAGTGATGGCTCGCATTTTACTTGGCCTTTAAACACACAAAAACGTCTGAATATTCTGATTATGTAGTGGGTCTTAGCGCTGGCACAAGACAGACAACCTATACTCAATACTGTGCCTAAGCACATCCTGTGGAGACATAGACTGAGCATTAAAGCTCCTTCTGTTGTTCTGCTAATGTTCATAAGTTGACACAGTCTTAGATGAGAAGATCAAAGTCCACTCTCATACCTGTCCATTAAACATAAGGCCACAGCCAGCAGCCAGTTATTTATACTCTCATTTGTTTAATCTGTCCCGTAATGTAAAACACGTATTTAAAAATTATTTCTTGGCTGACGAGCAGTAACTTTCTGGAGTCTTCACTGGTTGTGTGGCAACTGCTCAGAGCTAAGAAATAAGCCGGCACATAAACCCCCTTAAAACGGCTAATTGACATATTTAAACTTCGGTTTTTGTACAATTAAACAAATGAGATTTAACATTTTAATTAGTGAGCTTTAGCTGTGCTGGTAGGGGATATGTATGCGTATTCAAATTTGAAGTAACTTAAGGACAAAATCAAGAGTTTAAACGGTTAACTTTTGTTTTTCTTAAACATTACGACCTGTGTGTCTGTCATTCTTCTTTCAGCACCATCAGCACTGGTTTGGGTTGCCTTTACCTGGACATAAAAGTGTAAAACTGTACACCGTGTGTGAAGTTGGAGGCAGGACAGTGTCCTAGTTCTAGTAACAGATATCAGTGTTATATAGCTACAAGTAAACCCAGGGAAAATCCCCTTCCCTCAGCAACACTCGTGCAGTAAGAGAGTCAGCTTTAACAGCTACAATCCCCATAAAAACCTCACTGTGAACTCCCAATAATGCACTGTCTCTGACTCTATAGACTGAAGAGAGTGCACTGATGATACCTCAATAGTCAACTAGGGAGAGCGTATATGTTCCCAGCTCAATATGCTATTAAATGTGACACATTAAGGACACCTTTCAAAGGATTTTACGTTCTCAGCCATGTTTTCCCCTGGGTCAAATATTCAATATATGTTTCCCTGGTGAATACGTTGAAATCACCCACCTACAGCATATGGCCTACTGATGTTACACTCCTTGAAACCTATGCAGTCAAATTTGCAAGAAAGACAGTTTACTTGACTTTAGACATTGATACTTCCACAGTGCTGAAGGGATATTTATCATTCAGCGTGTAATCGAAACATCCATCTCCCTTAGCTATTGCAGTTTGAACTGCGAGAATAGCCCTTACCAGTCTCTTACGTTGTTAGTTTATATCAAGAGACACACAACCTGAGAATAAAAATAACTCTACTAAGTAGAGCCAATAGTTACAATGTCTCACAAAAGTGAGTACACCCCTCACATTTGTGTAAATATTGATTATATCATTTCATGTGACAACGCTGAAGAAATGACACTTTGCCACAATGTAAAGTAGTGAGTGTTCAGCTTGTATAACAGTGTAAATTTGTTGTCCCCTCAAAATAACACATCAGACAGCCATTAATGTCTAAACTGCTGGCAACTAAAGTGAGTACACCCCTAAGTGAGAAATTTCCAAATTTGGGCCCAATTAGCCAATTTCCCTTCCGGATGTCATGGGACTTGTTAGTGTTACAAGGTCTCAGGTGTGAATGGGGAGCAGGTGTGTTAAATTTGGTGTTAGCGCTCTCACACTCATACTGGTCACTGGAAGTTCAACATGGCACCTCATGGCAAAAAACTCTGAGGATCTGAAAAAAAGAATTGTTGCTCTATATTGATGGGGATCGAGACCCGGTTCCAAAATTTCTCAAAACCCAAAAATCAATAAGGTTCGAGCTTATTGATACTGCTACGAGACTTGCGGGCTATGATGTAACGTTATGTCTCGAGCATCAAATGTGATTTAATTTGAAACGCAATGGATAAGAAAATCATCAGGCTGCAGTCTCTGCCTGCTCTCTGTCGGCTCCTACACACACACACACACACACACACACACACACACACACACACAGCGGCAGCAGAGTGAGAGGCTGCGCCGTCGCGGTGGAATAACGTTACGGTGAGGGTTAAGTTAGCTTCAAACTACTGTAACGTTAGTTGATGACAGCTACGCTCGTTACTGTAAGTACGTGCAATAAAACCTTTGCAAGTAAAAAGACAATACTTTATCAATACATCTGTCTGTAAGGTAATGTTAAACATGTAGAAAGGGTTCATTTTAAACTGCTCTGTCCTCAGTATCTCATCCTGTATGTTTTATACAAGCACAGCTAAAGCTAACTTGGCATTAGCCAAATGTTACAAACAAGCTAGATAGAAAGCTGTGTCTGTAGCACAGACTGGTCTGTAGTCTTAAAAACTCAAACCAGCCGCTACTCCTGACGAGTTTTCAGATCCCTCTCTTTTCAAAAAGCAACCAGTGACAAGTCTAGCAACTTTTTCTCGTGTTATTGGAAACTTTTGGAGACTATGACATGAAAGCACATATTGTACTTATACTCTTCTCAACGAGCAATGGATGCTACTGTGGGCCCCTCACCCGTCCTCCTTCGACCTGGTAAAGTTACCTGCAGCCAGCGAGAGAGGAGGAGGGACTGATACATACTGATGTTATTCTTTCTAAACGTCACTCACTACTTGTGATGTTATTGAGTTACTTTGCTGATGTAAACTTTAATGTTGCTGCTGCTCTAGAAACAACATTTAGCTGTATTTAAAATTTAAATTAAAAAACAACCAGGCAGTTAATATGTACACTTCAATATGTTTATTTAATTGCAAGTGATATGTCATCTCAATATATAACAATGTTATCGCACATTGAATATTTTCCTCATACCGTGCAGGCCAACCGCATGCCCGTTGGGTCTGGTCTTACCAAATAACCATCACTAAATAATAGTAAAGTATTGATAGTGGTATCGATAAAGAATCAGATTGTTAAGCAGTCTCAATAGGGGTATCAATATCAATAAAAATTAACGATCCCCATCCCTATTGCTCTACATAAAGATGACCTAAGATACAAGAACATTGCCAAGACTCTGAAACTGAGCTGCAGCACGGTGGCCAAGACCATACAGCGGTTCAACAGGACAGGTTCAACTCAGAACCAGCCTCGCCATGGTCGACCAAAGAAGTTGAGTGCACTTGCTCAGCGTCATATCCAGAGGTTGTCTTTGGGAAATTATGAGTGCTCCCAGCATTGCCCGCAAACAGTTTGCTGAAGACGAGCAGATTTAGGTCATTGGTTACTGGAACCATGTCCTGTGGTCTGATGAGACCAAGATAAACTTATTTGGTTCAGATGGTGTCAAGCGTGTGTGGCGGCAACCAGGTGAGGAGCACAAAGACAAGTGTGTCTTTCCTACAGTCAAGCATGGTGGTGGGAGTGTCATGGTCTGGGGCTACGTTCTGCTGGCACTGGAGAGCTACAGTTCACTGAGGGACCCATGAATGCCAACATGTACTGTGACATACTGAAGCAGAGCATGATCCCCTTCCCTTTGGAGACTGGGCCGCAGGGCAGGATTCTGACGACCCCAAACACACCTCTAAGACGACCACTGCCTTGCTAAAGAAGCTGAGGGTAAAGGTGATGGACTGGCTAAGCATGTCTCCAGACCTAAACCCTATTGAGCATCTGTGGGGCATCCTTAAACGGAAGGTGGAGGAGCACAAGGTCTCTAACATCAATGAGCTCTGTGATGTTCTAATGGAGGAGTGGAAGAGGACTCCAGTGGCAACCTGTGAAGCTCTGGTGAACTCCATGCCCAAGAGGTTTAAGGCAGTGCTGGAAAATAATGGTGGCCACAAAATACATATATAATAATACATATATTGACACTTTGGACCCAATTTGGCCATTTTCACTTAGGGGTGTTCTAGGGCTAGATGATCTGTGCAAAAATGTTATCACGATAAAAATATCTTGTATATATCATATCTTTTATATATCATATCTTCATATCTTGTCGATAATTATCATGATAAATATCAAATCTTTATTTCTTTCAAGTTTAAAGACTGATTTTTGCTCCTGAGTGAAAGTTGAAGAAAACTGATGGTTATTGTGGTTTTAAACTCTTCTTTATAGTCAACACTTGAGGCCAAACAGTGGATCACTTCACAAATCTGAGGTAGAACAATTATGATAAAATTTGTGTCAACAAATATGCGTGAGTAAAATTAAGTAAAAGCCTTTTTCCTCAAAAAAATAAAAATCTTAATAAAAAAAAATTAATTCCTAATTAGTGTATGATTCAAGTGAATAAAATCAAACATTTATTGAATATTTATTGAACATTTGTTATATTTTTATTGAAAATGTTTTTATTGCGATAATTATTGTAACTTTATTGTCCAGCCCTAGGGCATACTCAATTTTGTTTCCAGTGGTTTAAGACATTAATGGCTGTGTGATGTGTTATTTTGAGGGGACAGCAAATTTACACTGTTGTACAAGCTGTGCACTCACTACTGTAAATTGTAGCAAAGTGTCATTTTTCAATGTGGTCACATGAAAAGATATAATCAAATATTTACAAAAATGTGAGGGTTGTACTCACTTTTGTGAGATACTGTATAAATCAACATTCTTGATATCAATAATACATCTTCCATTGTTGTAAAGATAAGGGTCTTCAAGCCTTTCAAAAGAGAAAAAAGTTCAAAACTAGGTGCCATTTTTCTGATCTGTATCAAAAAAGAAGCAGTTTAAAAAGAAAAAAAAAACTTATAAGCTACAAAGCTTACAAAGTGGTGGCCCTACCAACCAATATCGATAGAGCAATCCCGCTAGCATGGCTAAAAGTTCTACATGACACAAGATTCTGAGTATTGCTTTTGACATAGAATTATAGGTAGGGGACAAACTGATTTATATGATGGTTAACAAAACTTCAGTTTCCATGTGAGATCACCCAAACCCAACACTACTGGGAGACAAATGGGGTGCTTTTATATGTTTGGCAGAGATCCTTATTAAACATACCATTAGGATGGAATATTCTGGTGAATTAACTACGGTCTGTGCTAAAACCACCTTTGAACAGTCCCTTTCAAATGACATCTTTAGAAAACATTTACAGTTTAATGAACATTGTAAAGAGGTTGTTGGGGGGAGTGCGAAGAGATCTTGTTAAAGGGTGCTGGCTTTGAATGATGTTGTGTCGATGTTGCTTAGATTAGATTCGCGACAGCTTAGATTCTCTGTCCTAGAGTCGTGGTGATTTCCACAATGCATCTGCTTCAAAAACAGAGTATCAGCAAGAGCCATGTCCTATAGTTTTCTTGGGTTTGAGTGAGTTAATATTTTTTAAAGATAATTTTTTTTGTTCTAATGTCAGAGTTCTTGCTAGTCAGCAGAGCATTTACAGAAAATCTTACGCCTGGAGCTTCAATCAGTTACTTGGGTTTTTCTTGTCCATGGACAGGTATGACTACTCTTGACAGCTCTTCAACATGAGCAAACTTTCACTCCATAGCTCACAACATTAACATCCAGGCATTTCAACATACTTTCTCTTCGCTACACCTCCTCGAAAGCACAAGTACAAGACTGAGCATGCCCATTGCTGCCGTGTAAACTGTGTAGCATACAGCTGCTGACCTCAGACCTTACGGAACATAAAGAAAGAAAGAACTGTTGTCCATGTTCAGGACTGTCAGGACAAATACTGACGTTTGAGGGAGTAGATCTGTTAAATGCTTCATTCATTATGTTCTTCTGACCGGTTAAAGTCATAACTCAGCTGAGCTTTGAGTACGCGGACTGTGGTTTCTTATGCTCTGCAGTTCACGTGTCTGCACACTAATAAATACACACAGATACATAAGCAGACGGAAGGGCAAAGAAAGCAAGAGTTGCTGCCTGCTTTCTCTGAGACATCTCTGGCACAGATCCAAAGTTCTCACTAAGACAGACAGATGTGCACACACACACACACTTAGGAAAAAGGCCTGGAATGCTGCCCAGATTCCCCAAACATGCCCGCCATTATGTATAGCGTTATGTAATTATGCAGAAAAGGGCTCATTTGCGCTTTATCTATACACACTAAACCTACAGTCACTGCCTACAGAAAGACTCCATGAGGTGTCTATGTGCCATGCTGTGTCACGTCAACTGGCAAGCTTTACATAACACACACACACAAACACACATACACACACAGCAATGTTGTAACCCACTTCTCTCCCTCTAACTATCAAACTCTGTATTTTCTCCGCTCGATGCAGGGTGGAGGAATGTTGTTTTCTATGGGGATTCAATTCACTATTCACTGCAGTCTTACTGGTGCAAAACCCCTTTTCTGGAAGCTAACGTGAACCAATCCAACTTCACGTCAACTCAACAGGGGCTCAGCAGTCCCACGGTATGGGTTAGCAGAGAGCCGCATTTTTGTACCTCCACTAAGAGGAATAAAACAGCTGAGGCTACGTCACCTCCATCGTCCCATCGGTCCAAGTAAGACGTCATACCATTAATCCTTTGCTTTCAGGCCTGTCACACAACAAAGCCTACAGCTTGTTATTGTTGTTTGTTTAGCACTCTATTTATAGACCTCCATGATGCTCTTCGGCCAAATTCTTTAGGTTACTGGAGGGTTGGAGAGGAGAAAATCTGAGCTGAGAAACAAAGGGCTCATTCTGCAGGAGTTGGACAGTGGAATTGGGTCTGTTGTGTTGCAGAGACCCCATATTTCACCTAATTAGGCTGAGAGTTGTTGTCACTGTAAAGCAAGTAGACTCACAGAGCCACACATGTTGATACACACAGAGGTGTAATATGAACAATGCAACTCTGTAGTTCCCCTCAACTCTTTAAAGCGTTTTTGCCTCTTCGCCAGTCCAGCACCAAATGACGAAAATTGCTGTCTAGCTTGTAAACACAGGCGAGCATTTAGCACCACAGACACAACAGGGCTAAAGGAGAGAGAATATTGGACTCCTCTGGTGGCCAAGAAACTAAATAAAAAACTTCCAAAGAAATGCTAATTTAGCTATGTGTGAATACATATTTATATATTTGTAAACACGTTCACCATTACAACTTTATAAGTTGATAATATGTCAGGGTTTTTTCAAATTGTTCCACAACCTAGTTCTTATTTTTTTAGACATTGCCATTGTTTCTATATATTATATTATTTTACTCACCAACTGCATTGTTGAGATGTGGGAAAAAGGCTACATCATGAGATCGGAGGTCAATGTAGCAAGTACACGGGCGGTTAGCTATCGACTAAGCCAAACTTAGCTTTCTAATTACACAGGAAATCAGCAAACTTTGCCCCACAACCGAGTTTCATGTCAATTTTGTCTTAATAATATTGGTCATTACTGAGTCCCGCTCGCACACTTTAATAATTTACAATATTGGAAAAGCAACTGATGAAAAAGGATCCAAGTTAAAAGTTAAATGTCCTGCATTAGCTTTTCTGTTTCATGAAAACTTTAGTGTAAAATTACTGTAACATGTTCTTGATTATGTGCTTCTATCCACCACTGACAAGAAAGCATACATGCTACACAGAAAATATTTACCTGGTAGTTTGAGTGATGTAAGAAGTAGTCGGGGCATCCCGCTAAGGCCATGGTGTTTCGTCAGTAGCCTCTGGTCTCACCAGCACCCTGCACATAAAGGAAGGACACAGAATACAGACTGAATGACAAACAGGAAAGAAACCACCCATCACTAAAAGCACAAAATGAACTGAATGAGGAAAAAAAGAGAAAAGAGCGGTGCCTCACAAAGTGAGTGAATTAACAAAATTGACTTACCATCCCAGGTGAGTGCTAAAACAACATGCAACAACTTTGTAAAACCGGTATCTATTTGGTGTGCCTAAAGACAAAAACCCTACACCCCTCTCTCTGCTTAAGAGAAAACAAAGCCTGCATGTGCAAATGAATGTGCATGCATGGATGAACATGTGCACACCAAATCCATTGTAAACATAGCCATTGTGTACCACACACACACACGCATACACACAAGTCAGTTCCCAAACAAAGCCTGGGGCTTAAGACTAAATAAGAAACCCTCTCCAAGCTAGCAACACATGACCACTCACCACCTGCAGACTGATGTGGAAGGCAAAAGGGGGGAAGAGGGGGAAAGCCTTTCTGAAGGAACTTGAAATAGGAGTCGGCTGTTTCCACTGCATTGTGCAGCATTATCTGCTGTGAGTAAGCAGGGGGAAGTTGTGCCTATGTGTGTTTTTAAAGAGGATACACACACTGCAATACATTTCCATTTCAAGCTGTTCAGCACTGAGTCTTACAGGATGTTGCTTTGAACATAAAAACTACTGAAACCATTTATTTTGCTGCATTGATGTAAAGAGGGAGATTTTTATGCAAGATGTCTTCAAGAGTCTTTAAAAAATGATCCAACTTGATGTTACACCCCAAAATTCATTCCAACCACTTAAATATGAGGATAAATGGGTTCCTTGGGCCTGCATAATGTCGTTTTGGAATCAGATTTCTATCTCCATTTGTTTTATTGTTTTGGCTAGAAATGCCTATCCTCGCCTGTTGGTGGAAATCCCAGATCACCATCAAAATCTAATCCACTGTTCCCTTTAACAACTCCTATATGCCCACCCAATTTCATGGAAAGCTGCAATAACATTTTGGAGATTTCCTGCTCATAAACTGGGCTTTTCTGTCAATTCAAGAAAAATATGAATGCTCCACAAAGCAAGAAATTACTTGTTAAGTTGGATATTTCTGCAGCCCACATACAAATTTCAGGGAAGTGCTGCAACCGATACTGCTTCCTACAAAGGTTTGGCAAACAGAATCTACACACACACACCTCTGCATCTCTCTCACTAAATAGCTCCTCTCACTCTTTGACTCTGCTGGGTTCTCTTCACTTTCTCTCCCAGCATGTCTCCATTGTACAGGTCATTATATAACAGATATCAGATGGTTCAAACAATATATCTCTCTCCTCCTCCTCCTCCTCCTCCTCTCTTCTCCCTCTCTTTTCACCCCACTAATTACTGTTTCCACTGGGGCTCTGCTATCTTTAGGTCGCTCTGCTGACTGAGAATCTGAGTGCACAGTCGCACACACATCAAAAAGACAGCCTTTCCACTGCTGGTAATTGCACACTTTTTAAAAACAATTTCATTTTACATGAACGGTTTTAAATCTCACACGTTCTTGCATAGGCTTATGTGTGTGTTCACACCAATCAAACTGCTGGCCAAAAGGGCAAGCGGGGCGGTTTGTATGTGTGGCTAATAGGCCTGAAAGCAAAGCCAAAGTTTCAACTGCTTGACATTTGCTGACATTTGTGGTTCCTCCTGCAGAGAAAGGGAGTAATTCAGCTTTACTGCTTATACGGGGAGATCTAGAGAATTAAATGGGGCTTGGAGCAACTTAATAATGCCACACATGAGTCTGTGTGTGTGGATGTAGCAGGTCACACTCAAACATCTTTCCTAATTCAGATGCTGACATTGAGTACATTTTAGCAGCAGGTTTTCATGATCAAGTGATCATGGCTGTATTTTCATGTATATCTCATTAAAGACAAAATGCCATTCAGGGCCTCTTAAAGGTCTTAATGTTACAGATCCAAATAGAACAGGAAGGAAAAAAGGAAGAAGGAAGTTTAGCAGCATGCAGAGATTACCCCACATTATGTCAAAGCTAACGGAGCTTTATGACAGATCATCACACACGCGCGCGCACACACACACAGCCAGCTTATCCTCCTGGATGCAGCCGTTCCTGTATGTGCTGTGGATTCTGATAACTCCCCTACAAAGTAGCAATTAGAGGAAGAAACCAAAGTACAGCTACAGTGAAACAGTCGCTGCAGTGGCTTATTGACACTGATGGGGCATCTAGACTGACTGGTGTGTTGAGGAGGAGTGTTCATGTTTTAAATCACCATGCAGTGATGTAGTTTTAGAAACTACATTTGTGCTCCAGCTGATGATGTTCATAATGATAACAACATATTTTCTTCCAGAGAGGCACGCTCTGGATCATTTAAATGCCAGTTTCTCCATTAACTATACCACCTACAGTAGATTAACACACTTTAAGATAAGTACAGTTACTTTCTATCTCATGTAACAGCTAGCCTACTAATGTCAGTAAAGTCTTATTTCTGCCAATAAAGGCGCTGGTAAAGTAAGCTGAAAAGCGTCTACCCTCCTCTGCATCCATGTGCATGAGCAATACGCTTCTATAGGAAGCATGTTTGACACAGAGTTAAACCAAATGCGTTCCATAGGGAGTTTTCCAAACAAATAACCTAAGTGCTTACGGTAATCAAAGTGCAGGACGCAGCTCAAGTATCGTGTCCAGGGCGCACGACGGAGCAGCACCCGGCGCGCTTCGACTGTCCTCGTCTGGATCTCTACACAAACTGCTTCCCCCCAAAAACTCTGCCCGCTGGTCTATTGTCTTCACCTTGTTCCCCCGACGTGCTCTCCTTGTACACGTACACACACGTAAACGCACACTCACACTCGCACACATCCAACACAAACACGCACACACATGCGCTGATCTCAACCTGCACTTTCCAACCAGCTGACTCGTCTCGCTTGCACCCCCCCCCCCCCCCCCCCCCCCCCCCCCCCCCCCCCCCCCCCC